>NC_030815.1:84524158-84827189 GCF_001704415.2 Capra hircus
GGTCTTTAAAAATCTTTCTTTGAGCACATTTAGTCACTTTCTAATTTCCTCCATACATGCATTTTTTTTTTTTTTTGGTCCTAGTCTTTAATGTCTGACTCCTCAAATGGGAAGAGCAAAAATTTAAGGCAGGAGAAAAGGGCCCTGGCCCTGTAAATTTCCTAGAAGTCTGTTCAGCTTGAGGGGATAAATCTGCAATGAGTTGGTGGGGCAGGGGGCATGCGAGGGGAGGTGCAGCAACAATGGCTACCTGACTTTCTGCATCTCTATGATCAGAAGAAGCAATCAGTGACCAGAACACAGATCCCCTCTTTTGTCTACCCTGACTCCTGCAAGCTGCATGTAAGCTGCTCAGTGTCTGCTAAGTGGCTGAAAGTGGGGATGTGTAACAACTGTTGCCAGCTAAGAGCTAAAGACAATTAAAATCAACCAAAATTTATTATCCAAGCCTTCCCCAGAAGTTACAAGTTTTCAACAGACTCAATAGTTTCAAATTAGTTACATAAGACAGAGTCTGCCAATGCCATTGTTGTCTAGGTGGAAGACAGATTTCTGGTGCTACCTACTCCATTATCATCCCAGAATTCTTGTCAAGAGTTAATTTTATCTCACCATTAAGGAAAGACCATTTTGAGTACTCTAGCTGATGACTTTACTTCTGGCCTCATGTGAACTTTAGGCACTACACACTTTCATCCTTCCCAAGGGCTTTTTCCTCTGCCTCAGGTAGCTTGCTCACATGTGTTCATTCATTGACTCTTATCTGAACATTTGTGGAGGAGTCTCTGCAGACCTCTGGAGTCTTCTCTGTACATCACTCCTCTTTCCAGTAGTCTACCCTGTGAGTTTTAGCCATCTTGCTCAGTCCCAATTCCCCATTACTTTCCCTCAACTTAGGGAAGCTGCCGGGTCCTGTGGGTTCATTTCCTTACATCATGGTCTGGAAACTTTCACCAGGCAGTGAGGTGGGTCATTTGTAGGGCTCATCTCCTTTGTTTTCCATCTCTAAAGGATCTCTGTCCTTCACTGACTTATGTTCATTATTTTCAGAAAGATTGCTTCACATTGCTGTCTGGGTGTTTTTGGTTATCAGGTGGGAGGGTGGCAGTCCCTTTACTTCAACTTGGCTGAAAGTGATAGTTTAAAGCTTCAATTTAAAATTAGATGGACATGTACATGCATAGATGTACACACTGCTATATTTAAAATGGATAACCAACAAGGACCTCCTGTATAGCACATGGAACTATGCTCAGTGTTAATGCAGCAGCCTGGGTGGAGGGGAATTTAGGGGAGAATGAATACATGGATCCAGAGTACATCATGAATTGATCATTATATACAGAGCACATCATGAGAAATGCTGGGCTGGATGAAGCACAAGCTAGAATCAAAATTGCGGGGAGGAATATCTACAACCTCAGATATGCAGATGACACCATTTTATGGCAGAAAGTGAAGAAGAACTAAACAGCCTCTTGATGAGAGTGAAAAAGTTGCCTTAAAGCTCAACATTCAGAAAACTAAGATCATAGCATCTGGTCCCATCACTTCATGGCAAATAGATGGGGAAACAGTGGCAGACTTTAATTTTTAGGGCTCCAAAATCACTGCAGATAGCGACTGCAGCCATGAATTTAAAAGATGCTTTCTTCTTGGAAGGAAGGTTATGACTAACCCAGACAGCATATTAAAAAGCCAAGACATTACTTTCCCAACAAAGGTCCATATAGTCAAAGCCATGGTTTTTCCAGTAGTCATGTATGGATGTGAGAGTTGGACTATAAAGAAAGTTGAGTGCCGAAGAATTGATGCTTTTGAACTGTGGTGTTGGAGGAGACTCTTGAGAGTTCCTTGGATTGCAAGAAGATCCAACCAGTCCATCCTAAAGGAAATCAGTTCTGAATACTCATTGGAAGGACTGATGTTGAAGCTGAAACTCCAATACTTTAGCCACCTGATGGGAAAAACTGACTCATTGGAAAAGACCCTGATGCTAGGAAAGATTGAAGGCAGGAGAAGAGGACGACAGACGATGATACGGTTGGATGGCATTACCGACTTGATGGACGTGAGTGTGAGTGAACTTCGGGAGCTGGTGATAGACAGGGAGGCCTGGCATGCTGCAGTTCATGGGGTTGCAAAGAGTTGGACACGACTGAGTGACTGGACTGAACTGAACTGAACTGGATACATGTATATGTATGGCTGAGTCCTTTTGCTGTTCACCTGAAACTGTCACAACATTGTTAATTGGCTATAGCCCAATATAAAAGAAAAAGTTTACAAATAAAACGAGGTTCTTCCTTATATGATCTCTTAGCATATATTTCTCTGACCTTCTCACTGGTACTAATCAACATATTTCTTGGTAACACAAGTAATACATGCAATTATTTTCTTTTCTTAATAGTTTGTGAGTTTGTGGAGAATAAGATATAAATTTGAGCCACTACATGTACTTTAAAATATGAAAATAAACATCTACTTAGTAGATTAAACTATTAAAAATTAACCTTACTTGGCATAGATTTCTAGACTTGTAGGGCAGAGAAACATCATGGTGTACGTTGATGCTGCAAGGAATTTCATGCTGTTTCTTATGAGAAATATAGATACTTATTTCTTACGGTAGTTAAGTAAATTTGCACTGAGTTAAATAAAGGCAAATAAAAGAAAAATGGATCAAATAAAATAGGGCATGTCCTTTAAACATGTAGTTCACCAGTGATACAGTATATTATCAGTGGGTTAAGATTTAGAAGGCATTGCGTTATAGTATCTGTATCTTTTAAACAGGGTATAGGAGGGGTATTCAGAGAAGGCAATGGCACCCCACTCCAGTACTCTTGCCTGGAAAATCCCGTGGATGGGGGGAGCCTGGTAGGCTGCAGTCCATGGGGTCGTGAACAGCTGGACATGACTGAGCGACTTCACTTTCACTTTTCACTTTCATGCATTGGAGAAGGAAATGGCAACCCACTCCAATGTTCTTGCCTGGAGAATCCCAGAGACGGGGGAGTCTGGTAGGCTGCCATCTCTGGGGTCGCAACAGAGTCGGACATGACTGAAGTGACTTAGCAGTAGCAGCAGGAGGGGTATTATAATTTATGTTGTGAACATATGTATTTTGGAAATTGAGCATTTATTTTCCCTTCCTAAAGATACCCAGATATATTTCTCAGAAATTGTCTATAGATTTGGTGACATGGTCAATCCATGTACTTGCTTTCCCATATTAACACCAAAGGAGCTATATTCTTTTCACCATCAAGTTAGGGAAAAATTACACATTAAATGTAACCTAATGGGGGGACAAACTGATGCAACTGTTCAGTTAGTTAGGAATTAAGCTCTTTTGCTACAGCAGGCACTAGTCACATGACTGTTTAACTTGAATAAAATTAAAAATTTAGTTTCTCAGTTATACACATCAAATACTCAATAGCCACCTATGTTAGACAGTACAGCTCACTTCCTTCATCACAGAAAGTTCTATTGAATAGTAGAGCTCAAGGAACATAAATGTTAGGATGAGATTATTGAGTATATAATCTTTTTAGTGACACGGAAATTTTTATTTTAAAATATTACATTTATAGTGCTTCTTGGTTTGACAAAACTAGAGGTATCTGTTATAGATTAACAGGTATTGTCTCATGGGTGTGCTAAAATCCTTATTTCAGGTTGCACTGATAGTCCCTCATCGTGGGCCAGTGTTGCCTTTACCACCTACCTGCTACTGCTGCTGCTGCTGCTAAGTTGCTTCAGTCATGTCCGACTCTGTGTGACCCCAGAGACGGCAGCCCACCAGGCTCCGCTGTCCTTGGGATTCTCCAGGCAAGAACACTGGAGTGGGTTGCCATTACCACCTACCTGGGATCTGCAAAGAGCAAGGAATGGGGAGGAGGCAGTGAGCAGTGAGCAGTGAGCAGTGAGCAGGGGAGGAAGGGCTGTTTCTTGCCTTCAGTTCTTTTCCAAGCTCAGGCTAATGCTCCACCCTGAGGGCATCTGCATTTAAGGCAGAACTTTCTCCCTGTCTTTCAGTGGCACTTGCATTCTTGTAGTTCTAAAACCAAGCTCATCTTTTCCTTTGGCAGTAGAGTCAGTGTGGAGAGTCTCAGCTCAGTTTCTAGAGAATGACTATGTGGTCCCACCTGTCTGAAGCCCCAGATTCCCTGGAGGAAGTCAGAGTCATGTGTTCCAGCCTTGTCAGGCCTGAGTGCCTTTCATATTCTGGTGTGAGAGAACTGCTCCTTCCAGAAACATTTTTAATAAACGCAACAGACCATTTAATGATAACTAGTCTCTAAATGGGCTCCCCTGGTAGCTCAGCTGGTAAAGAAAACACCTGCAATGCAGGAGATCCAGGTTCGATTCCTGGGTTGGGAAGATATGCTGGAGAAGGGAAAGGCTACCCACTCCAGTAATCTTGGGCTTCTCTAGTGGCTCATTTGGTAAAGAATCTGCCTGCAACATGGGAGACCTGGGTTTGATCCCTGGGTTGGGAAGATCCCCTGGAGGAGGGCATGGCAACCCACCCCAGTATTCTTGCCTGGAAAATCCCCATGGACAGAGGAGCCTGGTGGGCTGTAGTCCACAGGGTCACGAAGAGTTGGACATGAATGAACAACAAAGCACAGCACAATCTCTAAATAATTAAAATTTAAAATGGTTTTGTACTTATGAATGAAAATTCCTGGCTTAAAAAAATAAAATTTTCATTTGATTTATATTGTTTAAAAATAAAATTTAGTTTATTTAATAAATTGTGGAGGGCAGAGAAGGATTTCTGGTGGTCCAGTGGTTAGGACTCCAAGCTTCCATTGCAGGGGGCATGGGTTTGATTTCTGGTCAGTGAACTAAGATCCTGCATATTGTAGAGTGTGGCAAAAAAAAAAAAAAAAAAAAAATTAAACAAAACTTTAAGATTCCATAAGGCAGTAGGTAAGGGATGACTGTAAAGTTCTTCTGTTCAAATGAGAAAATATATGCCCAGCTGAGTATTGTCTTCCAAAGTATCCCTGTGGATGTTTGTCTACTTACTCTTTAGCAGCTCCCAGAAGTGAGAGTGGGAGTGAAGGCAGACTGATGCCTGAGTCGCTCATGTCAGTAATGGCTGATGTGGAGAGCAAGAGGTCTTGGATACCCAGGAAGTGCTGGGAAGGCCTCTGTGCATTTCCCCAGTGGTGGAGAGGGGACACGACAATTCTTTACAGATTTTAGAAAGAACGGACACCAAAAAGCTCCCGATTATTGAGTTAGGGAAGGGGAAATTACTAATCAGTGCGTACAGCAATGGTAACCAGTTCTTCAGCTGAGATGGTAACCAATTGATTGTATCAAATGTTTGTCAGCCAAACATTTGGAAACTCTCTTTATTCTCGAAAAGCCTGAGAAATCTGCACTTAATAAAATTCACTTATGCTTTCTCATTGATGTACAATTTAAAACTACAACATATACTTGAAAGAGAAAATAAATTCATACTTCTGAAGAGAACAGGATTAAATCCACATAATTAAAGGCAAAAAGCAATTTTAAATTCCAGAATGCCAAAACGACAACAAAATCCTCAAAACTGCAGATACATGTGTGCTCTTCCAGGTAATTTAAATTGACAATTAGCAGATTAGTGCTAGGTAAACATTACACATTCAAATCCCAAGCAGAGATTAATTTGCTCTCTTCCAGAGTCACAGATTGCATGCTTAGCCCCAGCCTGCTGCTCTCCTAATATATGCTAATAAGTACATGGGTCTCAATCACCTTACTTGAAACACTGAAAGCTTAACCTTTTATTACTGGCTGTGCTGTGCTGTGCTTAGTTGCTCAGTTGCATTCAACTCTTTGTGACCCCATGGACTGTAGCCATCCAAGCTCCTCTGTCCATGGAATTCTCCAGGCAAGAATACTGCAGTGGATAGCCATTCCCTTCTCCAGGGGATATTCCTGACCCAGGGATCGAACCTGGGTCTTCTGCATTGCAGGCAGACTCTTTACCATCTGAGCCACCAAGGAAGCCCCCTTATTATTGGATAGAAGTCTCAACTAAGCAGAATATTAAAATATTTAATATTAAAATTAAAGTTATCATTCTACTATAAAACACTTTAATTTAGAAAGAATCATGTAAGTAAAATAAGTAATATTTTCCTTCGTTGGGCAGTAGATGAATTAATCAAAACTAAATTGGCTGAAACAGTGAAACAGCTAAAAATAAGTATTTCTATCATTGGTTTTCCACATAATGGTAAATTTTGCACACCATGGGCTAGTTCTCTTTGTCTCTTAATCATAACTTTCTCTGGAATTTCTTTTTTTAAAATTTTATAAAGCATAGGACCATGTCTTTTTAGCACTTTTATTTTTCAGATCATTTTCTTGCTTGCAGGGCAATCTCTTGGTGAAATAACAAGTTTTCTCATATGCTCTAAGTGAAAAGTCCAAAGATACAGGTGGTTGGAACTAGGAAAGTCCCCAAACACTGGTTACTATATATTGTGAATCCAAGAAGATATTATAATTTTATTAAATTTTAAATACAGATGTTTGTTTTTACCTTGACACTTAAAAATTTTAGCTTCAACCAACTTCTGAATTTGAAGATTATATAAAATATGGGTCAGCCAAACATTTTGCCAGCCACTAATAACGTTACTCAAAACATAAGAGAGTTTTTTTTTAAAAAATGGGAACATACACTTAAATAGGGAAAATAACCCTAAATGAATTTATACTTACGAAAATGAATTTTAAAGTTTCAAAAAGTAAGATAACTGTTACATGTTCTCAAAGATAAAGTTGATACAATTATAGGACGTGGAAGTAATAGTTATAAAAGTCAACATTTATTGAAAATTTGCAAGCATACAAATTATCTCATTTAATCCTTATAAAAATCTGGAAGGTAAGTACTATTAACACCCTCATTGTACACATGAGAGAAACCAAGGTTTTAAAAGCTTAAGTAATTACTCAAGGGCCCAGAGGTAGGACCAGACAGATTGGGTAATCTGATTCCATAACCTTAGTCCTTTATACTGCCTTACAGTGAAAATAAATTAATTCTCAGAACCCCAGACACTGGCACCAAAGTATTTAAAAGCAAGCATATTTAAAAGAAAACAAAAACAGTACATAGATGAGTAAATATGGAGCACAATGCTATACATTCAATTATAACGACTGATTAGAACTACTACTCCTAAACGCGTGAGCCTACAGTAGATTATAGGAGGAAATTTGAATATTTTGGATGTCAGTATTTAATGCGGCTTTAAATGACTAACTGTATTTCTAAATAACATATGATCCTGGCTTCATCACTAACTTTGTATATGAGTGGCTTAACTTGCTAAAGTCTGTTTTTTAAAAATTAAACACATTTATCAAGATACTAAGAGCATTTTACTGATGTATGTATCATACTGGCCTATAATTGAGGTGAAGTTTTAAGAAATGAAAAAACTCAACTTGCCTTTTTAGGGACAATAGAGTATGGAGGCTTCTTGGAACCTCATGGGTGCAGGCTCCATCAGCTCTGCACCTGCTGTCTGGGCCTGCTCCTCTACAGAGGTTTCTCCAGAAAAGGACAGGAGAGTTGGAGGTAAGTAAAAACACCACTTCCAAACTCCTAAGAGTTCTGAGTTTATAAATGCTTTATTCTATAAGACATTAACCTGCTTTAAAAAACATTTTAATGATGCATAATATATTTGCAGTATTAACCTCATTTAAAAAGTAATTACTGCAGAGCTCTGGGACAGAAGTCCTGAAAGGACCTCATTTCAAAAGATGCTACTAGAGCAAGAAGGATTTAAACCATTTTCCTTAGGAGGGGCTGCACAGTCTCCAGAAAGCGAGAGTTAAAGATAGATATTTCACAGTTGGAACCAAACAGAAAGGAGGCATTTCACGTGCTGTAACAGAGCTACTGTTTTTAAAGTCTCTTTGGTGATATCTGACACTAAGGCTACTTGTATATTACACTATAGATTGTCATTTCAGTGTCTGGGCCATGAAATGTTACTACTGTGAAAACAAAAAAGCAGAGCCTTCAGCTCCTTCAGACAGTGAAAGCACTTTGAAAAGTGGGCTGAGTCAGATTTATCTGGAGGGAGATCTGCTACCTCAAAGGGAAAGGCCAATGAGGGTTCTGCTCACGTGGCTCTTAGATTTCTGCCAAAAAAGCAGTGAAGCAGTAAACCCAGCAGGCAGTGGGGTCAACCTGCCACTTTTCCAACTTCCTCAGAATTACCACCCTACTCCTTGTGAACAACTGAAACTGGAGAGTTATTTCCCAAGTTAAAGATACCGATGCAATTAAGTTGAGAGAGCCGGTGATCATTTCCAAAACCCGGTAACTACACTTGGGCACACAGCGCAGATTCCTTTCTCCGTTTGGCACTTCTGCTCACTCCTCCCCCTAGATACATCCCGACTTTCAGTTCCTGACCACCTTTCCCTCTGCAGCCGCCTCGGCCAGGGCACTGTTCCCACCTTGGGATGACTGGCCCTGTGGGACCAGGACGGGATCTCTTTGGGGTGATCAGACCCCAGGCATTAGGCCTTCTCAGATGATTGGCTCTCAAAACGTACGCTGCCTCCTCGAGGTGACGAGATCCCAAGATTGGGTTGAGGCCTCCTCAGGGTGACCAGCTCCTGGGGATGGAACTTGGGACTCCTCAGGTGGCCGGCTCTCGAGAATAAGGCCTTCTCGGGGGTGACCAGGCACGGGGACAGGAAAGGGCCTCCTCTGGGTGACCGGTCCTTGGGGACGAAACAGGGCCTTTTCGGAATAACGGGACCCGGGAAGAAGATGGGGCTTCCTTAGGGTGACTGACTTCCGGGATGAGGCTCCTTTCATGGTAACCAGATACGTAGGTCCGAACGCGGCCTCGTTGAGGTGACCAGCTCCGATCGCGGACGGGGACAGGGCTGCCTGACCGACTTCCGGGGATAAGGCCGTCCCGGGGTGGCCAGATCCTGGAGCCGGGGATGTGGTCCTCGGTGACCAGCTCTGGGAGACCAGGAAGGGGACGAGATGAAGCTACCGCCCCGACGTCTCCTGGGAACTCGCGCAGGCACAGCTGCGTCCCTTCGGCCCGAGAGCTCCTTTCCCTGGGCTGGGCCTCGCGGACTCTGCCAGGGCTGGGACCGATGTTCGGAGCCGGAGCCCGAGTCCTGCGCCGCCGGGAACCGGCCCCTCTTCTGGTTACCGGCCCCTCAGTTCGCAGCACCGCCTCTTCCGCCCCTTCCGCCGGCCCGCGTACGTCAGCTGGCGCCGCCCCGCCCCGCCGCCGCCCGCCCGCCCGCCCGCGCGAGGCCGCCTCAGCTTGGCCTGGGCCTGGAGCGGCGCACGGCGCAGGTCCCTCCCCGCCATGGCCCTGGGAGGCGGCAGCACATGGCGGCCGCAGCGGCCATGAGCGCGCCCGCGGCTCGGCCCGGCCCCCCCTAGAGCCCGCCGCCCCGGCCCCGGCCCGCGCCACGGCCCCGCCGCCCCCGGCCCCGCCGCCCCGCCGCCCCGCGCCCGCCGCTGCCGCCGCCATGGGCGTGCAGGGCTTCCAGGACTACATCGAGAAGCACTGCCCGAGCGCCGTGGTGCCGGTGGAGCTGCAGAAGCTGGCCCGGGGCAGCCTGGTGGGCGGCGGGCGGCAGCGGCCCCCGCACACGCCGCTGCGCCTGCTGGTGGACGCCGACAACTGCCTGCATCGCCTCTACGGCGGCTTCTACACCGACTGGGTGAGCGGCGGCCAGTGGAACCACATGCTCGGCTACCTGGCCGCGCTAGCCAAGGCCTGCTTCGGCGGCAACATCGAGCTCTTCGTCTTCTTCAACGGCGCGCTTGAGAAGGCGCGGCTGCACGAGTGGGTCAAGCGGCAGGGCAACGAGCGCCAGACGGCGCAGCAGATCGTCAGCCATGTCCAGAACAAGGGCACCCCGCCGCCCAAGGTCTGGTTCCTGCCGCCCGTCTGCATGGCGCACTGCATCCGCCTGGCGCTCATCCGCTTCCACGTCAAGGTGCGGCCAGCCGGGCGAGCAGGCGGACTGGGGTCCGCGTGGGCCGGGGGCGGGGTTGGAGACCGAGGCCGGGCGTAGGTCTGCGTGAATTTAAGCGGTCGCTTGAATTTGAGGGAGGGTGGGTCGGAGTTAGACTGGAGTTTGGGGGACCAGGGATGGGCCAGGGGTCTGGGCCTGAGTCCGGGTTTGGGGTCAGGGGCCAGGCCTGGGTCGGAGTCTGAAATTCGGTTGCGGTCTGGGTCTGGGCAGGCCAGGGTCTGAAGTTGGAGTTGGGTCGGGTTTGAGGGTCTGGGCGCGGGGGACCGCAGGCGCCTCTCCCCTCCAGGTCTGACCTGCTGCAAAATGGACGCGCCGCCTGGAGCCCGGCCGGGTGCCGAGTGCCCGGGGTCTGGGAACCTTGGCTGCACCAGGCCGACCGAGAACCGTAGGACCAGCGGATGACTGCAAGCTTGAAGGTGCAGTGGCACTCGCTGCGATCCTGAGTATTCCTCCACACTTGAAGCAGGCATAATACTAACCTGAACTTTTATGAGATGCTGGTTTTCGATTTTGGAAGGCTTGAACAGCAACAGGTTTTTTGTGGGAGCAAGTGAACTAGATGGCGACAGGAAGGGGTCTCCAGCCACTGCCTACTGCTGTCGCCCTGGTTCGACCTGGGCAAGGTCTGTGGAGTTGGCTTTCTCTTGAGAACGCAGGGCTAGGTCCAGGTTCCCAGTAAGGTAACAGTATTTAGAGAAATCGTCGGATTTTTGTGTGTTGGGTTTCAAAGAATCATGGGATATTGTCAGTGCTATGATTTAGTTTGCTTGAAAAAGTATTTGGTTCTGTGTGTCTGATGTGAAAAGAGTAGTCCAGGATCAGGCAAAGTCAGTGAATCAGTTTCCAGGATTTATTTCTCTCTGCACAGTAAGAACTCCACCACTTTGGGCTGTGCACTCAGGTAATCAGAGCTTTGGCTGTCCAGCATTCTGCTCTCCTTTTGGCAGAGGGCTCCTCCCTGAACTCAGGCCAAGGAGTGCTTCAGGACCTAGTAGCCAGGGTAGAGATAAGATGCAAACCAGTGACCCTTGACTTGAGTTTTGATTGCCTCGTTTTTCATTGTTCTTTTACAGTTCTTAGGGGGAGGCTGTTTTATTTTTCTGAGTTTGGCCACTCTGCCTTCCAGTGTCTTTGTTATTCCTTTATTTCTGCTTGAACTGTGCTTGATCCCAAAGTTTGTGAAATTCGAACTTCCTGACTGCTCTTGCCTGTGCTGAGATGGTGGTGGTTAAGCCTAAAGTGATAGCGGAAGTCCCACCCCGATCCTAATGCAATTGGTGACAGGGTTTCTAAGTCTGCGGGTCGAGGCTGCTGGAAGAGCTGCGATTGGTCTGTGAATATGGCAGAGACCTAGCCTGCGTCCCTGGGGAAGATCGGGTGAGAGCAAGGGACTGCTGCTGGCGTTTTCTGCCCTGGAGCCTGGGCTCTCTGAGAAGTAAGACAGTGTAATTCCCTGATGTGATTCACCTCCAGAAGATGCTTTGAGTGTTAACACTTTTGTCTTGTGCAAAGATGGAAACTACTTACTACTGAAAAGACCATGAGCTTTTTAGTCAAATGGCTTTCAAAGGAACATCATAAATTTTACTTAGGATTAGAGTCAGTGTTTGTACATGGTCTCTATCTTTTGAAAGAACTGCTGTATACTTTTTTAGTTGTAAAATTTCTTGATACTTGTCTTTGCGCCCTTATAAATGTCTCACCTGCTAGGTGCTTAGAATTTTGACCAATGTGTGAGTAAGTGAGAAACTAGAATTAAGAGCATTACTTCCATTTAGGTTTCTGGACTCAAGATATAATTGAGTGTATAATCACTTTGCTTTAGATAAACTTTGAATTCCTGATATAGAATCACAATATAATGTTAATTTTACAGTTTAATATAGTAATGACTCAATTCCCTGGTGTACACTTAGCAGGCAGGCTCACCTTTTTGGAAAACGCCTAAGAAATTTAGCTGCTAAAAATTTCTCAGCAGCCAAATGAGAGGTCAGGAAGTTTTGATATAGTGATCCGAAAGAAAAAAAAGCTTTCTGTTTCCTCATTGAAGAATCAACTTTTCTCCCTTGTAGACTGCTCTCTCGTTTTCAGATGTAATTCTGATAAGCTTAGTTACCTGTTTCTAAAGTCAGCTTGAGAAAAGGGTGCAGAGGAAAGTCTGCCATAGGCAAGCACACCATTAATAGCAAGAAGTGACACTTTACAAGGGAGAAGATAGAAAATGCTATAAAAAGCACACGTAATTCTGGGGCATCTTTAGAAACAAATAAAACAACCCTATTTCAGTAGCCCCTGAGGGGTAGTATGGTTTACTCCATGGGAATGGTTTGGGGGAAAATGTATGTTCAGCATTCTCTAAGGAAGTGAAACAGCATGTACTATTTTATAGAAAAATGCCTATTAAAATGGTTAAGTGAATTAAAACCATGATGGCATATCACTACATACTTGTTAGAAATGGCTAAAATAAGTAATTCCGGCAATGCCAGAATGCTGGCAAGAATGCTGAGCAACTGGAATCGTCCCACATGGCTGGTGGGAATGTAAGATGGTATGCCACCCTGAAAGATATCTCCCTTAGTTTCTTATAAGATGGGTTTACCATATGATCCAGCAGTTGTACTCCTGGGTGTTTTCCTAATGAAACTATTACTCACAGAAAAACTATATTTGATTGTTCATAGTAGTTTTGTTCATAATAGCTCAAACTGGAAACAACCAAAATATCCTTTAAGAGGTAAATAGGCTATGGTACCATGCAATACTACTTAGCAGTGAAAAGGGAGAAACTACTGATACACACAAGGAAGCCAGGCTCAAAAGGTATGATTCTATTTATATTACATTCTCTTGCAGATAAGGCTGTAAATGGGGACCAGATGACAGGTTACATGAAGGTGTGAATATAAAGGGACAACGGGGGGAGCTTTTTGAGGTGATGGAACTGTTCTGTAGCCTGATGGTTGTGGTGGTAGCATGTTTTAAAAGTGTAGCGCTATATATCAAAAGTAAATAAAAGTTAATTTTGTTGTATAATTTTTTTTTAATTAAAGGTTAAGTAAAAATTGGCAAAGCAATTTACACAAGCATCTCACCATATATAATGTTGGGCATATGAAGCATTTTTCTTATAAAAATCTACCATTGTATTGGCCTTCTCCAGGGTTCTATAAACTGGCAGGAAGGCTTAATTTCCTGTCAGCTTTGCTTTGAGAAATCTTTTTTGGCTTAGAAGCGTATGTCTTCACTAGAGTAATAATTGTATTTCTTTAACCATTAGAAGTTGGCCCACACATCAGCTAATTTTGTTCAGGTCATTAAACTGCCTGGCCTGAATTTGGCTTCTGTTCGTTGCGAGGAGCATTTCCTCTTGTGTGCCTTGAGTCATCATAACCTTTGAAACTTAGTGAGGACTGATGTTTACTTAAAAATCTTGGTGGCATTAAGTTCCTGGAACTTTCCTAAATGTTTCTGCCTCAAGACTTGTGGTGGTGTTGGTGTGCAGGTTTATAATGAAGTCCTTGTGTATTCACTGAGATCTCACATAAAGCAAAGCTGGTGTTTTAAGTCACTGGAAGAATGTGAGGTTAGCCTGTGGCCTGAGATCTTGTGGCGATGCTCTTTCTTTGTGTCGGTGATGGGGGTAGAGGGACTACTCTGTAGGGCTGCAGTTCCATGCTAGGTTCTCTCTCATGGCACTGTCTCCTTTAGCCCTCAGTGTTTTGTTGCTAATTTTATATGGCAAGAAATGGGATTGCTGATTGAGCAGTGTCTGGGGAAAGGTAACCAGTAATCTCTTTAAGAGGGAAGTAGTGTGCTGAAGTCAAAGTTCGGTTTCATTGTGTAAGAATGCTATAGGGGTGTGCCTACCCGCAGTTCACTCTCAGGTCAGAGCTGATAGCAAAAATGCAGCTCTGGATAGCACAGTTTCTATCCAGGAGACACTGAAAACTTGCAATATGCTTTTATTCTTAAAGATCACTGATAGATCAGGGAATACTTAGAATTCTGAATTGACCACATTATAAGTCAAACCAGCCATCCATTTAAAATACTCATTTAAAAATATCTGTGTTCTTCAAGTGTGCCAGTTTGGTGACTGGTTTATTTCATTTAGCCTAATGTCTTCAAGGTTCATCCATATTATAACAGTGTGTCAGATTTCCTCCCTTTTTTCTGTCTGAATAATACTCTGTTGTATGGATGAACCACATTTACTTTATGGATTCTTGGGTTACTTCCCCTTTGGGCTATTGTGAAATAGCCAAGTGAATAGCACTGATGAATGGTGCTCCTGTGAACATGGTTGTGGAAAAATCTTTTGGGCGTCCCTGTTTTTAGTCCTTCAGGATATGTACCCAGGAGTGGGATTGCTGGGTCATTTGGTATTTCTATGTTTAATTTCTCAAGGAATCAACATACTGTTTTCCACAGCAGCTCCCTATGTATATTCTATATATCATATATTATCATAGTAGTTTTAGTTTTAACATTAATGTGATCACTACATTATTCAGCAATTTGCTTTCTTTCAGTTCAGTTCAGTTGCTCAGTCATGTCCGACTCTCTGCAACCCCATGAATCGCAGCACGCCAGACCTCCCTATCACCAACTCCCGGAGTTCACTCAGACTCACGGCCATCGAGTCAGTGATGCCATCCAGCCATCTCATCCTCTGTCGTCTCCTTTTCCTCCTGCCCCCAATCCCTCCCAGCATCAGAGTCTTTTCCAATGAGTCAACTCTTCGCATGAGGTAGCCAAAGTACT
This sequence comes from Capra hircus, assembly GCF_001704415.2. Taxonomy (NCBI): domain Eukaryota; kingdom Metazoa; phylum Chordata; class Mammalia; order Artiodactyla; family Bovidae; genus Capra; species Capra hircus. The sequence continues at coordinate 84,538,988 of NC_030815.1, forward strand.
GGAGTTTCAGCTTTAGCATCATTCCTTCCAAAGAACACCCAGGACCGATCTCCTTTAGAATGGACTGGTTGGATCTCGTTGCAGTCCAAGGGACTCTCAAGAGTCTTCTCCAACACCACAGTTCAAAAGCATCAATTCTTCGGCGCTCAACTTTCTTCACAGTCCAACTCTCACATCCATACATGACCACAGGAAAAACTATAGCCTTGACTAGACGGACCTTTGTTGGCAAAGTAATGTCTCTGCTTTTGAATATGCTATCTAGGTTGGTCATAACTTTCCTTCCAAGTAGTAAGCGTCTTTTAATGCCATGCTGCCAAGCTGCTGCTAAGTTGCTTCAGTCGTGTCTGACTCTGTGCTACCCCATAGACGGCAGCCCACCAGGCTCCCCTGTCCCTGGGATTCTTCTGGAAAGAACACTGGAGTGGGTTGCCATTTCCTTCTCCAATGCATGAAAGTGAAAAGTGAAAGGAAAGTCGCTCAGTCTTGTCCGACTCTTTGCAACCCCATGGACTGCAGCCTACCAGGCTCCTCCATCCATGGGGTTTTCCAGGCAAGAGTACTGGAGTGGGGTGCCATCGCCTTCTCTGAATGCAGTAGTGTTCCATAATTTATCCATCTCCTACAAATGGTATGACACACATACATGGTGGATCCAAGAGTGTGCACATTTTAAAAGCCTTACAAGACTATAGAGGCAACTTTGCCAGACCTTGAGATTTTTCAAGAAAGTCAGAAATCAGATTTATATTTAAAATCATCCCATTTTAAAAACACCTTTGAGCCAAGCAAAATGGACTCCAGGCTAGATTCAGCCCTTAAGACACCGATTTGTGACTTAAGCACTGATATTTATCAACAATTACCACCCATTTCTAAACCTCCCCCCCCTTCTGGCCTTTTTACGATTAAAGTTAGACTTATCAAAGCCCACTGCCCTCTTCTCTTCTGCCTTGTTGAACCCTTTTTATCAAAGTACTTCCATTTCCTGGAGTTACTGAAATATAACTTTGCATAAATGCCATAATTCTCCAAAACTTTTATGTTTTATTGTTGTTGTTTAGTTTCTAAGTCCAGCTCTTTAGTGTCCAGCTCTTTTGCAACCTGATGAACTGTAGCCCACCAGGCTCCTTTGTCCATGTAATTTCAGTTTCCCAAGAATACTGGAGTAAGTTGCCATTTCCTTCTCCAGGGGATCTTCCCAACCCAGGGATTGAACCCACGTCTCCTGCATTGCAGGAGGATTCTTTACCACTGAGCCACCAGGGGAGTCTGTATGTGCATAGTATCAACCTCAAAAGAGATAATATTGGGGATTATGAGAAGAGTATATAACAGAGAGGGCTTCCCTGATGGCTCAGTGGCAAAGAAGTGTGGGTTCAATCCCTGGGTTGGGAAGATCCTCTGGAGAAGGAGATGGCAACCCACCCCAGTATTCCTGCCTGGGAAATCCCATGGACAGAGGAGCCTGGCAGGTTACAGTTCATGGGGGTCTCAAAAGAGTTGGGAAAGACTTAACGACTAAAAACGAAACTGTGCACATACTCTTTCAGCTTTTGACAGATTCCAGTGTACCCTTTTACTGTTCTTAAAGACGTGAGCAGCTAGTTTAGCTAGTTTTATATACTTAGAGACTATTTCTACAATATCCCATTCAGCACACAAACCGACTATTTTCATCTCTCATCTGGCCTCAGATTACTCACCTCTAGTGACTGTTGTAATTTCACTTTAGCTACCCTGGAGTTTGTTCCCCATGATTATCCGGAAGAATGATAAGACTTAAACTGCATGCCCCCCCGAGAACCTGACCACTACTGATGTATCCTGCGTTCTTTTTTCACTTTCCACAATTTTCTCTTCTCCCAGTCTGTTCTGGTTTCACTTTTAGCCCTAACTGGTTTGAACCTCATGGTCACCCACTTCAAAGTTACACTTAACCACCCTAGAATCATCTTTGACATTTTTATCATTCCATCCTCCACTCCCTGCAGTATGACACGTCAGTTCTAGCTCAGCAGCCTCTCACAGTTCTCTTCCTCATGTCTAGTATCCCCAACATATGAACTCGCCAAATTTATTGAAAAGGCCTAAGTGCCTTGCAAATGTGCTGGTGGGTTGTAAAACCGAATTATTGGGTGTTTATTGGCATTTAGAAAAGTTGACACAATAAAATAGAATAAAAAGTAGAATGCAAGACATATACTAAGGGTAAATATCATTATATTAAATTGTGTCTTTACTGTGGCTGTTAGTCTGGATTGCCTCTGGATGTGTCTGGGCCCCCACGCCTGGTGTCGACAGTGGAACTCCTCTTGCACAGTGTCAGAGCAGCCTGCAGGGTCGTCAGGTGAGTCACTCTCCTGGCAACGACTAGAACGGAACCCTTAATCCAAACTTACTATGTAGGCTTTTAGACCCTCCTGCAGTCTGAGTCCATTCTACCTTCTGTCATATTCACAATTCTATTATACTTTTAAAATACTCCCAACCAGACTGTTCACTGTTTCCTAACTGCTGATGTTGCTCCCTCTTGTCTACTCCACTTTTGCATGTTAGAATTTTACTTCTACCACAAAGCCCATCTCAAAAGCTTTATTATCGCTACCTGTGTATGTACCTCTCCCACTAACTATAAGCTGCTTGAGACTGGGGACTAATTTTACTCCTCCTGTATGTTTAGTATAGGCATTCAGCTTGTTAATTATATATTTGCCTTGTTCTATTTATATAGGCAGACAAATGTAATTATTTTCTTTTAAAACCTGGATCAATGGCCATTAAGTAAGATTTATTTTCTCACCTTAAATTTCTTACACTCTCTTTTCTGACTTGTTCCCAATGATGATTCACTCTCTCTTTAGCAAATATTGAGTGCCTGTTATAGGCCAGGCATGGAGGAGTGAATATAACAGAAACGAATGGAATCCTTTAAGGTGTTTAATGGAAGCTGGGGCTCCTTTTCCCCCGTCAGTGTTTGGAACTTTGATGCCATAGGACAGTCTGTTTAGTCAGTGAAGAGTAGTGAGTGGTTCTCAACTGGGGCTGGGGACTGGTGATTTTGACAGTGTGTAGAGACATTTTTGATTGTCACAACTGAAGGCATTTCAGCTGCAGGCTAGGGATGCTGCTAAATGTTCTACAATGCGCAGTTCAGCCCCACAGTAAAGAATTGCCCATTCCCGAATATCAGCAGTGCCAGTACTAGGAAATCCTGGTGATAAGAAGTCAGAGAATTCTAGGCTTTGGGCCTTAGTAAAGCCATATAAATGTTTGAAACAGGAAGAGAAGTAATTAGAAAGAGTTGCAACTTAGTTTTCTAAATAAGATACATAAATATACATACCTTCTCTCTAATATATTTCTAGACCCACAGTGCTCTTCATTTTGTTTTATACAATGAGAATTCATAGAGTGGACAGGAATTAATTAAAACATACTACACATTCCAGTCTTAGTAAGAAATTGACCACAGGAATAAATGTCTCATAATATGAAGAGGAGTTACTTCTTTTTTAAAAATTCAGATGTAGTGGGCATACAGCATTATATTAGTTTCAGGTGCACAGCATAATGATTCATTATATTTATATATTTTGAAATGATCACTGCAGTAAGTCTAGTTAACATTTATCACCATACATAGTTATACTTTTTTTTTCTTATGATGAGAATTTTTAAGCCTTCTCAGCAACTTTCAAGTATACTGTGCTTAGTCTCTCGGTGGTGTCCGACTCTTTGCAACCCCATGGACTGTGTGTAGCCCGCCAGGCTCCTCTGTTCATGGGGATTCCCCAGGCAAGAATACTGGAGTGTGTTGCCATGCCCTCCTCCAGATAGAGATGACCCTTGAATAGCACAAGTTTGAACAGTGCAGCTCCACTTAGATGTGGATTTTTTTCTCGATAGTAAATATTACAGTCCTACAACCAAATCTGTGGTTGGTTGAATCAGTGGATGCAGAACCATGGATGGAGGACGAACTATAAAGTTATACACAGAGTTTTGACTGTGTGGAGAATTGGTGCCCGTCAACACCTCCCTCCCGGTTGTTCAGGGTCAACTATAACTGGAAGTTTGTACCTTTTGATTTCCTTTACCTATTTTCTCAACCCTCACCCTAGGAAAGTGATACTTTAGGATTTGAAAAGTTAGATTTATTTTCCAGTGGATTTATAGAAAGAATTTTATAAATAGAACAATTAAATGTAAATGAATCAGAGTTCAGCTAGAAATACTCTAAAATCCTGCAAATGTCTATATATAGCTGACATCATTTGTTTTTTACTTATGTTTATGTTTTCTCAAAGAGTCTGCCTGACAACACTATTTTCTCTAGAAAGTAAGTCCTCTGATGGATGACGACCACTATTCAGTCCCCTTTGCGAGGCAGTGATAGCAGAAAGATGGTAGAAAGTTTGTGTTCAAACCCAGAGTCTTGTCATTTCATAGGTAAGTAGTCTCAGCTTGGTCACCTGGCACAGAGGCTTTATCTTTGAGTAAACCCTTTATGCTGCTTAATTTAGGAGTTGTGTTGAAGAATAAAAGGGGTGACTGCTTAGGGTAATTGGCTGAAGTTAGCCATCATTTCTCCCTTCTTACACATGACTTTTATCAAACCTTGTTCCTAGGCATCTTAGAACTAGTGTAGAGTTGAATTTGGTACACTGATTTATCTGCAAAGGTGATGGTGAATCTGTGAAATTAAGGATCTGTGATCTAGAAGCGTGTTTCTTTTGTACCCTGGTTACTTGCCTCCCACTTGTCTCTGGAATAAATTTATTTCTTTGGAAAAATCGAAGCTACCCTGTTGATATTAGGCTAAGTGTTATGGGGAGATATACTAAAAGGGATATTACTGGAGGGTTGAGTGTTCATGGCTCTGGAGTGTACTGTTCATCTTCATGAGTAGGAGTGCCAGGCAGTCCAGACAAGGAAGGCCTCACTTGACTGCTTGGATAAGCATAGGCTCCATGGGTTTTCAATCTCCTGTACTTATGTGGGGGCTTTCCTCGTGGCTTAGGCAGTAAAGAATCTGCCTGCAGTTTAGGAGACCTGGGTTCGATCCCTGAGTTGGGAGGATTCCCCTGGAGAAGGGAACGGCTCTCCACTCCAGTATGCTTGCCTGGAGAATTCCAAGGACAGAGGAGCCTGGCGGACTCTCATCCATGGGGTTGCAAAGAACTGGACATGACTGAGTGACTTTCACCTTCACTCCTGTGAACCATGCCTGTGTACTTATGTGAGCCATAAAACTTTTAAATAAAAGAGTTTGCAGGTGTCACCCCTTTGAAATAGATTGTGTCAATCTGAGATTCAGTTTTCTAAATTCCAAAACTTGCATATTGCTAGGAGTTAATGGAATCATTAGATTAATATCGTAGGCTGAATAAACACTGAATACAAATGATGTTGGTATTTCTACATTCCTTTTATCATTTTATTTTAAAAATTTATGAAGTTTAACTTGCATTTCTTTTATGACATTCACTCTAATTTTTTTAAGCAGAGAAAGAAGAGTTTTTTTTATTGAATAAGCATTGAAACAGATTGCAGTTGCATCACAGACAACATGCTAAAGAGATTGCAAAGAAGAAATCTCACCCTTTTATGTAAGCTGGCAGATATTATACATTACATATATATTGTCATTACTCAAAGGAAAGATAAAATTTCTCTTTTGACAAGTAGGAAGTTGTGTTTTGGCACCAAGTGCTTAGGTTTCCTGAGAAGACAGGGAGATGGGGTGCCACTCTCTTTTTATCATTATATATTTTAATTGTTTAAATTGTGATAACCTATATACATAACAAAAGTTTTACCATTTTAACTGTTTTTAAATGGAATTAAGGCTTCCCTGGTGGTGCAGAGGTTAAAGCGTCTGCCTGCAATATGAGAGAACTGGGTTCGATCCCTGGATCAGGAAGATCCCCTGGAGAAGGAAATGGCAACCCACTCCAGTATTCTTGCCTGGAGAATCCCATGGACGGAGGAGCTTGGTGGGCTACAGTCCACGGGTCGCAAAGAGTTGGACACGACTGAGCGACTTCACTTTCACTTCCACAAACTTCCCTTGGGTATATGCAGATGACTGATTCCAAGATCCCCCTCAGATACCAAAATCCAAAGATGCTCAAATCCCTGATGTAAAATGACATAGTACAGTGAGTGTAGCCAGCCTTCCATATCTGGATGCAAAACCACTTTCACACTGTCATGCAGTCACTACCGTCAGTCTTCAGAACTTTCTCATTTTTCCCAAGTGAAACTGTGCTCGTTGAGCACTAACTCCCCATTCCCCTCTGCCAGCCTCTGGCAGCCACCGTTTTACTTTCTTGTCTCCATGAATCTGACTACCTCATATGAGTGGGATCACACAGAATTAATTTTTTTTAACTGCATTTATTTCACTGAGCATAATGTCCTTGAGGTTCATTGTATTGTAGCATTTGTCAGAATTTCCTTCCTTTCTGAGGCTGAATAATAATGTGTTGTGTGGATAGACCCCATTTTGCTTATCTGTTCATCTGTCAGTGGACACTTAAGTTGCTTCTACCTCTTGGCTATCATGAATAATATTGCTGTGAAAATGGGGGTGCAAATATCTGTTTGAATCTTTGCCTTCATTTCTTTTGAGTATATGCCCACAAATGGAATTGCTGGTTCATATGATGATTTTTATATTTTGAGATCTGTTATACCATTTTCCTTAGCAACTGCATCATTTCACATTTCCACCAGCAGTGTGTGAGGATTCAGGTTTTTCCAAATACTCGCCAACACTTGCTTACTTCTCTTTTTTTATAGTAGCCATCAGTGGCACCCCACTCCAGTACTCTTGCCTGGAAAATCCCATGGACGGAGGAGCCTGGTAGGCTATAGTCCATGGGGTCACTAAGAGTCGGACATGACTGAGCGACTTTCCTTTCACTTTTCACTTTCATGCATTGGAAAAGGAAATGGCAACCCACTCCAGTGTTCTTGCCTGGAGAATCCCAGGGATAGGGGAGCCTGGTGGGCTTCTGTCTATGGGGTCGCACAGAGTTGGACACGACTGAAGCGACTTAGCAGCAGCAGCCATCTTAATTTGTGTGAAATGATATCTCATTGTGGTTTTGATATACATTTCCCTATGACTAATGAAGTTGAGAATCTTTTCATGTGCCACTCCCTTATTTTAAAAGAAATTGATTTTCCTTGCTTTTAAGACCACTGTTAACAATTCTTATAGAATAACCAAGAGCTGTATAAGGTAAAAAACTGTTCAGCCACAATTTCAGATTTCCTGAGGAGGAGAGATTTACTTTTAGAGACATTACTAATGTATGTCATGACAGTGAAATTGCTCTTTAAACAACAGTAAAATCTTCCACCAAGTTGGCATTGATTTTCATGTTCTCACTTTTCAGGTCTACCTGTTCAGTTCAGTCACTCAATCTTGTCTGACTCATTGTGACCACATGGTGTGCAGCTTGCTAGGCTTCTCTGTCCATCACCAACTCCCGGAGTTTACTCAAACTCATGTCTATCGAGTTGGTGATGCCATCCAACCATCTCATCCTCTGTTGACCCCGTCTCCTCCTGCCTTCAATGTTTCCCAGCATCAGGGTCTCTTCCAATGAGTCAGTTCTTCCCTTCAGGTGGCCAAAGTACTGGAGCTTCAGCTTCAGCATCAGTCCTTCCAATGAATATTCAGGACTGATTTCCTTTAGGAGGGACTGGTTTGATCTCCTTGCAGTCCAAGGGACTCTCAAGAGTCTTCTCCAACACCACAGTTCAAAAACATCAATTCTTCAGTGCTCAGCTTTGTTTATAGTCCAACTCTCACATCCACACATGACTACTGGAAAAACGATAGCTTTGACTAGACGAACCTTTATTGGCAAAGTAATGTCTCTGCTTTTTAATATGCTGTCTAGGTTGGTCATAGCTTTTCTTCCAAGGAGCAAGGGTCTTTTAATTTCGTGGCTGCAGTCACCATCTGCAGTGATTTTGGAGCCCAAGAAAATAAAATCTCTCACTGTTTCCATTGTTTCCCCATCTATTTGCCATGAAGTGGTGGGAACAGATGCCATGATCTTAGTTTTCTAAATGTTGAGTTTTAAAGCAACTTTTTCACTCTCCTCTTTCACTTTCATCAAGAGGCTCTTTAGTTCTTCACTTTCTGTCATAAGGGTGGTGTCATCTGCATATCTGAGGTTATTGATATTTCTCCCGGCAGTCATGATTCCAACTTGTGCTTCTTCCAGCCCAGCGTTTCTCATGATGTACTCTGCATATAAGTTAAATAAGCAGGGTGACAATATACAGCCTTGACCTACTCCTTTCCCGATTTGGAACCAGTCTGTTGTTCCATGTCCAGTTCTAACTGTTGCTTCTTGACCTGCATACAGATTTCTCAGGAGGCAGGTCAGGTGGTCTGCTATTCCCATCTCTTGAAGAATTTTCCACAGTTTGTTGTGATCCACACAGTCAAAGGCTTTGGCATAGTCAAAGCAGAAGTAGATGTTTTTCTGGAACTCTCATTCTTTTTCGATGATCCAATGGATGTTGGCATTTTGACCTTGGGTTCCTCTGCCTTTTCTAAATCCATCTTGAACATCTGGAAGTTCTCAGTTCACATACTGTTGAAGCCTGTTTTGGAGAATTTTGAGCATTACTTTACTAGCATGTGAGATGAGTGCAATTTTACAGTAGTTTGAGCATTCTTTGGCATTGCCTTTCTTTGGGATTGGAATGAAAACTGACCTCTTCCAGTCCTGTGGCCACTGCTGAGTTTTCCAAATTTGCTGGCATATTGAGTGCAGCACTTTCACAGCATCATCTTTTAGGATTTGAAAAAGCTCAACTGGAATTCCATCACCTCCACCAGCTTTCTAAGGCCCACTTTACTTTGCATTCCAGGATGTCTGGCTCTAGGTGAGTGAGCACACCATCGTGGTTATCTGGGTCGTGAAGATCTTTTTTTGTATAGATCTTCTGTGTATTCTTGCCACCTCTACTTAATCTCTCCTGCTTGTGTTAGGAGAGATTAAGACATTTCTGTCTTTTATTTGTGCCCTACTTTGCTTGAAATATTCCTTTGGTATCTAATTTTCTTGATGAGAGACCTCTAGTCTTTCAGTTCTATTGTTTTCCTCTGTTTCTTTGCATCCATCACTGAGGAAGGCTTATTTTATCTCTCCTTGCTATTCTTTGGAACTCTACATTCAAATGGGTATATCTTTCCTTTTCTCCTTTGCCTTTAACTTCTCTTTTTTCTCCGCTATATGTAAGACCTCCTCAGACAGCCATTTTGCCTTTTGCATTTCTTTTTCTGGGGGCTGGTCTTGATCCCTGCCTTGTGTATGGTTTCACAAACGTTCATCCATAGTTCTTCACGCACTCTATCAGATCTAATCCCTTGAGTCTATTTGTCACTTCCACTGTATAGTCATAAGGGATTTGATTTATGTCAAACCTGAATGGTCTGGTGGTTTTCCCTACTTTCTTTAAGTTTGAATTTCACAGTAAGGAGTTCATGGTCTGAGCCACAGTCGGCTCCCAGTCTTGTTTTTGCTGTCTGTGTAGAGCTTCTCCATCTTTGGCTGCAAAGAATAAAATCAGTCTGATTTCGGTATTGACCATCTGGTGTTGTCCATGTTTAGAGTCTTCTCTTGTGTTGTTGGAAGAGGGTGTTTGCTCCGATCAGTGCGTTCCCTTGGTAAAACTCTGATAGCCTTTGCCCTGCTTCATTCTGTACTCCAAGGCCAAGTTTGCCTGTTAATCCAGGTATCTCTTGAGTTCCTACTTTTACATTCCGGTACTGTATAATAAAAAGGACATCTTTTTTGGGTGTTAGTTCTAGAAGGTCTTATAAGTCTTCATAGAATTGTTCAACTTCATCTTCTTCAGCATTAGTGTTGGGGCATAGACTTGGATTTCTGTGATATTGAATGGTTTGCCTTGGAAAGGAACAGAGATCATTCTGTCATTTTTGAGATTGCAACCATTTTGAGTACTGCATTTTGGATTCTTCTGTTGACTATGAGGGCTACTCTTTTCCTTCTAAGGGATTCTTGTCCACAGCTGTAGATATAATGGTCATGTGAAGTAAATTCACCCATTTCCATCCACTTTAGTTCACTGATTCCTAAAATATCGATATTCACTCTTGCCGTCTCCTGCTTAACCACTTCTAACTTACCTTGATTCATGGAGCTGACATTCCAGGTTTCTAAGTCAAATCTACAACTGGGTGTTGTTTTTGCTTTGGCTCCATTGCTTCGTTCTTTCTGGAGTTATCTCTCCACTCTTCTCCAGTGCATATTGGGAACCTACTGACCTGGGGAGTTCATCTTTCAGTGTCCTATCTTTTTGCTTTTTCATGCCGTTCATGGGGTTCTCAAGGCAAAAATACTGTAGTGGCTTTCCATTCCCTTCTCCAGTGGACCACGTTTTGTCAGAACTCTCCACCATGACCTGTCCGTCTTGGGTGGCCCTACACGGCATGACTCATAGTTTCATTGAATTAGACAAGGCTGTGGTCCATGTGCTCAGTTTGGTTAGTTTTCTATGATTGTGGTTTTCATTCTGTCTGACCTCTGGATAAGGATAAGAGGCTTATGTAAACTTCCGATGGGAGAGACTGACTGAGGGGGAAATGGGGTCTGCTTGAAACAGCCCTACTTGAGTAGGTAATAAATAGCCTGAATAAGTCTTACCCATCTAAATAAAACCTAGCCTCTAGAATTCTTTGGATAAAGGTCAGAGCCTGATTTTTTTTTTTTCTTTCCTTCTCAGTGTTTAGCTCAACTTATAGCCTCTTCTGTTCAGGTTAAGTTACATCTTTTAAATCTGGCAGTTGGTTGGAGGATGTGTCACGTTATTCCCTGAGCTTCTGAAAATTATTCTAAAGAAGAACCACATAGGGTATTTTTTCCTTTGTGCCAGAGAACTTAGGTCCTGCATGAAAAGCCATGAACAAGCAGATCCTTTCTCACAGAGCTTACTAAAAGTAAATAGTACTGACATTTGTTGAGTGCTTATTTTTTGTGAATGATTCTGAGCTGTTTACATGTAGTAACTCATTTAATCATCACGGCTACCCTCTAAGGTAGGGGAGTATAGATGAAGAAATGGAAGTACAGAAAATAGGTAGTGGAGTTCACCTACCTGGTGCCAGAGATAGAAAACCTCACTGTATAAGTGCTTCTTCACTGGAGATTAGGAGGAAGTAACAGTGTTACTTTTTCATTCTTATTGGACTTTCCCCATAGCTGCTTTCAGCATTAACAAATAAATACACTTGCAAAGTAGCTTGAGAATTCTTTAGTCATTATTCTTTGTAAAAAATAGTGAATTTTTGATATATCTGCCTTTTTAATAATGAAAATTAAAACTATTAAAATAAAAAGATTTACCTAAGATTCTGTGGCAAAAATATAGTAGCATAAAGTTACCCCTAGCTAAATATAAAGTACTTCATTGGGACCAAAAATAGGGCGCTTTGCCAACTACTGAAGATCCTGAGCATGAAGATCTTGTATACACTGTGTTTCTTGGTGACACCATGTTTCTGGGTGGAGAGGTGAGATGAGGTGTTTGGTGGTTTCTAGCTTGGTTGTGATACCAAAACACGTATCAAGAGTCAACACTGAATGCTCTGTGCTGTTTACACAGGAGCTCCAGGGTTTCATACCCTTGATCTGGAGCCACATTTTGATGCAGTGGTGATGGCAGCCATGGCAAAAATCAGTCAAGGCCTGGTGCCTTTTAAGGTGGTGGGTGGTCTTCGGTTCCTCACCTGGGGTTTTCTTTAAGAAGGTATGCATAATTCCAAGTCTGATTCACTCTCACAGGAGGCCTTAACCCCTTCTTTATCACCTGTAAGTAGGTAGGTCTCAGGGCTTAATTTTTTTAGCTTGCTTTATACTCTTTGGGAGGTCGAATTGGAATAATTTTCCCAACATTGCATTTGATAGTTTTACTCATTTCTAAAATTAGAATTAAGAACTAGAAACACCGTGTTCGTTAAGCATCATGTGCCCAGTCTGAGCCAGGAGCTGGAAGGCTAGAGAATTGAAGAAACAGACACAGGGAAAGGGATAGAGTAGATAAGATGGGAAACAGGAGTGGGAGATGTTCAGACCAAAAGACACACTCACAGGAGCAAGAACAACTGATACCTGTTAGACCCGGATCCTCAGAAGCTTAATCTCTAGAATTTAATTTTTATTTTTAATTAAATAACTGCCTGTCAGGCTTTGTTTTGATACAACCCAGGCATTTTCCTATCTTCACCCAAACCTTGCATTGAGTTTTCTTTTCATCCCATCCAATTCTCTGCCCCAGATTCTTTACCAGGCTCTTTGATGTGAGTCTTGAATTGTTCACTGGACCTCTTACAGGTATTCTTGGTTGTTGGATTTTATCCTTCCATTCACAGGTTTATGCCATCTGTGTTGGGCTTTCCTGCTTCTCTCAGTTGGACTGTCTGGGGAGAGTTATGTTTTCATATGATAGACTCTTGGAGACTTTGCCTTTCATGCCTTTCTGTGCTTTGTTCTCCTGATGAAATAGTTTAAAACAGTCTCCCAGTGTCTTGCAGACTTTTTTTTTCTTTTTAAAATAAACTTGGGAATAATTTTGGTTGATAGAAGTGTTGCAAAAATCGTACAGAGAGTTCCTAAATATCCTTCACTCAGCTTCCATACATGTTAACATCCTAGTTAATAGTTTGAAAGTATTAAAACTAAAAAATTAGCATTAGTACCTCAGATATGCAGATGATACCATGCTAATGGCAGAAAGCAAAAAGGAACTAAAGAGCCTGTTGATAAGGGTGAAAGAAAAGAGTGAGAAAGCTGGCTTAAAACTCAACATTCAAAAAACCAAGATCATGGCATCCGGTCCCATCCCTTCATGGCAAATAGATGGGGAAAAAGTAGAAACAGTGGCGGATTTTATTTTCCTGGGCTCAAAAATCACTGTGAATGGTGACTGCAGCCATGAAGTTAAAAGATGCTTGTTCCTTGGAAGAAAAGCTATGACAGACCTAGACAGTGTATTAAAAATCAGAGACATCACTTTGCCAACAAAGGTCTGTATAGTCACAGCTATGGTTTTTCCAGTAGTCATGTGTGGATGTGAGAGTTGGACAGTGAAGAAGGCTGAGCACTGAAGAATTGATGTTTTCTTATTGTGGTGCTGGAGAAGAAACTTGAGAGCCCCTTGAAGTGCAAGGAGATCAAACCAGTCAATCTTAAAGGAAATCAACCTTAAATATTCATTGGAAGGCCTGATGCAGAAGCTCTAATACTTTGGCCACCTGACGTGAAGAGCCAACTTATTGGAAAAGACCCTGGTGCTGAGAAAGATTGAGAGTAGAAGAAGAAGGCAACAGAGGAGGAGATGGTTAGATGGCATCATCAACTCAATGGACATGAGTTTGAGCAAATGCTGGGAAATAGTGAAGGACAGGGAAGCCTGGCATGCTACAGTTCATGAGGTCACAAAGAGTCAGACATGACTTAGTGACTGAAAAACAACAAGTGTGCCATTAACTGCATTGTGGATTTCATTCAGATATCTTCCATTTTCCACCTGTATCCGTTTTGGATTCCCTGTTGCCTTTAGGCATCTTGTCTCCCTTAGTGACCTCTGGCTTCTGCTAGTCTCTGTGTGACCTCAGCACTTTTGGAGAATTGATCAGGCATTTCGTAGACTGGCCTGCAGTTTGAGCTGTCTGGTGTCTTCTAGCGATTTGGGGACAATGCTCCAGGGGTCCAGTGCCCACCTGCTGTACAGTGGCGTTCATGGGGCATCTGCTCAGTGTCACGTCTGTTGTCCTCTTTGTTGGTTTGGTTCTTTGGAGGCTGTCATAAAGTGCAGCATGCATTCAAAGGGAGGGGTGGGGCTTAAACGGCACCTGTTGGGAAGGGGTTTTACATTACTATTTGAATTCTTCTGGGGGGAAGAGTTGTCTCTTCTTTTCCCCTTTATGTATGTATTTTATCAGTATCGACTCATGTGTTCATTGTGTACTTTGGTTATACCCAGCACTACGATATTTATTTTGTAGCACAAATCGTTTCAGCTTTGGTCATTGGGCATCTTTCAGGTGGGCTTTTGTGTGCCGCTGACATACCCTATCCTTTGTTTTGTGAACACTGCCTTCCTTCCTGGCACCACAAGGTAGATGTTCCAGGCTCATCTTGGACTTCTCTGCCCTGGCGTTACCCACTTCTTTTGCAAAGGCTCTGGTCCCTTTTAGTGGAGAATGGTATTTAGAAACCCGATGTATAGATGTTCTTTCTCCTGGAGTGCTGCTGCTTCTTGGCTCTTTGCTGACAGATAGGAGATGTATGTGTGTGTTTATAGACCAGCCCACGTGCACCTGCTTACCTCTGATGATTTCTGTGACTGTCTGTGTTGTCATCTGTGGATCTCTCCATGGCTAGCCCAACACCACAGGAGCATGCTAGCCATCACAGGAGCATGCTAGCCTCCTCCCTTTGCGCATTTGTAAGCCCATTCTCTGACAGGGAGATACCCAGATCATCTCCTGCCCATTTACCCCAACCTTACACATGTGAAAATGATTGCAGCATTCACCAGCACCCCTGTGACAGACAGCTTATAGTACAGTTCAGTACATTTGTCAGTTTGCATCTGGCCTAGTGTTCCTGACTGCTGGCAAATTTTTTTACATTGTGCATGTTAAAGTTTATTCTCTGTATGAGGTTTACAATGATGTGTGCTTGTACAAATGCAGAGTCATGTTGTATTCATCAACCAGACTCTTTCATTTAGGTGTTCTGTGAGGTTTTTATTTCCCTAATTGAGTAACTGTTAGGCCATACTTCCATTGTTCCTTTACTGAAAAGGATTTAATGTTTAATGTTCTGTACTCAGTCATGTCCGACCCTTTGCAACCCCATGGACTATAGCTGGCCAGGCTCCTCTGTCCGTGGGGTTATCCCATCTAAAATACTGGAGTGGGTTGCTATTTCCTACTCCAGGGGAATCTTCCTGACCTGGGGATCGAACCTGCATCTTCTGCATTGGCAGGCAGATTCTTTACCACTGAGCCACTAGGGAAGTTTGCATTTCTGTTACACGGTGGCTCTTAAGGCCATGTAGCCTTTCCTCAGATAAAGGCATAATAGATGTTAACTAGTAGGGAAGAATACTAGAATTTTAGAAGGTGAAAGAACCTTGAAGATTCATGAATTTTACCTTCCTCACCAGATAGGTTGGGCATCAAGCCAGAACTGGAACTTGGACTTTTTGATTTTCCTCCCCATCACTCACGGTACTTGAAATAGGAAAGATGAACAGGATGAAAGATGAGCAAAGGGCACAGATTGCTTGACCTTGCTTTATTATTGTTATTATTTATTGAAGTACAGTTGATTGGCTTCCCTGATAGCTCAATTGGTAAAGAATCTGCCTGCAATGCAGGAGATCCTGGTTCGATTCATGGGTTGGGACGATCTGCTGGAGAAGGGATAGGCTACCCACTCCAGTATTCTGGCCTGGAAAATTCCATGAACTGTATGGTCCATGGGGTGGCAAAGAGTCGGACAAGACTGAGCGATTTTCACTTGCTTTACAATGTTATGTTAGTTTCTGGTGTACGGCAAAGTGATTCAGTTATATACCTTGCTTTAGATTTGAAGTCTGTGTTTACTTAAGGGTGGGATTCCTTTATCTTTTGTTTTAGGAGATTAATTCTAGCAGACAACTATTTGTTTCATGTTAGATGTGCTTTGGGAGAGGATTAAGATATTTAATCAAATGAACTTACAAAACAGAAACAGATTCACAGACTTAGAGAACAAATTTATGGTTGCAGGGGAAAGGAGGAGGATGGGGTAAAAGATACTTAAGGAGTTTGGGATGGACCAGTATACACTGCTGTATTTAAAATGGATAACCAAAAAAAAAAAAAAAAAAAAGGATAACCAATGAGGTCCTACTGTATAGCACATGGAACTCTGATTGATTTATCTGGCAGCCTGGATGGGAGAGGAGTTTGGGGGAGAATGAATACATGTATAGGTATGACTGAGTCCCTTAGCTGTTCACCTGAAACTATCACAACATTGTTAATTGGCTATAGCCCAATACAAAATAAAAAGTAAAAAAAAAGATATTGTTAGTCATTTGCAAATTAGTGTTGTAGTGAATTATTAATAGTTCATTTACCTGACTTTTTAATGCCAGTCTGAAATCAAGTGTTCTGAATGAACAGGGAATTGTGTTTGGGAAAGGGTCTGTGGAAGGAAATGACTGTGAAAAGCGCTACATCCCACTCTCTCCAGATCGATGAAACCACTCTATAAGGCTCTGATGGATGTTGGTTTCTACTGATTAGAGTTTATCCTATTAACCTTTATAAATAATTTAAAGACTGGGGGGCCGCCTTTGAACTGGGACCCCCAGAGTTCTTCATTTCTTAAGTAGTTTTTACTGTATGCAGGTACCAACGTAGACCCTTGATACGCAGATGAGCAAGTTGTATGCCTTGTCTGGTGAGCGAAGGATATGAAAGGAGGAATATTTGACCCCAGGGCAGTGGTATAGAGGTGACCTTTTTCTTTGAAAAAAATTTTTTTTCTTTAAAAAAGCATAATTGCATCACCCTGAACCACTGTGTCAGTTTTTGCTTATTCCTTTGTGGTTGTATGTACTGAATATTGTGTTCTGAAATGGTTTTGTTTAATATTTTGTTCCAAGCTTTTCTCAGGTTTCTTCACAACACTGTGTAGTGTCTGTCTTTGCCTAGCTCCTTAATATTATTTTTCCCATAGAAGGCTACCTTCATCCTTTTTATGCTCCCAGCATTATTTTATCTGATGGGTTGGTTTCTTAGGCTGTATTTCCTGGAGTAAGATTACTTCAGGGTCAAAGAGTATGAGTGCTTTGCAGCTCTGGAAATGTATTGCCTGTTGTTTTGCATTGCCAGTAGCCTTCCTTGGAAACCTGCCATAGACCTGTCCCGCCTGCTGTGACTCCATCACCTGCTGCTTACCCCTGGGTCACTAGGATGGGGCTGCAGATACCACACTCACGTCTGAGCCAGTACAGTTGCTCTTCCCCTGCTTGTTGAACACCTTTCTTAGTGACCACACAGGGCTGGCTCCTTTCCCCTTGCTGGGTTATTATGAGGGTAATGAGGTAATATGCTGTGAGGCATGTAGACAAAGGGTGCTCAGAGAGGATGTCTCTGGACTGCTGTCGTCCTAGAGCTGGGCAGAGCTAGGTTCTGAACTACTCTTAGCCTCAGTTTCCCAGGAGAATAGGTTAATAAACTCTCTTGCAAAACATACATTATACACTGACTCAACTCATACCTTCAATTCTGCCCCATCTGGTGGCTCAGTGGTAAAGAATATGCCTGCCAAAGGAGGAGACACAGGTTCAATCCCTGGGTCGGGAAGATTCCATGGAGAAGGGAGTGGCTACCCACTCCAGTATTCTTGCCTGGGAAATCCCTCCGAAATCCCTCCGACAGAGGAGCCTGAGAGGCTATAGTCCATGGGGTCAAAAAGAGTCTGGACATGACTTAGCAACTATGTAACAAATAATCTCCTTTACAGGATATCTGATTCTATGAAGCAAGCAGCCATGCTGCCTTTTCTAGATCTCCTGTGAGGGGAGTGGAGCAAGGGAATGGTACTTACAATCTCTTTTCATTTCAAAAATCTTTTAGGAGATTGTGCAGACTTAATGTTAAAGATGTCTGGAAAACAGGAATCACTGGTGATTTTTAAATGCCTTAAGACATTGCTGTAAATATGAAATTCTACATAATAAAGTGATTTGAGGTAGGGAGCATGGACTTGAAGATGAAAGAAAATCAGCCCTGAATATTCAATGGAAGGACTGATGCTGAAGCTGAAGCTCTAGTACTTTGGCCCCCTGATGGGAAGAACTGACTCATTGGAAAAGACCCTGATGCTGATAAAGATTGAAGGCAGGAGAAGAAGGGGTCGACAGAGGATGAGATGGTTGGATGGCATCACTGACTCAATGGATATGAGTTTGAGCAAGCTCCAGGAGTTGATGATGGACAGGGAAGCCTGGCATGCTGCAGTCAGTGGGGTCGCAAAGAGTTAAACACGACTGAACTGAACTGAACACATGTTCATTCTTATTGTCCCATACGTTCAATGCTTCAGGATCTATATGAATTAGTAGACAGATTGGTGATGGATAATACTTGGCTTTTATTTTTGTTTAGAAAATCCTTCCGATTATTTCACTTATTTGCTGTGATCTTCTTTGAAGAAATTATTTTGGTTTTACTTCCCCCTTTGTCTCCTTCCTTCTCACTTCATTTTCCTCCTGTCTTCCCCTTCTCCCCCCGACCCCCGGCCTTCAAAATACTGTCACAGGGGCCACCTGGTGTTGTACACTTTTAAATAGGGTGATCTTTGAATTTGATAAGAATTGAAAATTAGTCTGCGGTATGGTTGGGATCATAAGTTACTGAGCGGAGATATTTCTTACTGAAATTCTTATTTGAGCAATGTGCCTCATACTTTATTATGGCAGTTTTGACTATTTGGCTCTCTCGCATATCTTCCGTGTCTGGCAGTTGCAGATTCTGTGCAAATATGTCTGCATGTTGAGCGCATGCTGCAGGGGTACTGGCCTCTGATGAGGTGCTCTTCTTACTTGCACAGGTTGCACAGAGCATTGAGGACCATCATCAAGAAGTGATCGGTTTCTGCAGAGAAAACGGCTTCCATGGCTTGGTTGCATACGACTCTGATTATGCACTGTGCAACATCCCCTACTACTTCAGTGCCCACGCCCTAAAACTGAGCCGGAATGGGAAGAGTCTCACCACGAGCCAGTACCTGATGCATGAGGTTGCCAAGCAGCTGGACCTGAACCCAAACCGCTTCCCTATCTTTGCCGCTCTGTTAGGTAAGTGGCAGTGTTAAAGCTCTCGTTTTGTGAAAAAGTTATGTGTATCAGGAACATACTGATTTTTTTAAAAATTTCAGTGCTAGAATATTTTGGATTGTGTCTTAAATCTTAAAAAACCAGGGAATAGGCTCCTCTTCAGTAACATTCTTTACTCATTTTTTGCTGATAATGTGCTTCTTTTGTTCCTAAGTGTTTGTTTATATATTGTTTCGTCTAGGCCAATAAACTAATTTTGGGGAAAAAAATGCTCTTAATGTTTTGGGGAAATAACATTTAAAAATCACAAATGCTAATACGTTCTCACTGTGAAAAACATTTAAACCTTTGACACAAATTACAGAAGAGAATTTGCTGTGAAGTTAGCACTGTTCTGTGTTCCCCTTGTTTTCAGGATTCTCACTACTTTAAAAGGAAAACAACAGAAATAAACTATCCTACCTTTGCTTCCAAAGGCTGCATCTTAAGTAAATGTATAAATATTTTTAAAAACTCCCTTGGAGGAATTTTTTATGCTGAATATCTAGAAGGGTTGAAATCTTGTTTTAACTAAGATTTTATATATAAATTTTTCTCTTTTAAGTAACTTGGTAAGCCACCAGGGAAGTCCAACTTGGTAATAGGTAATCCATTTATTTATCACTTTATGTCTGTAGTTTATAGTTATTTCTATCTTTTCTCTCAACTTCCCTTTCTTGTGCTTGGAATGTGCATGTCTCTTGGCTACTTGAGAATCTGGCTCTAGTTTGCTGAGAGTTTGTAAAAATTGTGTCCACAGTATAAGTAAATGTGTTCTGAGCAAGACCATTCTGTGAGTAAAACCCAAGAACTTCAGTGATGAGATTGAGAGCTGTTTGGGGACTCAGGCCCTCTTTGAGAGTTGTGTGGTCTTAAGAAAAAGTGAGATCTTACTGTACTGTCTCAGTTTTTATTCTGCAATGCTTAGCAACAGGATCTGGTTGTGCTTACAAGGGGGACTATATTGTGGGCTCTTTTAGGAATTTCTAATTAGCAGATTTTTCAATAACCATTCCAAAAGAGTTTTATACAACTAGAAATTATAGTGAGGGAGCCATAATTTTTCATGTTATTTGGTGATAAAATTTCAGATTATGTAACTACAAATTAATTAAAAAAAATTCTGATTTTACAAGTTGTCTTTATTTGGATCCAATCTCAAATACGTGTCTTTAAGTTTGTACTTGGCTATTTTCTGTCCATTTTCTTAGTGAACTCTTGTGACTTGGGATTCAGAGGATTAAACCTAATTTCTAAATGCATATAGTACTTTTATGTTTTCAGATATTAAAATATAAAAGGATGTTTCCTCAAATGTTAAAAAGTGATGACGTGGATGGACACATGAAAAGTTTCATATTTACTTAAATGTTATACCCATTGACTTGGGCATGTTAATTGACTTTAAATGAATGGGAATATTTTATACTTTTAGAATATGGATACCTTAGCTACCCTGGGAAGGGTGTTTGTTTATCTTATTTAAGAAACATTGAATAAATTTCTTGGGAGATAATACCAACTAATAGTTTATGAAATGTTAAAAGAAGTGAAAAATAATAACACTGTGAATAATTTAGTAATGAATTAATTTAAGGCTTGAAATGTCTTCAAAAAATGTAGGCAAATTATAAAGTCTTAATTGGGTGAGCATTTTTAGAGCATTTTAGTTTAGATTTTGTGTGAAAAGTTCAGTGTCCTCATATAGAAATATTATTTTTCCTTTTTTTAAAATAGAAAGTATAATTTCTCCTTTTTGTAATAGAAAGCATAGCAATATAAGATGTTTTGTTTTAGAAAAGTTGAGTGAAATACTCATTTAAGTATGTGGCCCAAGTTTTAACAGACTATATTTGATATTGGAATTGGCTTAATATATTTTCAGATAGTAGGTAGCTTCAAAAACAAATCTCAGATGCTTTATACTTCACAGGAAAGTTCTGCGCTGTGAGCAGAGGAAGGCAATACAGAATTCAGTGATTGACGGTTTGGGCCTGGCTCTGCTCTCGTGGGTGTCGTGACAGTTCGGCAAGCCTGTGTCACGTGTCTGTGTCTAGAGTATTATGAGTAGCAATGCTGAGACGCGCTTACCTTGTCTTGCCTTCTGTTGGCAGCTCAGTAATGTATCTGCTTAGTGTGGAGGTGACTAAATCATAATATACAAATCACAGAATTATTTAGGAAATTATTGCTTTTAAATTGTATGAAAACAACTAACAAATATGTTAGTATATCAGGCATCTAAGCATTATATTGAAGGGAAAGTGTTCACCCCAAAAAGGTAGTTTCTCAGCTGAATACAGTTCTTACTTGTGACATAGGCCTGGTGATATTGCAAAGAGCTGACTGACACTTCTTGGTGGTAGTGTAGTCTGTGCTTTGTACATCTATTTTGTGGGTGGTGCTAGAAATTGGAGGAGGAGGGTGTTGATCCATGTCACAAACTGCAAGCATTGTCACTTAACCTTAGGTTTTATGACTGTAGATTCTGCATCTGCTGTCGAACCTACTTGACAGAATGCAGTTTGAGCCATAGCCTCTCATAAACACACGAAAACTTGTATCAGATTGGTATCTGGCATCTGGCATTATCAGACTGACCTTAATACTGTGCTGGGGAGTTACTTAGGTTTTTATGCAGTTTATTCAGTTTGAATGCTGTTAAGCCTATAATGGAAATGTAGTTGAAGCAGCTTCAAGAAGTTGGCCTGCTGTATGTTTTGTGTTAACAGATGAAGAAATACTCTCAATGTGTGGAAGTTTTATGCGGTGTATTAAATGAGGTGGTCCTAAGGAGTCATATTGCAAAGTCTAAAACTAACAAAGATAATCTACAGATTCTAACGTGCAGTGATATTAAGTTTCCCCCTTGTCAGTAATGGCTTTTGTGGTATCCCTGTTTGTATTCCAGGAAATCACATTCTACCTGATGAAGATCTGGCTTCCTTTCATTGGAGTTTACTTGGTCCAGAACATCCACTAGCTTCACTTAAGGTACAAAGTCATTTTATTTCCAACATTTGTTGCTTTTCCTTTTCCTTTCATAATCTAAGCAATGTTTCTTTATTGTAGAAGGAAATATACTGCAAAATTAGCAATATCATGCTTCTGCCTAACTTCACAATCTGTGCTGCCTTCAAAAAAACAAAGAACCTACCTTATATTGTTCCCCGCACCTATATTTTAGGGAAATATATATAAATGTTTTTAAAAATTTCCTCAGATGAATTCTTCATGTCATGTACCTAGATAGGTGTAAATTTTTTAGCTAAAGTTTGTACGTATTTTCTTTTCTCGCAAATATTATTTTTTCAATAGATATTATCATCTGCTGTTATGGATCAGTATCTTAGCAGAGTTTGATAAATTTCATAATTTTCTTACTGATTTTCTAATATTGTAAAAATCTATAGTTTTAATGCTTTATGAGTGATTGAGGAGACCCAAGTTCATTAGAAAAGTGGTCTATTTGTACTGTTCTGTTGATATTTATTTTCTTATTTTTCTCCCCTTCCTGTTTGTGAAAGTAATGAACATCCAGGAAGATGCCCTTAACTTTGATTTTTTAAAGTGGGAGGGTTTACAGTTTGATGTGAGCATAGTAGTGGAGTGGTATGAGTCACTAGGGAACTTGTATTTGTGAGTGGCTTCCTGTGATTTTCTGAAATCCCTTTGCTGGGAAAATTGGTGTGGTGTTCTCTGCTGTCAGTGTTGTCGTCATAGCTGCCACTTCCTAGATAGGGAGTTGGGAATTCTGAACCTAGACTGGCCAGCAGCCTGGGCCTCAGTTCCTTGTGGTAATGGGGAGGTTGCATGGAGTGGTTTCTGAATGCATGTTTTCCTATTGTCAGAATTGTCCTCCAAATAGGATTTTCAGTATTTAGCTTACAGCAAACTGTGATACTTGGAAGTTCAGGTGGCATTCCTCTCCTGCCCCTTTCATCTTGTTCCTTGGTGCCTAGAACCTTTTTTTTTTTTTTTTTTTTTCCATTTCTTATTGATAGGCCCTGATATTTTCCTTTTTATCCTAACAGTTCTTGGTATGAGGCTTTTCAGCTTCTGTTGGAAGGTCAGTTTTTCTCCTTTTGTTTGAGTTACTTGTTTTCTTTTGCCTTTTTTTTTTTTTTTCCCGCCTGAAGGAAAACCGCTGTCTATTTGCTATTGGCCAGAATGTTCTTCAAGTGTGTTTTCATTTACAAAGTACTACAATTTGTAAACTGGATTCCAAGCTCCTGGTGATACCATTAATGACTTGCAGAATCAGAAAAGTACAGTCTGAAATCAGGTAGACTCAGAAGTATTAGGCTCATTAGCTTATTAAACGGTATGCTTTTATGAAAGCTTGTTTTTTTACAAGGTTTGTATCGTTTTGAGTAGGAGGGGTGAGTGAGAGGCTCCCAGGATCCCCAGACTGTATACATATGTTTAAATTGAGCTCGCCTTATTTCGTGTGTTAGAGGTTAGAAGTGAGGAACTGTTTGAGGAATTATTGGAAAACCAGCTCAATCCACTAGTAGATCGCAAGTATCATTATCACGTACTTTTCCTAATAGTTTGTTAATAAAAATAAAAATACATAAAAAGTTGAAATAGAAAATATCTATTCACATATCCATCACCTTGGTTCACCTGTTGTTAACAGTTTGCTGTAAAGATTATTTGTATCTGTGTGTGTGTTTTTTAACTCAGCTATCTGGAAGTAAGTTGCAGAGATCATAACACTTTATCTGTGAAAACTTTGGTTTATATCTGCTGCTGCTCCATCGTATCCAACCATTTGTGGCCCTGTGGACTGTAGCCTGCCAGGCTCCTCTGTCCATGAAATTTTCCAGACAAGAATACTGGATTTAGTTGCTGTTTCTTACTCCAGGGGATCTTTCCGACCCAAGGCCTGAACTAGCGTCTTCTGAACTGGCAGGCAGGTTCTTAAGCACTGAGCCACCTGGGAATCCCTTGGTTTATATCAACACCACCACCTAAAAATAAGGATAATCTCTTAATTATATTACTGTCATCACATCAACTAAATTAATGTCATTTAATATAAGTCTACGTTGACATTTTTCTGTTTTCTCTGGAAGTTGTTTGTAGGATTGTTTGTGTATGTATGTATTTTAAAATTATTTATATACTTTTGGTTGTGTTGGGTCTTCGTTGCTGTGCACAGGCTTTCTCTAGTTGTGGTGAGCGGGAGCTATTCTTTGTTGCGGTGCGCAGGCTTCTCACCACAGTAGCTTCTCTTGCTGTGGAGCACAGGGTCTAGGCACATAGGCTTCAGTAGTTGAGGCTCGTGGGCTCAGTAGTTGTGGCACATGGGCTTTGTTGCCTTTGGGCACGTGGAATCTTCCCGGACCAGGGATCAAACCCATGTCCTCTGCATTGGCAGCAGATTTCAGATTTCTATCCACTTGTGGGTTTTTAAAAAAACTAAATTTTTTGCATTATCAGCATGTGTATTTTAAATATTAGCTAGGTATTTTTATGGCATAATAGCGAAGCAGTCCAACATAATTTTACAATGATTTGATAAGCTGTAGGATTTTTTAAAGTGACATTACGAAAAGTAAAACGTCTGGCTTTGAGTTAAAAAATTACAAAACTTTTATGTTTTGACCTTTATACACAGTTTCTGTGTGTGCTGCTGCTGCTAAGTCACTTCAGTGGTGTCCGAGTCTGTGCGACCCCAGAGACGGCAGCCCACCAGGCTCCCCCGTCCCTGGGATTCTCTAGGCAAGAACGCTAGAGTGGGTTGCCATTTCCTTCTCCAGTGCATGACAGTGAAAAGTGAAAGTGAAGTTGCTCAGTTGTGTCCGACTTTTAGCGACCCCATGGACTGCAGCCCACCAGGCTCCTCCATCCATGGGATTTTCCAGGCAAGAGCACTGGAATGGGTTGCCACTGCCTTCTCCGTCTGTGTGTAATATCATCTTAACAAAAACTGGGATTTTCTTTTTTTTTTAATTGGAGTATTGCTTTATAATGTTGTGTCAGCTTCTGCCATACAAAAACACGAATCAGCCATAGGCATACACATGTCCTCTCCCTCTCAAATCTCCCACCCACCCCCCGACCCCATCCCATCCCATCCCTCTGGGTTGTCACAGAGCACAATGTCGGGCCCCCTGTATAACTCAGTGACTTCCTAGTCTGTTTCACACATGGTAACTTATATGTTTCAGTGCTACTCTCTCAATCCCTCCTGCCTGCTCCTTCCCCCACTGT
This sequence comes from Capra hircus, assembly GCF_001704415.2. Taxonomy (NCBI): domain Eukaryota; kingdom Metazoa; phylum Chordata; class Mammalia; order Artiodactyla; family Bovidae; genus Capra; species Capra hircus. The sequence goes on from NC_030815.1 coordinate 84,564,149, forward strand.
GTCCACAGGCCTGTTCTCTCTGTCTCTGTTTTTGCCTTGCAAATAGGTTCATCAGTGCCATTTTTCTAGATTTCATATATATGCGTTAATATGTGATATTTGTTTTTCTCTTTCTTCCTCACTCTGTGTAACTAGACTGTGGGATATTGAATATGGGTTTTTTTCTCATGAACGTACTACTGTTTAGAATTGTTTGTGCCCATCTGCTTTTTTAATTGCTTTTTCCCAGTTATAAAACTAACTACATCTTTTGAAAATTTGGTTAGTTGTTGATTATAAAACTTTCTTATGATTTTTATTCCTTTTCAACAGAGTATGTTGTATACAGTTTTTAAGGATACTTGATTTTGCTTCCCCGATTTCAAGCATTCCTTTTCTCCTACTTTATTTTGCCAAAGTATTTCACTGAGTTCATATCTACTAGTTTATTGTTCACAGAGGGTTGGTGTTATATGAACTTATTATCTAATAAATTCAAATCCCCCCTTAACGTGTAATGTCATAATCTTATCCCTGTCGATGTTTCGACATCACCATCCACAGTGCTGGTTGGGCCAATAGGAGAGTGTGGCTGGGGCTCTGGATTCAGAAGCACAAGCAGAACCTGGAGTGGCTGGTGATAAACAGCTGAGGCAGTTGGATCATGAGGCGATCCCCACAGAGAAGGCTAGGAAGGGAGCAGAATTCTGTTTTGTGCTGCCTTATTAATCAGGGATAGTGCTTATTTGAGTAGGTGTGCAATGCTAAACATACTTAAAAACCTAAAAATCGAGTTAGGGCAGTAGAAAAGAGGAAGTTAAGGCAGCCAGTCAAGTTTTTAAGCTTTTCAATACTTGTTTACATGTTAAGAACTTCTAGTTTCTTAGTTATGGAAGTAAAGTTTCTTAGTTTTGGAATTAAAGTATATTTCGTTTGTTTTCAGGACAGCAGGAGCCCATTTTAAGTCACATCACATTCTAGAAGCAGAGATGGGAGTCCTTTGGGATGTTAGGTGATCAGCTCTCCTTGGGAACACCTCCTGGCTATAAGCATGTGCCAAATGAGTGCCGTTTTTATATGCGCTTTTTGATGTTTTAAAAATGGTTTTATGATTTTGAGTCCTTGAAAGTTATGGAACTTTTTATTTGGGTTTGGCATTGAATTTTTTAATGGAAAGTGTTTTTATTTTTTATTTTTTATAGAAAGTGTTTTCTTAAGTTGAATCATAAGTTGCAGGTGTTTGTATTCCCAAACTTCATATTCAGTTTTATATATTTTGAGTTTTATCCCTGTCAGTCATTCATGACTCCCAAGTGTTTCCTGCCCCAGAGTCCCTTTGTCATTTCCGCTTTGCAAGTTTTATGCTCACCTTTCCTCTCCTTAGACCTCCTACAAGTGGTGTTCTCCTGTATAGCTCTTCAGGTTCTATTTTGGCCTCTCTATACCACTTCCCCAGTGTGGCAGGCGGGCAGAGGAGACCTTCCCCTGGACACAACTGCCCACGCCACCGTCACCACCCCACTGCCCCAGCCCAGCTCTGCCCATCAGCCACAGGCCAGGCAGGTGCTAGTTTCTCTTGAACTCCTCCCTGTGTGTGTCCAGCTAAAGTGTCTCCTGGAAAACTTCCTTGCTTGCTTCTGGCTCTTCTCAAAATCTAAGTCCTAGCTCTTGTACATGTCTCTTTCTGATTTAAGTAGTCTTTAGTGTTTATACTTCTACCTTTGGATTAACTTTTTAGTCACCTTCCTTTACCGGCAATATCTTTCCCCTGAGGCAGCTGTATACCAGGACACTCTTGCAGGTCACCTCAGGAACGTTTTGTTTTAAATTTACCTAGAATTTTACTAAAAGTTATCTCTATATGTTTACATCTTACTGTCTGCCACCAAAAGTCACTGAGTAATCCCTTTTTACAAATGTCTTTAGGGACACGATGTGGTGGTTGACCCTGGGGGAGGAGGGAGTCTGATTCTGGGAGAGTAGCATGTCAGGGTCCCCAGGAATGTGGAGGTGGACAGAAGAGCCATCTGTGTCTCATCGTGCAGGCCACACAACCCCAGCATTCTCAAAGTCATGGCAAATGGCACGGCTTGCAGTGGGCCCTCAGAATGAAGCCAGGACTTGAAGGATCTCCTCTCTCTTGGCTTCCCGGAAGGGGCTCCATGGGTAGCACCTGCTCACCAGTGTCCAGCCCACCAGTGATTTTCATCTCCACTCCGCATGGCCCCTCTCTGGGTTTCACACCATGGAGTCAGCTTCCAGAGAGAAGAGTAGCCTGATTACAGGCCTTTTGAAGTTTTATGGTATATCTAATATACTGTGCAACTTCACTAGAGTGAGATTGGTGATCAGACTTCCTGGAATCTTTTTTGAAAGAAAGTTGAATGTAAATTGTGCATCAATAGAAAGATGGGCTTCATTTATTTTAAGAGTTCTACCTTTTAAGGCATTGCAAGACGTGGCAGCATGGGCACTGTAGGACATTCTAAAGAAGGAATTCCTGCTTGTATATTAATGTTAATTTAAGTTAACTCATACCTTTTTCCCCCCAAAAAGTCATTGTATCATAAGAGCTAAAAAGTACTTCCTAAAACCCAAGGACTTTGGGGGCTCTAGAGAAAATATTGTTAGGGGCCTAGAAATGGTTGAAAAACTCAACCATTATGCAGTGTGGAAATAAGAGCTATTTATAATTTCACTCTTGGAAGAGAACCACTTTTAACAGATTGATATTCGTACTCCAAAATTGTTTTAAAATGTACACCCTACTAATATTATTATTACAGTGTCATGCATTCAGTGAGCTGCACATAATAGTCTATGGAATTTCAGCGCACAGGTTCATGGTGCTGGGATGTATGCTTTTAGGTCGTGGAAACTTAGGTAAGAAGTTTTATTCTTTGCTCATTTAAAATTTATATAAGGAATCCTTAGATGGAAAATATAAGACTGAACTCAAAAGATGCTTGCTTATTTATATCTTATCTGAGCTGCTTTCCCTGTTCCCAGTTGCTTTTAGAGTAAAGATGGAAAACTTGGTGTTCCGAGGAATCGTCTGGGATCACTGGGACTCAACAGCTTTTCTGTCTTTGGACAGAAGTCACTTTGCTGGGAAAGAGGGACAGTCATGGGAGGAGTCTGTGTTTCCTAGTTGTTGCAGGGTTACTTTTAGCTTAGCTCCTTTCTATAGGGACTGTGCCTACAGAACTCTTCCTGAGTGAGCCGAAATGCATAACCTGGTCAGGAGGAGAGAGAGATTCACGGTCCAAAAGCCGTCTGAAAGATACAGTGTTTGTAGTGGCTGACTTCTCATGCCTGCGGTGGTGATTGGTGGGGTAAGTTAAAAGGAAGGTTACTGGAGTACTTTTGGTTTCTCTGTTTCTTCTCATGCCCTGGAATCTTCTAGTGTTATGTTAATTAAGTGACATATCCTCAGTTTTTTAAAACGTGTGCAGACACTTTCAAGTGTATTTTCTCCCCTCTGGGTCCAGAACCTCAGCATTGTTCCTGAATAGGCCGTCTCCATCTCTCTAACAGAAGAGATCTTCTTCCGAAAATGTGGCTCACTTGGCAGCTTCCTGACCCTGTGTCTTGGGTGCGTGCACCTATACCCCTCACCTTGCCAGTGGTCTCTGCCCTGGGCACTTCTAGGCAACTCAGCCAGAGAGGTCACCTTTCTTGACGCTAGCCCAATCTGGGGCCAGGAAGATGCGACAGAACTGGGATTTGCTAGCAGTTTACTTCCAAACTGCCATTCCCGATTAGAATGGTTTTAAAATTTTCTTTTTATAACAGTTTTATTGGGATACAATCACATGTCATAGAATATACTCCTTTAAAATACGATTCAGGGCTTCTGAGGTGGCTCAGTGGTAAAGAGTCCACCTGCCAATGCAGGAGATGCAAGAGACGTGGGTTCAATCCCTGGGGTGGGAAGATCCCCTGGAGAAGGAAATAGCAATCCACTCCAGTATTTTTGCCTGAAAAATTCCATCAGTAGAGGAGCCTAGCAGCAGCAGCGGGCTACAGTCCATGAGGTTGCAAAAAGTTGGGCGCGACTGAGTGCATGTACGCAAAATGTATAATCCAACGGTTTTTAGCTTTTATAAAGTTTATGCATCTATCATCACTTCTAATTTTAAAATACTTTCATTCCCCCAAAAAGAAACCCAGTACCTCACCTGCTAGCGGTCACTTCCTACTTCTCTCGCTCTCCCACCCCTTGATAACCACTAGTCTACTTTTTTCTCTATGGATTTGCCTCTTCTGGACATTTCGTATAAGTGGAACTATATGACCTCTTGTCTGGCCTCTTTCATTGAGCATTTCCTGCCCCCCCCCGCCCCCACCCAAGGTTCAGTCACATTGTCGCATGTATCAGTGCTTCATTTTTTTTAATGGCCAAATAACAGTCTGCTGTGTGGGTGTATCTACCACATTCAATCTGTTCATCAGTCACTGGACATTCAGATTGTTAGCCACATTTTGGCTATTGTAATGCTACTGTGAATATTTAGGTACAAGTATTTGTATAGACATGTTTTCATCTCTCTTGGGTGTATACCTCGGACTGAAGTTGCTGGTCTCTAGGAATAATATGCTTAACTTTTTGAGGTCCTGCTCCACTGTTTTCCACAGCAGCTATACTGTTCACACTTATCAGCGATGTGTGAGGGTTCTGACTTTTCTGTGTCCTCACCAACACTTGTTGTTGTCTGTTTTATTTCTAATTGTCACAGTGGATGTGTCATAGTGGCTGTGATATGGTTTTGATTTGCATTTCTCTGATGACTAATGATGTTGAACACCCTTTCCTTTGCTCACTGGCCATTTGTATACCTTCTTTGGATAAATATCTATTCATATCTTTTGTCCATTGAAAAAATTTTTTTATTATTGAGGTATATGAGTTCTTTTTTTTAATATATTCTGAAAGGTAAGTCTCTTATCAGATACATAATTTGCAAACACTTTCTTGCTTTTTGTGGGTTGTCTTTTCACTTTCATGATGGTGTCCTTTGATAACTCTTCAGAGACTCAGGCACGGTCATGTACTAGAGTTTACCCACAGATAACTTGACTGCATGTTCTTTCTTTGTCTCCAGCGGTGTTTATTATACTGCAGCCTTCTATGGCGAGTCATACACTGGGTCTTCTCCCAGAAGAGTTCTGATTCTTATCTTACACTTAATATCCTTTTGTCTCTGTTGCTTCTATCTTTAGTATTCTCACAATACTTCACTCTTTCACCCACCCTGGGGCTGTCTGCCCATTTACTCGTTTCTTTCTTCCCTAGCTGGCCTGGACCTCTTGATGGGTCATCTCCAACCAGGTGTACCAGCATCACCCTTCTGTTGCTCCTTCTTCCATCTCACGCACCCAGCAGACTTCTCCAGCCTAGATTGTACTATCTAGAGAATATCTTGAGAACCGCACAGCTGATGGATGCCACTGCAAATTTATGATCTAAGTTAAAGAAGGATCTAAATAAATGAGGAAATGTATGTGTTTATGATTCAAAAGACTGTTGTTATATAGATTTACTACATCCTCATCAAAATCCACCCTGGAGAAGGGAACAGCTACCCACTCGAGTATTCTGACCTGGAGAATTCTGTGGACTGTATAGTCCATGGGCTTGCAAAGAGTCAGACATGACTGAATGATTTTCACTTCACTTTCACAGCAAAATCCAAGGAAGCTTTGTTTTAAAGTGGAAATTGAAAAGCAGGTTTTAAAATTCATGTGGAACTGCAAGGGACCTAGAAAAGCAACAAAGATGTTGAAAAGGAATAACAAATTTGAAGGACTTGCTGCTGCTGTTGCTAAGTTGCTTCAGTCATGTCTGACTCTATGCGATCCCATAGACAGCAGCCTACCAAGCTCCCCCGACCCTGGGATTCTCCAGGCAAGAACACTGGAGTGGGTTGCCATTTCCTTCTCCATTGAAGGACTTAGTGTTACCTAATTTCAGTATGACTTTAAAGCTATAATCAACTCAGTGTAGTACTGACATAAGGGTGTCGAATAGATCAATGGGACAGAGCAAGTTCAGAAATAAACGTGTATATACATGGTTAGTTACCTTTACCAGAAGTCCATAAGTAACTAAATGGGGAAAGGGTTAGTCTTTATAATAGCTGGATATTCATTTGCAAAAATTAGAAATATAAAAATTATTCTAGAAGAAAATATAAGAGAAGATCTTTATGACCCGGAGTTAGAGATTTGTTAGTTAAAAGAATGAAAAGCAAGCAACAACAGTGAATGGAGATAGAATTATGTTGTGCTATTTGCACAGTGTAATTCTTACCAGAGGACTTGTATTCAGAATATATAAAGAACAATACAATAATAAGACACACAACCCAACAACAAAGAAAAAGACGGGCAAAATTTTGAACAGACATTTTACAGAATATTCAATAAGCACGCAAGGAGATGCTCCATGCCATTAGGTCATGCAGATTAAAACCACCATGAGCTGCATTACTAACCACTAGAATGGGTGAAATTGAGGAGACAGATGATGAGAAGTGTCAGTACATGTCAACACCTGCAGCTCTGAGATGTGGCTGTTGGGAAGCAGAATCCAGAATGGTCACTTTGAAAACAGTCTGACAAAGTTTCTTACAAAGTTAAATATACCCCTGCCATATAACCCAGCAATCCCACAACTAGACATTTACTCATGAGGAATGAAATCCTCTGTTGACACACATGATTCAGTCTGAGTCTCTGGGCAGCTTTATCTATTGTAGTCTCAAAGACACTCGGCAGTAGTCAGCTGGTGAATGGATGAATAAATTGTGGCACAGTCTTACAGTGAAATGCTCATAGCAGAGAAAGGGACCAACTAATTTCTTACAGTATGTTTGAATCTTAAAGCATTATCTTAAGTGAAGAGTCGAAAACAAAGGAAATAGATTGGTCTTATGTAAAATCCTAGAAAAGGCAAAAGTATAGTGATAGATAGCAGGTTAGTGGTTGCCTGGGGCTATGATGGGAAGGGGAACAGGAAACTGTTTGAGGTGATGGAAAAATTGTATTTCATAATTGTGGTAGTGGCTTCACTAATTGGAGAAGGAAATGGCAACCCAAGCTATCAATATCAACAGTTAATCTTTTATTCTCCTTAATATTTATCTTAAACATTCATCATGTCTTCGGACCTCTCTTCACTTTCACACTGCTTTCTCTTAGAGAGAGGTCCTTTATCTAAGGATGATGAGAGTCCTCAGCTTCTCGTTCCCCTGTTTGCCGCCTTCTTCATCCAGGCTCACTTTACTTCCCTTTCCCAGCCTGAGACTAGGCTGTCCTGACATTCTTGAGCCTGTGTCACTGAATGCGTCTGGGGAGCCCTTCCTTGCCTCATCCGGTCAACTCCTTGCTCCTATGTAGACACTCCCACTTTTGGTCCTTGATCCTTAGTTTGTAAATGTGGTCTAGTCTCCCGTGTTCTCCTAACTCTCTTTTTTCATCCTCACATCTTCCAAGGGCAGTCTTCCATTGTTTCCCCAACAGCTTAACCCACCCTCACTGCTCGCTGTACCCCTCCCCACCTATTTCTAGCAGACACAGGTGGGTCTTTGTCCAAGGCTGTGGATTTGACAAATGATTTGTCAAGTGATTTGCAACCTCTTTGGAGCATTTGACAGCGTCAGTCATCCTGTTCTCTTCACCCTTCTGGGAAATTCCTGCCTTGATTCCCAGACCCCAACTTCATTCTATATTCCTTATTTCTGCACCCTTTCCTTGAGTCTCCTGTGAGCTGGCTGCCCTTGAGTGCATGTGCATTCCCTAGTGTCCATCTGTACCTTGCTGTAATCCTCACACTTTCTGGCATGTCTCATTTGCCTTCAAGGTTGTAAGTACCATCTCTGTGTTGATGATTCTCCAGTGTACTTCCTCCAGTGAGACCTCTTCCTTGAACTGCCGGGTGTATCCTACCATCCACTAAGTCATCTCCACTTGGGCACTCCACCTGTGCACCAAATTTGATGTTTCTAAAAATGTTATCACCCTGCCTGAATGGTTTTGTCTTCCTGTGTTATGTTTCTCAGCTAGTGATACCACTGTCCCTGTAGTCATCAGGTTAGAAATGGGGAATTAAATTTGATTCTTCCCCTCTCCGGGTCTAGCTCATCTGACCTTTCCCAGCTTGCTCACCTTGTCCTTCTCTACCACCTGCGTTTATTGTCACTTGAGTTTGAGCAGGAGCCGCTAATGTTCCCTCCTTTGCTCCTTCGCCTTCATGCCTGTCCTCCATGTGTCTGACACCAGGGCTGATCTCATACCTCCCCTGTTGACAGTGTTTCTGTAGTTCCTTTCATCGACAACAGGAGTTTGGATTTCATGGATCTCTTGGGCGGTGGGAGGAGCTGGGAGGGCTACTGTTGTGTTGCCAACTTCTAATTTTTCTAAATAAGAATGTTAGAAGAACAAGGAGCTTGCTATCGACCATCATTTTACAGAAAAGGACATTTAATGCTAAAAGAGGCCTAATTTAGAAGACGACTAGGCCAGAGTGTAGTGGTCAGGTGTGCAGTCTGCGGGTCGGGTAGTGGCCCAGCTACTCACCTTGTTGGCTCCTATGGGTGCCTTAATGAGCTTCTGTCAAATGGGAAGTACGTTTAAGAGTATACCTCACAGCATTCTTTTGTGGATTAAATGAAGCGATGCCTGCCAAAAGCAGTGTGTGGCATACAGTCTAGAGGAACTCAGTCACAGGACCTTGCAGCCCCAGCTGGATGCAGACACTTCTACAGGAGGGAGCCCAAGTCTGCCCGCCTTTCCTTCAGAGCCTCCGGGGACCCTTGCTCACAAAGTGTGATGAAACTTTTCTTTGTTTACAGTTAACACTTTAAACTCAAATCTGTTGAAGTCTTCGGTGTTTCTGCATAACAGTTTCCACGTGCAGAGCTCTCGTTTAGCATTGTGTGTGATTATTGCATTTTAGCATCCTTTTCAAGCTTGATGGTGGTAGTGGTAAAGAACCTGCTTGCCAGTGTAGGACACGAAAGAGATGATGTGGGTTCAATCCTTTGGTCAGGAAGATCCTGTAGAGGAGGGCATGTCACCCGCTCTAGTGTTCTTGCCTGGAGAAGCCCATGGACAGAGAAGCCTGGTGGGCTATGGTCCATAGGATCACAAAGAGTCAGACGTGACTGAAGCAACCTAGCATGCACACATGTATAAGATATTGATTCTTGTCATAACTTTTTAAGAATCTCAAGGCATAGCCACTGGTAGGTACCTAATGATTATGGTGTTTAAGTGTTTTCCTTACTTTTGACTCTTCTAGAAACTACTAGGCTTCAGGGTGTGTTCAATGATGCAGTGGTTGGTGGGCTTATTACAACAAACTGCCTTAGCCCCCTCACATAACTCTTTTCATTGGTCTGGGGGCGCCAAGGCTGCACTCAGTTGGATCTCAGGGCTATGCTTTGAGAATCACAGAGGATGCAGAAACCTTTCTACCGCCTCATCTGGGCCATGATTTTCCTCCAGGCTCTCCACTGAGTTGGCCCGCATTTTTTTCTGCAATAAGAATATGAGCTTCTTGAAGTCGAGTACTGGGGAGCTGCTCCATGTTCTCATTTCTAGAACAATGCCTTACTCACAAGTGAATGTTGATCAAATCAGGTTTCTAGTTTTCTTCCCGAAAATTGCCAAAATCATTTCCACGTTGCTGTTTTCCAAATGGCAATGAAGTGGGTCAGGTTTTTCTGCTTCAGCAATGATGTTAAGCAAGAGAGTTCCAGAAAAACATCTATTTCTGCTTTATTGACTGTGCCAAAGCCTTTGACTGTGTGGATCACAATAAACTGTGGAAAAGTCTGAAAGAGATGAGAATACCAGGCCACCTGACTTGCCTTTTGAGAAACCTGTATACAGGTCAGGAAGCAACAGTTAGAACTGGACATGGAACAACAGACTGGTTCCAAATAGGAAAAGGAGTACATCAAGGCTGTATATTGTCACCCTGCTTATTTAACTTATATGTAGAGTACATCCAGAGAAGGCAGTGGCAACCCATTCCAGTATTCTTGCCTGGAGAATCCCATGGATGGAGGAGCCTGGTAGGCTGTAGTCTATGGGGTCGCGGAGAGTTGGATATGACTGAACGACTTCACTTTCACTTTTCACTTTCATGCATTGGAGAAGGAAATGGCAACCCACTCCAGTGTTCTTGCCTGGAGAATCCCAGGGACAATGGAGCCTGGTGGGCTGCCATCTATGGGGTTGTGCAGAGTTGGACAGGACTGAAGCGACGCAGCAGCAGCAGCAGCAGCAGCAGCAGAGTACATCATGAGAAACACTGGGCTGGATGAAGCACAAACTGGAATCAAGATTGCCGGGAGAAATGTCAATAACCTCAGATATGCAGATGACACCACCCTTATGGCAGAAATGCAAAGAAGAACTAAAGAGCATCTTGATGAAAGTGAAAGAGAAGAGTGGAAAAGTTGGCTTAAAGCTCAACATTCAGAAAACTAAGATCATGGCATCTGGTCCCATCACTTCATGGCAAATAGATGGGGGAACAGTGGCTGACTTTTTTTTTCTGGGCTCCAGAATCACTGCAGATGATGATTGCAGCCATAAATTAAAAGACGCTTACTCCTTGAAAGGAAAGTTATGACCAACCTAGACAGCATATTCAAAAGCAGAGACATTTCTTTGTCAACAAAGGTCCATCTAGTCAAGGCTATGGTTTTTCCAGTGGTCATGTATGGTTGTGAGAGTTGGACTGTAAAGAAAACTGAGTGCTGAAGAATTGATACTTTTGAACTGTGGTGTTGGAGAAGACTCTTGAGAGTCCCTTGGACTGCAAGGAGATCCAACCAGTCCATCCTAAAGGAAATCAGTCCTGGGTGTCCATTGGAAGGACTGATGTTGAAGCTGAAACTCCAGTACTTTGGCCACCTGATGCAAAGAGCTGACTCATTGGAAAAGACCCTGATGCTGGTATGGTTGAGGGCAGGAGGAGAAGGGGACGACAGAGGATGAGATGGTTGGATGGCATCACCAACTCAATGGGCATGGGTTTGGGTGGACCCGAGGAGTTGGTGATGGACAGGGAGGCCTGGCGTGCTGCAGTCCTTGGGGTCGCAAAGAGTCGGACACAACTGAGCGACTAAACTGAACTGTGTTCATACTGAGTTGCATTTAAAAAGCAGTCAAGAGATAGTTTGGGAGCAGTAGCACCAACAGTCTCAGAGGAAGATGTGGCTGCTCACCCTGAGCTGGATTTGGAAGGCTGGATTGGGAATGAAGCTGGGCGAGTGAGGAGGGGGTGAGGTGTGAGCGAAGAGTCTGTTCCAAAGGAAATTATAAAGGATATAGTTGACGGTGGTGTTAAATTAGCCGCTCAGAAGGATTCAGGGGTCCTCTAATGACAGGATCTGTTCGCTTCAAGGATTTCATAGCCTTAATGTTGTAGAAGGTGGGGATAGAGAAGACAAGGAGTCCATAGGAACAAAAGCGACAGGCTGTCCTTTTCATTTGAGGTGGGATGGGGCAGGGTGCGCCTGCCTAGTCTGTTGTGCATCCCCTGGGAGAGGCTGCCTGCACCATCCCTTTAGCTCCCACCTCCTGGAGAAAAGCCCTTTTCATATTGTGGACATTTTTATTTCTAATAGACCCTTGTTCTCACTATGTTAATTGTCATTTGTTCTCTATATAAGCTCTTTCTGCAATGGCTGGCTTTTCCAGTACTTTGTGCAGCATGATGAGGTAACCATAGCCTTTCAGACTGCCAAGGCATGTTCTGTGGCTAACTAGCCTCAAACTGTAGTCAGAGACAGAAGGTTGAGGCTCAGAGAAGGGGTCATCCAGGGGCCTCAAGTCTGGTGGCCATTGCAGGCTGTCCCCTTCCCTGTAGTGTGTGCTCACTGAGAGTGAAATGTTGATGGTAGGAGGGCTCAGGGTTTCTCTTCTGGCTTCTCATTCCTGGGGCTGCCAGCAACTGGCCCTCCTCCCTGCCCTGGCTGTGGGACTGCTGAACACCCCAAAAGACAGGGAGTGGACAGAGCTTCCATTTCTCCCAGACTGACTGGAATGTGCTGTTCCAGGGACCTTTTCACCGTGGAACATGTGTATGTCAATAATTTTTCATTCTGCAGAGGGGGAATTGGGTTTCTAGGAATGTGCTTGTGGTCTGCAGCCATGGACATCTTACTAGTTCCTTGGAGTTCATTATGATGGAATTGACCTTTATCAAACACTGACCAGAACAAGGAGACAAACCATCCTCTAGGAGACAGAGCAGCTAATATTTTTCAAACATGGAAAACATTATTTTAAAAAAAAGATTGCTTTTCCAAAATGAAATTGAATATACTTTTGTGCATCTGAAAATTTGTGTGTACTGTAATACTGTAATAATCTTATTTTTCCAGAGGTTCTTCCATTCTGTTTACGTTGAGTTTCTCTGATTTTCTTCTTTTTTCTTTCAATTTTTCCTCTGTTATTTCTATTTGGTGTCTTAAAATATCACAAAGTTAATAATCTTACAGTTATAGAGATCACAACCAGAGTGGGTCTCACTGGGCTAAAAGCAAGGTGTGAGAGGGCCACGTTTCTTCCGGAGGCTCCCGGGAGAGTGTTTCCTGCCTTTTTAGCTTCTGTAGGTGCTGAATTCTGTGGCTCATGGCCCTTCCTTCGTCATCAAAGCTGTCAGTGGCCAGTAGAGTCCTGCACCCCCTCGTGTATGAAGCCTGCTCCTCTGCCTTCCTTTCTACATTAGAGGCCCTGTGATGACACTGGGCCCAGCTGCATCATCCAGGGTACCAGACTGGCCTGAGGTTAGCAGTCTGCCCACCTCTTCCCTCCTGCTGTGTAAGGTACCACATATAGGTGTGGTGGGCAGGAGTGCACAGCTCTGAAACCACAACACTGGCCTTTAGAAGTTTTTGCCATCTTATTTATCTTTATGATCTTTGTGACTAAATAGGACATAAAACATCATTTCATACTATCATTAAATTAAAAAAAATGTATAAACAAAGTTCGTATGTGATTCATCTTTGTTTCTAAGAATATAGGCATACCTTAATTTTGCTAAATCAAGGTATCTTTGTTTCTACATGTATTTTTTTTTAAGTTTTCATGAAAAAGTCTAAAAGAAACATTTAAAAAAATATTTCCTTACCATTTCCTGGTGTCAAGTGTAAAATATTCCTACACTTTATTCCGTGTGTCTTTCACCAGATGTGTCCCTTAGCACTCAGGGATACTGTTTTCCATCCATTCCAAACTGACCTTGGCTCTCAGTGGACTGGGGAGCTTGGGGCTACATAGCCTCCGGCTGGCTGGTGTTGAAAAATGAGGGGCACCTGTGGCCCAGGGCCTCTGTGCTGTGCTCACGTGAGCAGGTTGCAGACATCTCTGAAGTGATTGAAGGCTGTCAGATGCTTTTTAACATAGTCAGGTTGAAGCCGCTGAGTTGTATTTCAACAATTGAAAGGGAGATCCAGGGCTTAACCCTCAGACTTTCAAAGTCTAAGGGACAAGAACTTACAAATTGATGATAAGGAGGCCCTTCTAAGGAAAGCATTACCTGTAGTTTCTGGGGCCCGTGTTTGGAATTAGTGTATTGACACGTGTGCTTGTTTTTTTAGGTCCGGGCCCACCAGCTGGTCTTGCCACCGTGCGATGTGGTGATCAAGGCTGTGGCTGACTATGTTCGCAACATCCAGGATACCTCGGACTTGGATGCCATAGCTAAAGATGTTTTCCAGCATTCTCAGGTAGAAATGCAAGCTCTTGGGTAGTGCTTTATGCTCTGGTGTGTGCTGAATTAGGAAGGGTCTTGAGAGGCACACATCAGCCATGCCCAAGAGGGCTTCCAGCTGTCAGGCCTCGGTGCCAGCCAGGAGGGCTGGCCCCTTACCTAGCTTCTCCAGCCTCCCCTCCAGCCTGCACAGAGGTAGACAAATAGTAAGGCCTCTGCTGCTCCTAGATCCTCCATCATAATTCAGTGGGATTTCTACTAAGACAGACGTATCAAATAGCAAACAGAATTGTGATCTCTGATTTGTCCATCCCTCCAAGTGATGGTCAGGGATTTCTTCTTCCTTTTTTGGAAAGTAAGGAATTCAGGGGAGGTTGGACTTTAGTAGAAGCAGTGAAGTTTGTGTGACTTCCTATTTGCTCTCTGAAGCGCTAAATTTGTACCTTCGCTTTGCTAGAGATGGAAAGTAAAACCTTTGCAGGTAGCATCAGAGACCTTGCCAAGGGAAAGTTGAGGACTGCATCGCAGAACTCAGGTCTCCTGAGTGCCATGTCAGACTCTGATAAGTACGGTGTTCTAAGAGAATTAATGTTTAACTTGTTTCTTTAATGATAATCTGTTGATTTTCCTTAACGGTTTTAATGTTTATTCTAAACTCTCGTCTAGCTTTAAAGGCTATAGACTTATCCATGTGTTGAATTATATTAATATACAGACTACCAGTGGCATACTAATTTACAAAGGTTTTCCTGCATTTGTTTCAGTCTAGAACAGATGACAAAGTTATTCGATTTAAGAGAGCAATTGGATATTATTCAGCGACTAGCAAGCCTATGGCATTTCACCCACCACATTACTTAGGTAAGTAATTCGAGGCCTCTGTGATGCTAACCATGCAGTAACCAAAGAGATTTAAATATTCAGCCAATAATCTCATGAGTTTATTGTTTTGAAATAAGATTTCTATCATTATACAAATAAGTACTAGCAGAATTTCCTGGGTAGACTCAGTAGTAACACTTCCTGGAAGTGTTGAAAAGCAAGAGCAAACTTATGAGACTTAAGAGATTGGAAGAAAAAGGATGCAGTCATAAGGACTAAGGCTGGCAGTAATGGTGATGCTTAAATCTGTGTCTGTGAGGTGTGGGCTTATAGAGTGCACCAGGGACACAGAAGACCTACCCGATCTTTAGGTGCCTTCAGCACAGTGGATTGATGTCTCCTCTTTGTTGCCTTTTTTTGGCAAAAGATCAGATTTCTCTTAGAGAGTTGAAATTGGGGAATTAAAAACAATTGTAAACTGCCTGAAGGCTGCTTGATAGTAGATATCTCATGGGAGGTTGTAAAGCACTAACCCTAAGTACCAACCTCCTTCCTAAGTCAGATTGCATTTTTTAGGGTCCAGATCAGTAAAGCTGTGAGAAATCATCCTGCTACTTGTTGTTTCAGTTGTGCTTATTTTATATAATGAGACTGTCAAGAGGAATGAGACTTTTAACTGATTTCATATTTACTCTGCGGTTGAAAATATTCCTAACAGTGTCCTTTGCATGATAGTATTCACTCACCCATTTAAGCACAGTGTGACTGTGCTGTGTATGGGGTTGGTGGGGGCGGGGGGGACGATACAGATACAGGTAAGTGCTGGCTTTTGATGGCAGTCTCTGTGCATGGGTAACAACAAGTGCGTATGGATTGTGACTATGGACAAGTGAATATGTTGTGTGATCGAGGAGGGTACAGGCCATTTCATCTGATGACCCAGTTTCCCGTCGTGGGATACCCACCCCCCTGTCCCTAGCCATGTCTTTTCTTCCCAGCAGTCAGAGTAGTGTTTAAAAATGTCAGTCAGCCTGTTCCATTCCTCTTGTGCTTGTAACAAACTCCCAACTGCATACCTGCTTCCTCCCCCCACATCAAGCTCCTTCTCTTGCTGGCCTCTGCCCCTCACCTTCCAGGCCCTGCCGTCTTTCCTGTGTGAAATGTACGACACTGGCTCCTGCTGTGGGGTTTTGGCACTGGCTGTGGACCTAGAGCTCTCTCCCCCTGACTTCCTGTGTGTGGGGCATTCCCATTTCTATTGTCCAAGCTTCACTGTCACCTTTCTTGGCTCCACTAGGCCATCCTGTCAAATGATTCTCTGCACATCTCCTCAGACACACCCTCCCAACCCCTAAGAGTGTCAGGGGTCCAGGGATGGACAACCCCACGATCTCAGCTGCCACCTTCATCCTTTACAGGAGTGGGGAAATATTTGCCCAAATGACTTAATCCGTGAAGAGCTGTTGAATCAGGAGAGTGAAATGATGTAACTTAAGGTTACTCTTGGAAAGGCGGACAGGTAGTGCTGGGCGGGGGGACTCGATACCACGTGTCTCTTCAGTTAACGTGAGATATAACAGGGGCAGATGGTGGTGGCTGGGTTTTACTGCTGGCACAGGAATAGATGCTGTTGAGACAGGTGAGTGGCCGGAGTACTGATGCCAGGTTGTGGACATCTCTTTCCCGTTGCCTCCTGGCTTCGTTTTTCCTGTTTTATTAAAATGGGATACTTATGTTAATATTGAAAGGGCAAGTATAGGTAAAGTGCTTTAATGAGTGCTTGTTACAAGCAGATACTGTCATTTTTATTCTTGTAGGAAGGATGACTGGCAAAAGCTCTTAATGTTGAATGATCAAGTAGCCTGAAAGAAGTTAACACAAAGACATACTTGGTACCTCATATATCTGTAGTGATGTTCTAGATCTTATATGACAGTTGTACTTTAAACATTCATTATAATATACTTGGGACTGGGCTTCCCAGGTGGCTCATTTTGGTAAAGAATCTGCCTCCAGTGCAAGAGATACAGGAAACTCAGATTTGACTCTGGGCTGGAAATATCCCCTGAAGGAGGAAATGGTAACCCACTCCAGTATTCCTGCCTGGAGAATGCAATGGACAGAGGAGCCTGGTGGGCTACAGTCCATGCGGTTGTGCAGAATTGGATATGACTGAAGTGACTGAGCATGCACATGTGGTTGGGACTAGAGCATTTATTAGTAGGAAGGAAAATAGGTGGGAGAAGGATAGAGACAGGATAGATTGACTTACCATTTGGCATTGACCTGAGCTGATAACAGTTTGGAAGATGTTCTGAAGAGGAAGATGAGTTTCAAATTAGGTTTAAATTTGAGCTTCTTAAAAATATATACTGTTCTGTAAAGTGCTTTCATGTTCTTATTAAATCATCAAAGGACATTATGGGTTAAGTATTTTATAAAAGAAGTTAATAGTCTTAGAATTCTCTTTCACTTTCACTCAGTGGTTTATGGAGAACAGTGGTGTAATTGGTAAAGAACTGGGGATATTTAGAATGATGTTTTCTAGTAGGTTAATGTAGGTGATAACCACCTACAACATCCTTCTATAAAGCATTTCCTATTGCTTCTGACTATTGCAGTGATCGTAATTGTACAGCAAGGGACTTAGCAAAGCACAGGCACAGATAGTTTGGGACAGTGTA
Source organism: Capra hircus (assembly GCF_001704415.2). Taxonomy (NCBI): domain Eukaryota; kingdom Metazoa; phylum Chordata; class Mammalia; order Artiodactyla; family Bovidae; genus Capra; species Capra hircus. The sequence goes on from NC_030815.1 coordinate 84,581,372, forward strand.
GAGTTCAGTATATGACCATATATGGAAATTGAGAGAGGGTGAGGCAAGATTGGGAAGGAAGGTTTATTTCAAGCAGAACCAGCAGAAACAGATAAATGTAAAAATCAGTATTTTTTTTTTCCTGATAAGTATAAAGAAGCAAAAGTATCTGGAAATGGTGCTCACTGGTTTTTGGCTCTATGTGCTGTTGTTGTTGTTTAATCACTGACTCTTTGCAACCCCCACTGACTCTGTAGCACACCAGGCCTCCCTGTTCTTCACCATCTCCTGAAGTTTGCCTAAGTTCATGTCCATTGCATCAGTGATGCCATCCAGCTACCTCATCCTCTGATGCCTTCTCTTCCTTCTGCCCTCAGTCTTTCCCAGCATCAGGAATTTTTCCAGTGAGTCGGCTGTTGGTATCAGGTGACCAGAATCCTGGAGCTTCAGCTTCAGCATCAGTCCTTCCAGTGAGTTTTCAGGGTAGATTTCCCTTAAGATTGACTGGTTTGATCTCTTTGCTGTCCAGGGGACTCTCAAGAGTCTTCTCCAGCACCACAGTTTGAAGGCATCAATTCTTTGGTGCTCTGCCTTCTTTATGGTCCAGCTCTCACAATCGTACATGACCACTGGAAAGACCATAACCTTGACTGTGTATGGAGCTGTGCCGGCAAAGTGATGTCCTTACTTTGGACACCATGTCTAAGGTTTGTCATAGCTTTCCTGCCAGGAAGCAGTCGTCTTCTGGTTTCATGGCTGCAGTCACCGTCTGCAGTGATTTTACAGTCCACAAGAAGGAAATCTGGCACGACTTTCACCTTTCACCCTTCTATTTGCCATGAAGTAGTGGGGCCAGGATCTTAGTTTTTGAAATATTTAGTTTTAAGCTGGCTTTTTCACTCCCCTCCTTCTTCCTCACAAGAGAGTCTTTAGTTCCACTTCGCTTTCTGTCATTGGAGTGGTATCATCCGCATATCTGAGGTTATTGGTGCTTCTCCTGCCTGTCTAGATTCCAGCTTGTAACTCATACAGCCCAACATTTCTCATGATGTGCTCAGCGTATAGGTAGGTTAAATAGAGTGACAGCAGACAGCCCTGTTATACTCCTTTCTCAATCATGAACCAATCAGTTTGTTCCATACAGAATCTTAACTTGCTTCTTGACCCACATACAGGTTTCTCACGAGACAGGTAAGATGATCTGGTATTCCCATCTCTTTAAGAGTTTTCCACAGTTTGTTATGAGCTACACAGTCAAAGGCTTTAGGTAGATGCTTTTCTGGTATTCCCTTGCTTTTTCTGTGATACAGCGGATATTGATAATTTGATCTCTGGTTCCTCTGCCTTTTCTAAACCCAGCTTGGACTTCTGAAAGTTCATTGTTCGTGTAATGCTAAAGCCTAGAACGCAAGATTTTAAGCATGACCTCACTAGCATGGGAGGTCCCTGGTGGCTTAGCTGGTAAAGAATCCACCTGCAATGTGGAAGACCTGGGTTCAGTCCCTGGTTTGGAAAGATCCCCTGGAGAAGGGAAAGGCTACCCACTCCAGAATTTCATGAACTGTTCATGGGGTTGCAAAGAATCGAACAGGACTGAGTGACTTTCACTTTCACTTTACTAGCATGGGAGATGAGTGCGATTGTCCGATGGCTTGAACATTAGTACTACGCTTCTTGGGAATTGGGATGAGGATTGACCTTTTCCAGTCCTGTGGTCACTGCTGGGTCTTCCAGACTTGCTGACATATTGAGTGCAACACATTGATAGCATCATCCTTTAGGGTGTTGAATAGCTCTACTGGAATTCCATCACATCCATCAGCTTTATTGATAGCAGTGCTTCCTAAGACCCACTTAACTTCACGCTCCAGAATGTCTGGCCGTCGGTGACAGACCACACCATCATAGTTATCCAGTTCATTAAGATCTTTTTGTACGTCCTTCCATGTATTCCCTTTATCTCTTCTGATCTCTTCAGCATCTACTAGGTCTCTGCCATTTCTGTCCTTTATTGTGCCCATCTTTGGGCAAAATATTCCCTTGATATTTCCAGTTTTCCTGAAGAGATTTGTCATCTTTTCCCTTCTGTTATTTTCCTCTATTTTTATTCACTGTTCATTGAAGAAGGCCTTCTTGTCTCCCTGAAACTCTGCATTTAGTTGGATGTAACTTTCCCTTTCTCCCTTGCTTTTCGCTTCTGTCTTCAGCTATTTGTAAAGCCTCGTCAGAAGGCAAAAACCATTTTGCCTTCCTGCTTTTCTTTTTCTTTGCAGGGACCCACTAAATGGAGAGTGATGACTGAAATGGAAATCAGAAGCCTAGAAGAGTTAGGGAAATGCTTTCTTGAATTAGGGAAATATTTTCTTGGCATCCCACATGAGCATGTAAGACATATTTTCCACAAAAAAAATATTCCTGAAAGCAGTAGGTTGATCGTAAGTGGTCTTTTCAAATCATAGTTCATTATGTTATTCTACAAGAAAACACATTCAGAATTTTGAACAACCAAAGCGGAACATAACTTTCTTGTTCATTAGAGCCTTTCTCTATTAATCATTTTAGAAACTAGAATATGTGTAGAGTTTTAGAAAAAAAATGTTACAGAATCATTGTAGAAGCTCAAGAGTATGACTACTGAGAATAAAAATGGGGAGAGTTGATTCTACCCTGAGTTGTTAATCTGGCTAGAATTTTAGGTTCTACCACAGAAAAGTTTTCAGAATCTCAGTTGGCTTCAGGACTCTGTATTTTCAAAAGAAAAACCTTCCTGGCCAGATCCATGTGAACTGGCATTGGGAGGTGACTGCTGTGTCTTCCATGCTTTTCCTTCTGAGTCTAGGTAGTTTTCTGCAGGATTGAGGGAAAAAACCTCAGACCTCCATACTGTTATTGGATGGTGTGGAATTTATAGAAGGAAGTGCACATACTCCCTGTCTCATTGCTGGGAGGCCTCGTCTGCATAGTGTATAGTCCCTTTCTTTTTCCAGTCCATACTGTATTTATACTGTGGACTCCCAGAAATTATATATTATGAGTATATACAATAATGGATATATATAATATCCATTTGTATTTATTATGTATATTTATGAATTGTATCTACTAGATAGATTTTTAAAGTAAGTTACAGGTGAGATTAACATTAATTTTAAAGCATTTACTCCTGTCAGAAACACTGTGTTGGGAATTGGGGATCTAGAGATGAGTATGCTTTTTCCCTTTCCGTCATTGTATTGAATGGCCACCATTGCCAGAGAACCCTCAGTCTACATGTAAGCACAAATAACATAGGTCAGAATTGAGTTGTCAGTAGTATTTGGCTCCCTGATTGAACAAGTAGTTCTTAAGCCTTAGCTGTGCTCCATTGTGAATCATTGGGAGAATTTAAGAATAAGAAATAACAAGAGATATGAGAGGCCACCTCAGGTCCATGCATATGGATTCTGTAGGCATCAGCCAATCCTTGTCTATTTGTGAAAAGCCATGCAAGGGACACAGAGGCCCACTGCGCCAGCAAAAGCGTGCAGCGTGTCCTCATGGCCTTCCTCGTGAAAAACAGATGAGCTGTCACTGCACACTGCTAGAATAACCACAGTCCACACACTGTCACCACCAAATGCCGGTGAGGACGTGGGACACAGAAACCCTTACTCCTTGCTGGGAGGAATACAATACGAAGGTTCAGCCACTCTGAAGACGTGGTTGCAGTTTCTTACAAACCCGAACGTACTCTTAGCATACGATCCAGTAATCCTGCTGTGTGGTATTTACCCAAAGGAGTTGAATACTGGCGTTCACGCAGAAACCTGCATGTGAATGTTTATAGCAGCTTTAGTCACAGATGCCAAGACATGGCAGTAACTAGGATATTCTTAACTAGGTGAATGGATAAGTAAACTGCTACATCCAGACAATGGGCTGTTATCTAGTGCTGAAAAGAGACTGGCTACTTAGCCGTGAAAAGACATGGAAAAACCTTAAATATGCATTGAAAGAAACTAATATGAAAGGCTATATACTGTTTGATTCCATCTGTGACATTCTGGGAAAGACAAAGCTATGGACACAGTAAGATAGTCAAGGGTTCCAGGGTTGGAGGGTGAGAGAGGAGTGAATAGGCAAAGCATGGAGTTTTTAGAGCAGTGAAAATGTAATGCTGGATTTATGTCATTGTAAATTTGTCCAGACTTACAGAATACACACCACAAAGAGGAAATCCTAATGTAAACTATAGACTTTAGTTAATAGTAATGTATGCAAGCCAGGCTTCAACAGTACATGAACCGTGAACTTCCAGATGTTCAAGCTGGATTTAGAAAAGGCAGAGGAACCAAAGATCAATTTGCCAACATCTGTTGGATCATCGAAAAAGCACGAGAGTTCCAGAAAAACATCTATTTCTGCTTTATTGAGTACGCCAAAGTCTTTGACTGTGTGGATCACAACAAACTGGAAAATTCTTCAAGAGATGGGAAGACCAGACCACCTGACCTGCCTCTTAAGAAGTCTGTATGCAGGTGAGGAAGCAACAGTTAGAACTGGACATGGAACAACAGACTGGTTCCAAATAGGAAAGGAGTATATCAAGCCTGTGTATTGTCACCCTGCTTATTTAACTTCTATGCAGAGTACATCATGAGAAACGCTGGACTGGATGAAGCACAAGCTGGAATCAAGATTGCTGGAAGAAATATCAATAACCTCAGATATGCAGATGACACCACCTTTATGGCAGAAAAGCGAAGAAGAGCTAAAGAGCCTCTTGGTGAAAGTGAAAGAGGAGAGTGAAAAAGTTGCCTTAAAGCTCAACATTCAGAAAATGAAGCTCATGGCATCTGGTCCCATCACTTCATGGGAAATAGATGGGGAAACAGTGGAAACTGACAGACTTTATTTTCTTGGGCTCCAAAATCACTGCAGGTGGTGACTGCAGCCATGAAATTAAAAGACGCTTACTCTTTGGAAGAAAAGTTATGACTAACCTAGACAGCATATTAAAAAGCAGAGACATTACTTTGCCAACAAAAGTCCGTCTAGTCAAGGCTATGGTTTTTCCAGTAGTCATATATGGATGTGAGAGTTGGACTATAAAGAAAGCTGAGCACCGAAGAATTGATGCTTTTGAACTGTGGTGTTGGAGAAGATTCTTGAGAGTCCCTTGGACTGCAAGGAGATCCATCCAGTCCATCCTAAAGGAGATCAGTCCTGAATCCTGATGCTGGAATGGAAGGACTGATGCTGAAGCTGAAACTCCAATACTTTGACTACCTGATGTGAAGAGCTGACTCATTGGAAAAGACCCTGATGCTGGGAAAGGTTGAAGGCGAGAGGAGAAGGGGACGACAGAGGATGAGATGTTGGATGGCATCACCGACTCAATGGATGTGAGTGAGTAAACTCCAGAAGTTGGTAATGGACCGGGAGGCCTGGCGTGCTGCATCAATATTGGATCATCAGTTGTAACAAATGTACCATAGTAATGCAGGGTGTGTACCTTCTGCTTATGTTTTCTGTAATTCCTCGAAAAATAGTCTATTAATTTTTTAAAAAAGAATGGATGAGCTCCTTGATATGTTTACTTCCTACCAGGCACTGTGCTGAGTGTTGAACAAGGTAGTAGACAGGACAGATGTCACTGTTGCCCTTTCAGGTGATTGAGATGAGGAATCATACAGGAAAGTAACAAGAGACAGTCAAGGAATACCAGCCTGGTTAAAACAATACTCGATTAAACCAGTGTTTGGTTCTGTTCAATTAAATTAATGTTTAGGTGAGGTTTGAGTGTAAAGTAGGAATTTAGCAAAATTACAGTATAGAGGAAGAATATATACAGAGGAGACAGAATGTGTAAAGGTTCTGAGGTGGAGGCCAGGATGTAGAAGAAACAAGAATGTGGTTGGAACACAGGAGAGCAAGGGAAGGAGTAGGTGATGCTTGTTGGGCTGGAGTGCAGTGGCCGTGTAGGGCCTTAGACTTACTCTTTGGACCATGAAAACTCATTGAAGGCTTTTTCACTGTGAAAACTTAAAATTATTTTGAAACTATCATATGCACAATATATTTGTACAGTAAATAAAGCAGACATCAGTGGAGTATTACTAGTATCAGAGTCCTATCCTTGTCTCTCCCTGGACACATTCCCCTGTGCTCCAGCACCGTGAATTTTGTATTAATGGTCTCTTTGCTTTTCTTTATTGTGTCTGTGCCCTGAGTACTAATTAGAGCCATGGAAATGGGTGGGATTCCTTGGGGAGGTTTTTGTGGAGGGCACTCTGTAGGGAGGTCTTGAGATAGTGTGCCTCAGGTCAGGGAAGGGGGTGGAGCTGGGGACACAGGGAGAGCAGTGCAATAGCCAGAGGAGTTGTGGCAAGAACAGCTGTCAGAGAGAGGAGGCGGAGGTGCCTGTGGCACTCAGAGCTCCCAGACCCCCTGCAGGTGCACGTGGCTGCTTGGTTCTCAGCAAGGTGTGAGGGATCCTAGGAAAAATAGTGTTTTGGCTTTGCACCTTCTTCTATACTGTAAAAGATGGAAGAGGGTAGGATGGGTGGCCAGCACCAGTCCCCCAAATCTACCTGAACTGTTTCCATAAAGGACTTGAAATGGGAGGGAGGTTTGAACATACTTCAACTTTGAGGTAGATGATGAAATCTGAGAGGGGGGCTGTGAAGGGAGATGGAAGTTGGGAGGGGATCGTGGCCCTGGGTCCCTTGGAGCACAGACGTGGACGTCTGGTGGGGATCAAGGGATCTGTCAGGGCAGCAGTGCATGTGCAAATAATAGAGAATTGTGCAAGGAGAACCATATTGAAATAGGAGCTCTCACCACTAAAGCAAAGAACACATTCTATATAGTGTCCCCAAAGAAAGGACCTCTGGCTATAGAAACTTTGAAGGTGCTGGTAGAGAGGCCCCATGGGCATTTTACCTGGACAGGCCTGCCCAGATCAGGGGCCGGCACCAGCCTGTGTCCTGACATGTCCTCAAGGTTGGCCACATTCCTCCAGACTGGGTCAGAGGATCATGACTTACAAAATGCTGAATGGAAAACTTCAGTTCCAACCACTGGTGACCCATCTACAGGAGAACATAAATGCCTCCTGTCTTAACAGGAATAATTAGACACTGTAGTTGGTGCTCCTGGACCCCAGCTCTTGGGACTGGGGCTCAGAAAGGTGCAAGTTCCAGTTTAAGGGAAAAATAAGAACCATTCGCTGGGCTGTCCTTCTGGACCATGACTTTGCTGGAAGGCATCACTTTCTGATGTCTTCAGAAAGTGGCTTCCTGTGGATGCAGTCTGCATGGTGCTCAGCAAACTGTTCCGTTGTTTGTTGCCGGGCCTTCTAGGTTGTGTTGACACAACCTATCTTTTTGAAAATATAGCTCTACCTCCCCGACAACGTGCATTCTCAGCATGGGAGGGAATGGGCAGCAAGTGTCCCCCCGAACATGAAGACAGTCTGTGAAGAAAGATATGGTGCCTGCCGGGCTTCCTTGGCTGATGAGAAGAGTCTCTAAGGTCTCCAGGACTCAGGGCTGCCCGTTCAGGTCCACTGTGGGACACAGTAGCTGTGCAGAGTCCATAGTGTGACCTGACCAGAATAGAGGGTGATGGCATTGCTCCTGTGGCTCTGTTGAGCTCCTCAGCTGCCACTGCGCGCCAGGAAACATTGCTCTCAGGACCTTATCCACCTGCTGCCATTGCCCATGCACCCACGCTCACCATGCAGGGCCTCCTGCTGCAAGTGCTGGCTGTAGCAAGGCCACAGGATCCATATAAGGCAACCTGCTTTGTTCCCACCCAACAGTGTACCTCTGGGACTTTGTTGTGACTTCACAAAGGTTTGCTTTCATAGTAGGTTTTTTTTTTTTTCCTGCCTTAGTATTTTTAAAGCTTGTCTAATATAAAGCCTTTGACTGTGTGGATCACAATAAACTGTGGAAAATTCTGAAAGAGATGGGAATACCAGACTACCTGACCTGCCTCTTGAGAAACCTATATGCAGGTCAGGAAGCAACAGTTAGAACTGGACATGGAACAACAGACTGGTTCCAAGTAGGAAAAGGGGTGCGTCAAGGCTGTATATTGTCACCCTGCTTATTTAACTTCTATGCAGAGTACATCATGAGAAACGCTGGGCTGGATGAAGCACAAGCTGAAATCAAGATTGCTGGGAGAAATATCAATAACCTCAGATATGCAGATGACACCACCCTTATGGCAGAAAGGGAAGAGGAACTAAAGAGCCTCTTAATGAAAGTGAAAGAGGAGAGTGAAAAAGTTGGCTTAAAGCTCAACATTCCGAAAACGAAGATCATGGCATCTGGTCCCATCACTTCATGGGAAATAGATGGGGAAAGAGTGGAAGCAGTGTCAGACTTTATCTTTCTGGGCTCCCAAATCACTGCAGATGGTGATTGCAGCCATGAAATTAAGACGTTTACTCCTTGGAAGGAAAGTTATGACCAACCTAGATAGCATATTAAAAAGCAGAGACATTACTTTGCCACCAAAGGTCCGTCTAGTCAAGGCTATGGTTTCTTCAGTGGTCACGTATGGATGTGAGAGTTGGACTGTGAAGAAAGCTGAGTGCTGAAGAATTGATGCTTTTGATGTGTGGTGTTGGAGAAGACTCTTAAGAGTCCCTTGGACTGCAAGGAGATCTAACCAGTCCATTCTAAAGGAGATCAGCCCTGGGTGTTCTTTGAAAGGACTGATGCTAAAGCTGAAACTCCAGTACTTTGGCAATCTCATGCAAAGAGTTGACTCATTGGAAAAGACCCTGATGCTGGGAGGGATTGGGGGCAGGAGGAGAAGGGCACGACAGAGGATGAGATGGCTGGATGGCATCACCGACTCGATGGACGTGAGTTTGAGTGAACTCCGGGAGTTGGTGATGGACAGGGAGGCCTGATGTGCTGCGATTCATGGGGTAGCAAAGAGTTGGACACGACTGAGCGACTGAACTGAATGTTTCACAGTGGGGCTGTGCTGTATGTAATCTACTTAGCCATGTCCTGTGGTCATCATCTAGAATATTAAGGTTTTTTTTTTACTGTTACAGTGATCATTAAAAAAATTTTTTTTTAATTGTCACCAAGTATTTGACATTATACTGTTGCTAACTCTGATGCTGGGAGGGATTGGGGGCAGGAGGAGAAGGGGACAACAGAGGATGAGATGGCTGGATGGCATCACTGACTCGATGGATGTCAGTCTGAGTGAACTCCGGGAGTTGGTGATGGACAGGGAAGCCTGGTGTGCTGCAATTCATGGGGTCGCAAAGAGTCGGATACGACTGAGCGACTGAACTGAACTGATACTTCAATAATAAGTTCTTGAAATTTGGCATTCTTTACGAAGTTATATAATATTCGTTCTTTAAAACTTTGTTTACTAAACCCACTTTTTCCAGAATTTTGCTTTAATTTTCTTACCATGGAAAGCTTTAAATGTAACTGAAAAATACAGAGGATAGTATAGTATCACGAGCATTAGGGTACCCACTAAACAGGTGGAATAGATGTCTTCAAAGAAATACATTAGGCGTTTCTAAAAGTCATGTCTTAAGGTTTTTATATTTCTTTACCTCATATATGAAATAATAAATCACAGTGTTTTGATTGTTAATTAAATGCTGCATTGTACCTGCCATTCTGTGTTTGCCCTTCTTTTTTTTTTGAGATGTGTGCATGCTCATTGTTTTCAATTTGTATCTTGTTAAAGCTAATGCAAATGGCATTGATGTCAAGCCGCCAGGGGTCTGACAGAATAGATGCTGCCAGAGAGAAGCTAAGATGCTATCATGTTAAATAGAAAGTCCATTTATTCCTGCTCCTTCTTTATCGTTAATTCTCATGCAGGTCACGGGAGTCTCTCAGTCCATTCCTGTGACCTTTCATTCAGTTCTTAGTGAGTTTATTTCAGTTGATGTGGTATGAAGTGCTATAGGCTGTCTGGTCTTGTGGTTTTTTGAAATGTCATTAAAAAAAAAAACCAAACCTGAAAATTAGTCATTTTGGAAGAACTGAAAATATGTCTCCTTTTAGTTGTTGTCTGGTTTAAAAGACTGCAAGGGTGTCTTCCTGAGGTGGACACAGCTTGTCATCAGGTCTCTTGGTAGCTTCTCAGTATTCAGTGACAGAAGGGGTCTGCCAGTTCAGTTTATCAGTGACTTCCGAATAAAGGCCTTCAGACTCTTTTTTGAGGTTGTGCTTTTTAGAATTCACAGAGGGACAGAAACTACTTTGTCTTGATTTACCATAAACTGTGTAGGTGGCTAGATGAGATTTTGCTGTTTAATGCCTGCGATTCAAAACTGATTAAGTGAACCCAGGAAGTTAATATATTTGAGTAAAATTTGGGATAAACTTGTCACTGCTCTGTAAGACTCAGGTAACACGTGAATTTGAATCATGCTGTATCCTTTGAGGTCCATGCACATGTTTAAACTCAGGGACAGAAGAAATTTGGATAGCCAGGAATTCTATGTAAGCACCAGGCTACCTCCCAACCATGGACTATTGCTACAACAGTTAAGCACTCAAAGCAGTGCTGTCATTGATGAACTGCTCTAGTTCTCAGAAAGGTCTTTATATTTATGTTGACCTGAAATGTGCTTCCCCAGGTTGGTTTTCATTGCTTATAATTCTTTCAGGTGCCTACTTCTTTATTCATGATCTTACTTTTCTTGGTCCCATACTTAATCTTCCATTGTGGGGGCTTCTCTTCTGAACGGTGACCTTTGACTTTAACTGTGTGGTCTTGCCAGCTGATGTTCTAGGCTGGCATCAGCTGCCCCAGCTCTGAGCTCTTGGGAGTTGGTACTCAATGGAAACTAAGTTCAGTCTTCTAAAAACCCGGGACGATTTCTGTCTGTCCCTTCCCAGAAAGCCCCATGACTTCCTTGGCTGAGCCCTCATGCCTGGTCTTCAGTCCAGCCAGAACTACCAGGCTTCAGAGGCCATACCAGTGTCCTGTTGGTTCCCACTGTCCCTTTCCCGACCTTGCCTTCAGAAGTTATTCATTTGGGAGAGGTGTTAGTTGCTTAGTCATGTCTGACTCTTTGTGACCCCATGGACTGTAGCCCATCAGACTCCTCTTGTCCATGGGATTTTCCAGGTAAAACTCATGGAATTTAATAGATTTGAGTAAAATTTGGGATGAACTTGTCACTGCTCTGTAAGACTCAGGTAACACGTGAAATTGAATCATGCTCTATCCTTTGAGGTCCATGCACATGTTGTTTAAACTCAGGGACAGAAGAGAGTTGCTACCATTTCCTTCTCCAGGGGATCTTCCCAAACCGCAGGGATTGAACCCAGGTCTCCTGCATTGCAGGTGGATTCTTTACTGTCTGAGCCACCAGGGAAGCCCAAGGATGAAAACAAATTATGTAAAATTCTCCTTTGTATAACTTTGTGCCTTAACTTCTGTAGAATATTGGTATTGAGTAAATGTGTCAAAATGGTTATCATAGTTTGAAAGTTTCGCATTTTTTTTTACAGGCACTGAAAGCTAGTTGATGGTAGGGAATATACTGACTTATTTCATCTTTAATTTTTCAAAGCTATGTTTTTTGTGTATCACTTGAAAATCATGTATAAGCACCCATCTCAAATATTTTTAGAATGTTACTTTGTTACTGTTGTTTATTTAATGTAACATTGTTACAGTAACATGCCTAGTAATAGATGAATAAATCTTAGTTTAATCCAGAGAAAAACTGATTAGCTTCATCCAGGCACAGTGAGTAATTCAAGAGAGTGGATGCTACACAACGTATCTTATGTATGAGAGTTAACAGCTAAGAACAATTGAAAGGGCTGCAATGCATGCTTGCTTTCTCTTATTCTCAAGTAGTTAATATTTACATATTTTTTAATTAAGAAAATATTCTTCATGTAGTAATTGAACACTTTTTCCTCCTTTCATCTGTCTGCATTCTGCATACTCGATCAAAAGTCTACCTCTGTTAGTAAGTATTTGTGAAAGGAGGAGAATGAGAACTGGTGATGTTAATCTCCGCTGTGTGCACTGGTGTCAACTTTGAGAAAGACGCCTTGTCACACAGAAGACAGACAATGATTCTGCTTAGCTGCATGAGGGCATTGAGAACAAGAACTGATTTACAAGAAGGCATGCAATATGCAGAGGCAGGCCCTTGCGCATCAGACATTTCTGCAGCCATCAGAGAAATGCAGACAAATTAATTCACTTAATAGACTAGGTTATGACAGAAGAGTAACTCGTTCTGTGTGTTCTCAAAAGTTTGTTTGAGGTCAGTGATTGAAATATGACTTCAGAAAATATTCTCTCCTTGGGAATCTTTGCTTTTAAGTTATAATTGTGTATGTTTGTATTGGAGGGTTTCTTTCTCTCTTTCATTTTTTTTAGGGAAGGTGTGTGCTTTCAGGAAGTTTGTAGCATATGATGGTCAAAAATAGAGTGAAACATGAGTGTTCATCTTCGCTTGAAAACTGCTGCATAATTGAAGGGTCCAGTCTCTCATTCTTATTACTTGGAAGTTAAGTATGGCAGGTCAGCTATAAGGGATTGTAAACTAGACTTTTTACAGTGATTTAAATTATAGTATTAGAGCTTGAGTGGATTTTGTAATACTCTCACCCAAAATCTGGCTGAAATTCATGATCACCAGTTAAGGGACTTTAACAGTTAGAGCATCATGTATCTCATACGTGGAGGTTTGTTAACTTGTGGACCTAACTGATCAGGAGTGTCTCCTTGCGTGTGTGAGTGCACGAAAATATGCGTGTATGTCTGTGTGGTCAATGTACATGTTCATGTGAGTGTGTGAGGTGAACATTTGCCTGTATGTGAGCACGTGGACGTGTGTGTAGACAGGCATCAGCCCCGTATGCACATGTACCAATGTCACCATTGCCAGCTGTCTGTCCTGCAGCTGTCTCTGTTCAGCCAAAGGTGGAGGCTGGGCCACCGTTTCTGTCTGTGCAAGGTGTGATCAGAGAATTGTGGCGTTACCAACTTGAGTTCCAGGAACTAGGAGATGGGATCTTCCAACAGATCATGACTTCTGAGGCTCCTGACTCTCTAGGGTAGTAAGAAGTGAGCAGTGGCCCAAGCCTCAGTGCTCCCAGTGTTCTTTCAGTGAATGAGAGGGTGCATTTGAGGCATATTATTATTTGGGGGTGGGGGCTATCACATGTACATTACCAGATGGTCAGTACTGAAATCAGATTGATTATATTGTTTGCAGCCAAAGATGGACAAACTCTATACAGTCAAAAACAAGACCTGGAGCTGACTGTGGCTCAGATCATCAGCTCTTTTTTGCAAAATTCAGCCTTAGATTGAAGAAAGTAGGGAAAAAGCACTAGGCCATTCAGGTATGACCTAAAACAGATCCCTTATGATTATACAGTGTAAATGACAAGTAGATTCAAAGGATTAGATCTGATAGACAGTGTGCCTGAAAAACTATGGATGGAGGTTAACGTTGTACAGGAGGCAGTGACCAAAGCTGTCCCAAAGAAATAGAAATGCAAGAAGGCAAAGTGAGAAAGGGAAAGATATACCCAACTGAATGCAGAGTTCCAGAGAATAGCAGGTAGAGATAAGAAAGCCTTCTTCAGTGACCAATACAAAGAAATAGAGGAAAACAACAGAATGGGAAAAGACTAGAGATCTCTACAAGAAAATTAGTGATACCAAGGGAAAATTTCATGCAAAGATAGGCACAATAAAGGGCAGAAGCTACAAGGACCTAACTGAAGTAGATGAGATTAAAAAGAGGTGGAAAGAATACATAGAACTGTATTTAAAAGGTCCTAACGACCCAGATAGCAGTGATGGTGTGGTCACTACTCTAGAGCCAGACATCCTGGAGTGTGAAGTCAAGTGGGCCTTAGGAAGCATTACTACAAACAAAGCTAGCAGAGGTGATGGATTTCCAGTTGACCTATTTCAAACCCTAAAAGATGATGCTGGTAAACTGCTACACTCAATATGTCAGTAAATTTGGAAAACTCATCAGTGGCCAGTGTACTAGAAAAGATCAGTTTTCATTCCAGTCCCAAAGAATGGCAGTGCCAAAGAATGCTCAAACTACTGTATAATTGTGCTCATTTCACGTGCTAGCAAGGTAATGCTCAGAATCCTTCAAGCTAGGCTTCAGCAGTATGTGAACCGAGAACTTCCATACATGTAAGCTGGATTTAGAAAAGGCAGAAGAACCAGGGATCAAATTGCTAACATCCATTGTATCATAGAAAAAGCTAGAGGATTCTAGAAAAACATCTACTTCTGCTTCATTGATTATGCCAAAACCTTTGCCTGTGTGGATCACAACAAAATGTGGAAAACTCTTAAAGAGATGGGAATATCAGACCACCTTAACTATCTCCTGGGAAACCTTAATGCAGGTCAAGAAGCAACAGTTAGAACTTTACCTGGAACAACGGATTGGTTCAAAATTGGGAAAGGAGTACATTGAGGCATTTATTGTCACCCTGCTTATTTGACTTCTATGCAGAGTATATCATATGAAATGCCAGGCTGGATGAATCGCAAGGTGGAATCAGGATCGTTGGGAGAAATATCAACAACCTCAGATATGCAGGAGATATGCAGGTGATACCACTTTAATGGCAGAAAACAAAGAGGAACTCAAGAACCTCTTGATGAAGGTGAAAGAAGAGAGTGAAAAAGCTAGCTTAAAACTCAGCATTCCAAAAACTAAGATCATGGCATCTGGTCCCATCACGTCATGGCAAATAGATGGGGAAAAAATGGAAACAGTGACAGATTTTATTTTCTTGGGCTCCAAAATCACTGCGGATGGTGACTGCAGCCGTGAAATTAAAAGACACTTGCTCCTCGGAAGGAAAACTATGACAAACCTAGACAGCATATTAAAAAGGAGAGATATTACTTTACCAACAAAGTTCCATCTAGTCAAAGCTATAGTTTTTCCAGTAGTCCTGTATGGATGTGATAGTTGGACCATGAAGAAGGCTAGGTGCCCAGAATTGATGCTTTTGAACTGTGGTGCTGGAGAAGACTCTTAAGAGTCCCTTGGACAGCAAGGAAGTCAAACCAGTAAATCCTAAAGGAAATTAACCCTGAATATTCATTGAAAGGACTCTTGCTGAAGCTCCAATATTTTGGTCACCTGATGTGAAGAGCCAACTCGTTGGAAAAGACCCTGATGCTGGGAAGGATTGAGGGCAGGAGGAGAAGGAGGTGGCATGAGGAGAAGGATGAGAAGGATGAGATGGTTGGATGGCGTCACTGACTCAATGGACATGAGTTTGAGCAAATTCCAGAAGATAGTGAAGGACAGGGAAGCCTCTGTGCTGTAGTTCATGGGGTTGTAAAGCGTCAGACCTGACTTAGCCACTGAACAGCAACAGTTATTTTTTTGAATTAAATGTGTGTTTATTTTTCTTGACAAATTGTGATTTGTGGGTTGTTTGTTTTTCACCTGGTGTCACTTGGATTTTGAGGTAAGAAAAGTGCTCTTCCTGTGCTAAATGGCATTTGCGTTGTGGTGACTCTAGACTTGGTCTTGTTCTGTTTCTAAATGGAACCTAATGAGATCGTGTGGCCATGGGGGTTTAGGTGGTGTCTATCGTGTGTTCTCTCAGGGTGTGTTTTCTGTGTCAAATGCAGTCTGAGTCCTGATGCCAGCCTCGGGTCTTGTAGTATCTGTGCTTTCCCGCATAGGCTATCTTCTCAGGCACCCCACAAAACCCTAAGGAGTCTCCTCATTTTTATCACATCAGTAAACCATGATATTGTGAAGTGTATTTAGCACAAGGGCCACACCAATCGCCTGTCACTGCATGCTCAGGCCATTGGCCTGCCTGCCTTGCTCATGCTGGCCCCTCCTCTCCTCAGATCTGCAAGGAGACCGAATGTTGTGGACCTGGAGTTTTCTGGATCTTGGAATGCGTTGATTGCTTTATGTCATGTCTTTAAGCTGATAGGGGACCCAATCCTGCCTAATGCTGTGTTTGGGTCTACTTCTCTACATGTTTTCCATTCTGTGCTTGAGTTTTTTTAAGTTAGCATGAGGATAATGAAGAACAAACACCAGGTTTATAAAGTCATCTTCTAAGGAAGCACAAAATCCCAAGTTATTGACTCTGCACTGCCTGTGTAATGCATATGTAACGTGATCATGGTTTCCTTAACAATGGAAAAAAAAAAACAGGAATATATATAGCAACTACCACATTTCACTTTTTATACTTAAAAGTGTGCTAGTAGCTTAGAACCTAATTTTAGTTTAAATTGAAGAATTCTCTTGCCTCACATACGGTAGGGGAAGTGCTGTGTCCTTTTATTCCTTTCGAACCTAGAGTACTACAGGGTTTCCAGCTTTGTCAGCAATGAGCAGAGAATGAGAACATCTGTTAGGTTACAGACAGAGACAAACCAGGCATTCAAGGAAATGAACCTAAACAGAAACACAGTCAGATAGTAATTGAAAATTCTTGAAAGTTAGAAATCTAGCCCTAATGTATGAAATTGATCATTGTAAGGTTAAATATTTTAAGCATGAATTTCTAAAGGTTTCTGGGAAGTGGAGCCAGTGACGTGCTTGCACCCTGGAGGTGTAAGTCAGATGGCAATGTGTGTTAGCTGTGCTGTGTCTTGGGGAATGTCCTGCTCACAGTTGTTTATTGTTTTCTTTCCGTATTGATGAAACAGCCAGACCAAATCCGTTTGGAATGCCTGGGATAGTGCCACCGTATGTCCCCCCCCAGATGCTCAACATTCCACAGACCTCTCTGCAAGCAAAGCCTGTGGTAAGGCCTTTCCTGTCCATCCGCAGCCTTGTCTGCCCAGCCTTGTCATGGGGGACAGCTGCCTTGAAAGCTACATATGAATCAAATCTTAATGAATGCTAAGATAGTTTCTTAACACTCCTAATATGTGAAGTAGGTGCCAGAATTTGTTGAATTAAAATTTAGCCAAGACCGGGTTATGCTAATATGTTCTGGGCCATGCAGTATGTGTGCACATGTGATTTGTATGCTCTGTTTAAGGCCCCCCAGGTGCCTAGCCCAGGTGCTCCGGGCCAGGGTCCACACCCGTACAACCTCGCTGAGCCGGCTCTCACCTTGGAAACCAGCGGAAAGAATCTGACTGAGCAGAACTACACTAACATTCCTCATGAAGGAAAACATACCCCACTGTATGAACGGTCCTCCCCAATCAACCCAGCTCCAAGCGGCAGTCCCAATCACGTGGACTCAGCATACTTTCCTGGTTCTTCTACGTCATCATCTTCAGACAATGATGAAGGCAGTGGAGGAGCTGCAAAGTGAGTGGTGTATGGAGGAGCTGGTGCTTCCTGGAAGTGTAGCAGCTGCCTTAGGCTGCTTAAGTAGCTTGTAGTCCCCAGAGAAGCTGCCTTCTGGCTGGCTGGCTGGCCGGCCCACGGCACTGATGGTTGTGTTCAAAGATGCTGTTTGTTGTAGGTAGGTGACAGTTACTCTTTGCTTGACTGGGATTCCTCAGACCAAGAGAAAAGGTTAGACATTTCCTGTGGGCTTCCAAGGTTGAAAGTGTGTATTATGCCAGCCCCAGTTCTTGGGTTCCCCTCTTTTTTGGGTGTAATTTTAGCAAACTTAGTTTGTGTGACCACCAAATGTGGTAAAGTTATCTGAGCAAGTTCTACTTGACTCTCTTCGGGCTGTGATTTCCCTACTGCCACCCTCAGAAAGCGTTTTAAATTAGACTTCTATGGTTTTCAGTCTCTTGGCTCCTGGATTGAAGGGGAATCAGAATTTCCTTTTGTTCTGAATTCAATAACTTGAATCCCAACTCCCCAGATCATAGGACTATTCTTGACATAACACTCTTCTCCTAACCAAAACTGTAGAAAGCTGCCAGACCCAGGCTGAAATTCTCCCTGTAGAGAGGAATATTTTAAGCAATGTGTGTCCCTGAATAAATGAGTTTTCAAATATTAATTTGTTAGAATCTGATGGAGAAAGTCTTGAAATGCATAGTCCTCCTCCTCCCCTTACATAACCTTACGTTTCTAAGAAACCTGGTTCAAAAAGAGAAAGAAGAAAGGAAAGGAACAGTCTTTCTCTTTGCATCTGCATCTCTTTTCCTCGGTTTGAACTCTGATTCACAGTAGATGGCCAAGGCTAGTTATTGCTGTGTCAGTTTCTGCTGAAAAAAAATTGAGACGCAATTTCCAGTCTTCCTGCAAGTTCTTATGGGTGTGCCACCTGAAGCCAGAGATTTTTCCTCTTTTGCACTCTTTTTCTCCATCTGTAAAATGGGCACTAAGTCTGCTGACCTCCCCAGCAGGGAGGTCACTAAGTCACCACTTAGTCACCGCTAGGGCCCCAAATGGGCAGTTACTGAGGAGTTTGCTGCCATCCAGGGATGTATGCTGTTGTGAAACAGAGAGGCATAATGTGCCCAAATGTTTACTTGCTGTATGTGCAGTCCTAAAATTCTAAAAATGAAGTAAAAAGTTGTAATTTATTATTCAAACTTTTAAAATTAACCTTCTAGGAAGGTAACATTGAAGACCTACTGAATGAGAATTGCTATGCTGAGGCTTAGAAATCTGCATGTGTAGATGAGACCATGTGACTCTTTAGCGCAGGAAGTTTGAGAACAGCCGATATATGCCTCAGGAGCCCTTTCACTCTCTAAGGAACTATAAGTTTTCTTTTAAAAATTGGCTCATGTTAGCAAGACCAAAGTATCTATAGTATACAATAGTAAAGAATCTTCCTGTGTGCAGGAGATGCAAGTTTCATCCCTGGGTTGGGAAAATCCCCTGGAGAAGAAATGGCAACCCACTCCCACATTCTTGCCTGGAAAATCCCATGGACAGAGTAGCCTGGTAGGCTGCAATCCATGAGGTTGCAAAAGAGTCAGACACGACTGAGTGACTAATCAACAAGAGCGCATTCTTTCTGGATTCTGAAACACAGGTAGAAATAAAACACAGAGCCATTCTTTGTGGCTCAGAGTCCTGTGCAGATGACAAGCATGTTGAGCAAGGAAAGGCCCCGGTCTGGGGAGGTCCAGTGTCGATCCTGTGCCTATGGTTGGGGTTGCAGAGCTAATGTGAGTTACCTACTTAATTTGGCAAACTGCCCTGTTAGGAAATGAGTTGAACTTGAGTAAGATTGAGAGTGAGTCCCTTTTTTTGTGCATACTCACTCTGCCCTGTTCCTGAAGGTTCTGATCAGTTCCTTTCCTGGAGTTTTTTCTCAGTCTTAGTTGTCTCTCTTACCTCTAAGCTCTGTAGCACTTAACTGTCTGTTTCCCCAACTGAGGGCATTTTTATTGCGTTTTTCTGGAAGCGCCTCTGTAAGATCTCCATATGTGGGAGTAGCGTGGGCGTCTCACCCTCTCATGGTGTGAATTGCGGTGGAAAAGGCAGAGCACATGCACAATCTGGAACTGAAAGGTTGCTAAGATTGGATCAAGTTTTGTGGCTTAGGAATGTTTTCATTTCTTTGAATCTGTTTTTCTATTTATTATAACAAATAAGAAGTAGACGTGGCTGAGACGGTAAAGAATCTGCCGGCAGTGTGGAAGACTCAGGTTCAGTCCCTGCGTTGGGAAGATGCCCTGGAGAAGGGAATGGCAACCGACTCCAGTGTTCTTGTCTGGAGAATTCCAGGGACAGAGGAGCCTAGCGGGCTACAGTCCATGGGGTCACAATGAATCAGACATGCCTGAGTGAATAACACACAGTAGGTAGACATGTTAAAACTGAGAAGAAGGACGGAAGGAAAAGGGGATAGGAACTTGTACCAGAGGTTCAGGGTCATAAGCCAGGCAGAGTAGGACCTGGGATCAACCCTGATTATGGGCACCCCTTTCTTGCTAAGAAGGACAGTGTTCATTATTTCAGGGTGAGGATTCTGGTTGAATAAGTTGTGTGTGTGCCCTTTTGAGGCCATGCAGAGGACAGAGGATTTCTTTCCTAGTTTAGAGGCTAAGTAGGGGCATTAAGTCAGTTAAGATTTGGTTTACCTTTGGTTTGGACTTAGGATAGAACTCCTGGGTCTACACTGTGCTTTCAGGATGCTCTTGAAGGAAAGAAATCATCAGTTCATTTAGCCAAGCAACATTTGAGCACTTGCTGTCTATCAGTGAGCATGGTGGTAGGCAGCACCCAAGTGCTGAGTAGGTGAAGCAAGCACCAGATGAGTGGGCCAGATGAGGGCCTCCAGTGAGGCAGGATCTGAGCCATGACAGAGTGGGGAGAAAGCTGGACGAGAATGCAGGGTGGAAGAAGGGGAAGCCAGTGTGGCTGCGATGTCAAGTGAGATGAAGGCTGGATGGTGTGGAGTCTTGAGTTCTAAGTGTGACAGAAAGCATCCAGTATCTGCTTGGAATGATCCTGGGGCTGTAAAGAGCCCAGAGTTTCACAGGTGTCTGGGTCACCAGGCCATTTGGCTGGGGAAATTACTGTACAGTTTAACTGAAGTGCCACCTTTCATACCAGCTTCTGCAGATTGACTGTAGAAGCATTTGTAATTGCCCTTCCTTAAGACACTGAGTTGTACGGTAGAGAAGAGGGAGGCCTGAACTGCCCCTGGCTGGGTGTGCCCTTTCCTGTTTGATTCCCTCAGGCATTTCCACCATATTCCCCATGGTACTGGGAAATAATCTTGAACGTGGAAGATTACAAAATAAGTGACCTCATTTCCCCAATGGAAAAGCAATGGCTTTTTTTTTTTTTAAAAAAAGATTGTGTGGACAGGTAATGGGGACTATATAAGAGTATGCCTCCCCAAAATACCCTGCCCCAGAATTAACCCCCAAATAAGCCCTTCCTCCCCCCCCAAAAAACATCCAGCTTCCTACAAATTAAAAAGAATATAAACATGCGATTCACAGAGGAAACAGATGGTCAATAACATAAAAGTTTGATGTTTACTTTCATTTAAAGAAAAGAAAAAGGAAGGTAACTTAAAACCTAAGAAGGTACCTTTTTTTAACCTATGGAATTGGCAACTATTGGTGTTTTTTCCTTATCTTTATGTGTTTTCTTATTTGGCTGTGCCAAGTCTTAGTTGTAGCGGGCAGGATCTTTGACCTTTAGCTGCAGCATGCAGACTCCTCATTGTGGTACGTGGGACCTAGTTCCCTGACCAGGCGTCGAGCCCGGGCCCCCTGCACTGGGAGCATGGAGTCTTAGCCACTGTACCAGCAGGGAAGTCCCACGTTGGTTTTTGAAGATAAAGCTCAGTGGGGGACGTTGGTGGAGTTGGTGGGGCATGAGGATTGGGCTTTCCTGGCACGTCCTTGGTCTCTGTGCAACCTATAAGAGGTTGCTGTCAGTGCCCGAGGGACTGCCGACCATTGCAGAGACCCAGTGCTGTCAGGACCGCGTCCCCCAACCTCCTGTGGTTCGTCTTGCCGGGTACCAGTTGCCGCTTGTGGTGTGGCCTGAAACTCCATGGGCCCAATGCTCCCAATGTGACTAGGAGGTCTTTGGGTTGTACATGGTTTAAATTAGTTGATGAATGACCACAGTAAGTTTCAGCTATCACTATTATTTAAAAAATAACCATGGAGCCAATAAAATACCAAAACATTTACTTCATTCTTAACGTAAATACCAAAGAATTTCATTTAGCACCCTTCAGCTAGTGTCCCAGGAAACATGCTTCTTCTAATGCATCTTTTTTCCTTTAAGTGGTATTGGTGTTCTGCATTTCTAATATCTTCTGAGAAAAACTATTCTGAATTAATTTTATGCTTGGTTAACAATACTGATTATCTTTGCCATCAAAGGTAGAGGGTCTGTGTAAGATCTAGCCACTCACTGACCCAGCAGGCATTTTATGTCAAGCTGGTATTGAAGTCCTGTCAGGCTTCCTTTCCAGAGAAACTGTTTGCAAAGATAGTTACATTTTACCCTGGCCCTAGGGTACCCAGTCCCAGACAGACTAAATAAGCTTCAGTTTTCCTTTCAGATTGTTACACTGTTGTGCAAGTTCTAGCCACTTACTGACCCATGTAGGCATTTTATGTCGAGCTTATCTGACTCGGGTGTTTCTGAACATTCACTTGGGTAGGAAAAGCCATGAGAAGTCCTCTGACAAACACGTAAGAGGAGTGTCCGGGACAAGAGCTCCATTTTGACTGCTGCATAAGAATGAGACAAGTACTTCTGAAAGAATCTGAATGTATGTGGCCCTAGCTTAATTTGGGGCATAGGGAGATGTACCTATAAAGGATATTTATGTATGTGATACTCCTGCGGCTTCCGTTATCAGGGAGCTCAAGTCTTCACCCTATATAGTAGGAACACCTGGCAATCAGAACTCTTGGGGGTCTGTTGAATGAGAGCAGGCTGTGGGTCAAATCTCTCTTCCTTTCTCGGGATGGGGAGCAGATGAAAATGAAAATGTATGTACATTTGTTGAAACTTGCACATGGTTTAACCATATCTGTGACCTTACCCACATACACTAGATAGTGCTACTGAGGATTTGATCTTGTCCATGTTTTACTTCTTCCCTTTTGTTTTTCTTAAGTTAACTAATTAATTAATTTTGGCTGCACTAGCTCTTTGTCCTGTAGGTAGTTGAGGCAGGTGGGGGCTACTCTCTAGTTGCAATGTGTGGGCTTCTTGTTGCAGGGACTTTCTTGTTGCAGAGCATGGGCTCTAGAGCGCAGGCTCAGTAGTTGCGGCTCAAGGACTCTAGAGCGCAGGCTCAGTAGTTCTGGCACATGGGCTCAGTTGCCCCATCGCATGTGGGATCTTTGTTTCCAGACCAAGGATCAAACCTGTGTCCCCTGCATTGACAGACAGATGCTTAACCCCTGGGTAATCCCCCCTTTTGATTTTATTTGCCTTTTCTTCCTTTTTTGTTGACAAATAAGTCGTCTTGTGGTCAATGCTATCTTCCTTTTCTGTTCCACAAGAGCAAACCACACCCAGGACAGCTGTGGTGAGTGAGAAGTCACTGTGACGGGTCAGACACTTGGTATAAATTTGGATACCAGTCTACTTCCATCCTAGCATCACCAACCTGCTAACTAAAAAGAATGTGTTCGAGAGAATTCAGTGGTTAGGACAGTTGGCTACTTTCAACCAGCTTTAGTGCAGAAAAAGTCCCAGGTGTCCTGGAGTGAAGTGAGGCTTTGCATCACCTGTTGAGAATTCACAGATTCTCATCCTGGTGTGTTCTGTGTGGTGCTGGCCTTCCTCCTTGCCACCTGTTTGGGTAAGAGGGTAGTTCTTTTCTGTTGATTGCCTGTTACATCATAAATGCGTTTCATGGCTTTCTGGTAATAGCATGGGGTAATGTCTGGAATGGTGGGTCTGGGTTTGAATCCAGTCGTTGTTGCTGTGGCTGTGAATGGATTCTTGAACCTGAAGTTTACCCACAGAGAGTTGTGCCTTTGGCTGAGCAGGAAAATTCAAATCCAGAACACATGCAGCCTTCCTGTCCTGCCCCATCCACTTCCCTGTGGCCTGCCTGGGTCTCAGCAGGTTTTCTCAGGGCGAAGCTGATGAAACTTATGGCACCATTAGCAGTTCCAAGTGTGATTATTAGGTGGGAGCAGTTGTGCAAAATCTAACCTAACTGAATATACAAATATCTAGAAATTTCTAATCCATCTTGTTGTTCAAAGCATGGCATTTTTTGTATCAAATATTTTGTTTTCTTATGTTATAAAGTAATATAATTATCCTATTGAAGTATTCTGAATTTTTTAAATTAGCCACTGTCAAGATGTTTTTCAGGCAGAATTTTAGATTTTATAGTATAGTATTAAAAGATCATGCAAATATTTAGGTTATGATAACTTTTTAGTTTGGTAAACTTTTTAGTTTAGTTTATAAAACAAAACTAAGATTTATAAATAAAAATTTTACGTGATCTTAAGTGGGACAAGCTTCGGCATTAGTCACATGACATGATCTCCCCACTCCAGTGTGTCCATATAAAACCCAGATTTTATGCCTTTTTTTGCCATATCCATTTAGGCTACAGTTATGTGATTTAGTCATTCAGTTATTGCACACCTGTTCTGTAGTGACTGCATGATTTTATTATCTTTGTAGAGTTCATGACTGAGTGATACAAACAGATAGTAATGCTGAATGTGATGCATATCGTGAAACACAGAAACGAGAATAGCGAGCACAGGGTGGTTAGGGGAGGCTGCACCCAGTCGCAGCCAGCTTGTACAAGACAAGACATCACACGTGGCGATTGTTCAGTCACCCAGTCGTGTCCAACTCTTGGTGTCCCTGCAGCACACCAGGCCTCCCTGTCCCCCACCATCTTCTGGAGATTTCCCAGGTTCATGTCCATTGTATCAATGATGCCATCCAGCCATCTCATCCTCTGGTGCCCTCTTCTCCTTCTGCCCTCAGTCTTTCCCAGCATCAAGGACTTTTCCAATGAGTCACCTGTTCGCATCAGGGCATCACTTATAAAAGCTTAAATCTGTTGTAGAGAGGGAGGGGTGTTAGTCCAGCAGGACATGGAAGATCATTGCAGTCCATGCACCTGACCAAGAACCTGTATCCAAAATAGATGATGACTTCCTATAAGTCCTTAAGAGCATTCTGCACATTGTCCACTTGTTGTAGAATGTTTGAACAGGCACACCACAAAAGAAAGTATCGCACATGAGAAGATGCTCATCTTCATTATTATCCGAGAAGTGCAGATTAGACTATGCTTGAGATTCACCGCATTTCCTCCCAAAAGGCCAACCGAAGAAAAACAGAAAATACTAAGTGCTTCCGGGGCAGGGATCTCCTGTCGGACTGGATTGTAGACCCAGCTGTGGTGTGCCTCCACAGCACTGAGTGCATGTGGCCCTGAGACGGAACCAGCACTGCAGTAATACTGTTGAGCCAAAACTCCCAGACCTAGAAAGTGTACACATGCATGATTCTGTGTATATGGTGTACAAAAGCAGTCTTTGCTGTTAGAAGTTGGAATAACTGTTGCCCTTGAGGAAGTCTCAGGAGCAGGTCAAGAAGGGGGTTCTGGCCTGTCAGTCCTGTGTTGCTTATGTGGTGTGTTTGTAGACATTCATTAAGCTGTTCATGTGTGCATTTTGTAGATAGGATATCCTTAAATATATAAAATTGTAGGTAATAAATGTTATATTTCTGTATAAAACGCGTCAAGTAATATGTTCTTAAATTTCACACAATAAATGTTACTGACTTTTTAAGCAACTTTATTTATACTACCTTCTAAATAAACCACTTCAGAGCTACTCACCTTTCCTCCGCTTTGCTTGAAATACTCACTTTGGACATGTGTATGACAAGATTATATACTTTCTAATTCCCTATTTCAGGTCTTGGCATAATTATCACATAACATGTCCTGACCAGTAGATACTCAATGAATAATTGGTTGACTAATCAGTTTGTCCAGCTTCTAATCTGCTCAATTATGTAGTAGCTGCTCTTCTCCTGGATTTCAAATACAATGGATCACTATGCTCTTAGAATACTTGTATTTATTTTTGTGCTTTCTCATCGCTAGAGTTTCCTCTGGTTTTGTAAAGTTGTAGCCTGAGATTGTACACATGAGTAGCAAACTTGGACAGAACAATGGTTTCTCTGAGTCTTCACTGAAGACTAGGAGCCTGGATGCTGGATAACCTTGTTTGATGTGGAGGTATTGGAGTGACTGGCATCAAGGAACTAGACTCCAAAATATCACGACATGGGACATGGTTCTTGGTTTAAGATGGGTCAGTCTCACTCCTCTTTTTGCAATGGCTTTTTTTTTTAATAGAACTAAAATGTAGTTGATTAGAAGATGGAATTACCAAGTTTTAAAATCTCTGTCACATGAGTCAGATAAGGCAAGCCAAATAAAAGCTCTCTATGTTGGCTTGTCTTGTGGCCAGCACTGGTTTTAGAAGATAATTTTGGCTTGGAGCGATGCAGGGAGAGGGGCAAGCGAAGGGTGGATGCGTGTAGTGGCTCAGGTGATCCCCATGATCGTCAGCAACTCATCCCTACTCAAGCCCCTCTAGATTCCCTACTCCCTCCAGGATACTGCTCTTCACAAAGTTTGCCCAAGTACCAAAGTTAATTTTCTTTTACATTGTGGCCCATAATACACCAATGGAAAAAGAGTTTTTTAAATAATGTGATTCATATCACATTTGCTGCATCTGGTCTTTTCTGTTTCTGTCTCCCCTCCAGCAAGTGGAACCTTAGTTCCCTGACCAGGGATCAAACCCGTGCCCCCTGCAGTGAAAGAGAGGCGTCTTAGTCGCTGGTCCGCTAGGGAAGTCCCCATTTCCTTTTATTTTTTAAAAATGCTTGTTAAATCCCCTGCATTGTTTTCTCAGGCTACTAATTGGTCACAACCCACAGGTTTAAAGAATACTGATTGAAAAATACTTCATTCTGGTATTTCAAAAACATTGTAATCTTCTGTATCTTTTTTCCCACTTTTACTTTGCCAAAGAACATCGTTCCCCATCAGGTAACTTCTTTTTCTCTGCACTCAGAAATCCATTGCCTCTCCTTAGGCCTGCAAGGCACACACCTCTGAGTGAGTCATCGCTAGCCTTAGCTCCCATGCTCCCTACCATGAATAGGAATGCCCCCCATGAATTGTCATTGGCATATAATACTTTCCATGTATTTATAAATTACGAGTAACATTTGACCCGGATAACATTTAATCTTTTACTGCCTGATGATTGTCAATTGAATGTGATGTCTTATTTCTCCAAGATGACTGAGCCCCCAAAGGCAAGGCCTGCATTTGTCTCCTGTACACCCGCAGCACTAGCACATCCTAGGCCATCTTTAAGCCGAGCCGTGAGGCAGAGGTTAGGTGCTTGATTTCTCTTCCCCAGTGGGTGGTTGCCGTTGAAGTAGGTGGAAAGAGTTCTTGTGATAGGATTTTCTCTGGACAGGTTATTTCACAAGGTGGGATCAGCAAACCAAGGTATCCTTGGTTTGTAGGCTCAGGGCAGGCCCTTCTTATCATCATGAGTACGTATGGGAAGTGGTCAACACTAATTGGTATTTTTGTTCATTTTATGTTCAGCCATATCAGTGGGAACAAGATTGGCTGGGAGAAGACAGGAAGCCATTCGGAACCTCAAGCACGGGGAGACCCAGGAGACCAAACAAAGGTAGTAAGTCTGTGCCTTTTATTCTCTCAAATTCTCATTCTCTCAGCATGTAGTGCCAGGGATTGATTTAAAGTAAAATCCTCTCTCTCTCTCTTTTTTAAGCATGTTATTTATGAGTAATACATTGGCAAGTGTGAGCGGGGAAGGGCTGTGCTACTCCCGGTTTGCTCTCTCTCCCGGGGCAGGGTGGAGATCCTCTTCTTTCTGCTCACTACATAGCCTTTCAGAGCCCTCATTTCTTGTAGGGTTTTGTGATGATTAGGTGAGAAAAGTTTTGTGATGTATATATTAAAAAAGAAAAAATAAAAATAAACTGCATTTTATTCCCCCCCCTTATTTTCTATTTCTACTTGTTAATATTCATCTCTAGATGAATATTTTAAACTTACAAAGCCACATCTGTCCCCACCTGTGGTCACGTAGGATGAGCTGGTCTCTGGCTGGGAGAGGGCTTATTTTTATACAGGATGATGGAATGTTAGACATATGTTTAAAACTCTGAAATATTCTCACTGTTGAATGATTATCCTGAAAATAAATAACAGAAATGTTTTCTGGATACATACTCCAAAGCATTTTCAGTTGTTTATGTCTACATGCTATGGAACGGAAAGCATAGAAAACTTTCGTGAGTTATCCATGAATTATTCTTAAGGCTAATTTTGGCACTTTGTATTTTAAAGGATGAAATTAAGCACTCAATGCATACCACTAAAATAATACATTTTGTTTCAGAACAGAAAAATCAATATTTTTTGTTGTTATTGTTGTTAATTCTCTAAGTTGTGTCTCACTCCTTATAACCACATGAACTGCAGCATGCCAAGCTTCCCTGTCCTTTACTATCTTCTGGAGTTTGCTCAGACTCATGTCCATTAAGGTCAGTAATGCCATCCAGCCATCTCATCTGCTGTCATCCCCTTCTCCTCCTGCCCTCAGTCTTTCCCAGCATCAAGTCTTTTCCAATGAGTCAGCTGTTCACATCAGGTGGTCAAAGTATTGGAGCTTCAACTTCAGCATCAGTCCTTCCAATGAATATTCAGGGTTGATAACCTTTAAGATTGACTGTTCAAGGGACTTTCAAGAGTCTTCTCCAGCGCCATAGTTTGAAAGCATCAACTCTTGGGCACCCAGCCTTTTTTATGGTCCAACTCTCACACCCATACATGACTACTGGAAAAACCATGGCTTTGACTAGATGGACCTTTGTTGGTAAAGTAATGTCTTTGCTTTTTAATATGCTGTCCAAGTTTGTCATAATTTTCCTTCCAGGGAGCAAGTGTCTTTTAATTTCATGGCTGCAGTGATTTGGGGAGCCCAAGAAAATAAAATCTGCCACTGTTTCCATTTTTTCCCTGTCTATTTGCTATGAAGTGATGGGACCAGATGACATGATCTTAGTTTTTTGAATGCTGAATTTTAAGCCAGCTTTTTCACTCACCTCTTTCACCTTCATCAAGAGGTTCTTGAGTTCCTCTTCACTTTCTGCCATTAAAGTGGTATCATCTGCGTATCTGAGGTGTTTTTATTTCTCCTGGCAGTCTTGATTCTAGCTTGTGAGTCATCCAGCCCAGCATTTCGCATGAGATACTCTGCATAGAAGTTAAATAAGCAGGATGTAATACACAGCCTTGATGTACTGCTTTCCCAATTTTGAACCAATCTGTTGTTCCATGTCCAGTTCTGTTACTTCTTGTCCCTCATATAGGCTTCTCAGAGATAGGTAAAGTGGTCTGGTATTCCTATCTCTTTAAGAATTTCCAGTCGTTTGTTGAGATCCACACAGTCAAAGCTTTAGCGTAGTCAGTGAAGCAGAAGTAGATTTTTTTTTTTAAATTTCTTGCTTTTTCTATGATCCAGCAGATGTTGGCCATTTGATCTCTGGTTTCTCTGCCTTTTCTAAATCCAACTTGTACATCTGGAAGTTCTCAGTTCAAGTACTGCTGAAGTCTAGCTTTAAGGTTTTTGAGCATAGTCTTGTTAACATGTGAAATGAGTGCAGTTGTACAGCAGTTTGAACATTCTTTGGCATTGCCTTTCTTTGTATATTTTTTAGGGTGCCACAGAAGCAGTAAGTGAGCAATTATTATTTCTAGGATTTATTGTGAGGAAAAAAGTTTGCTGCAAAAATTATACTTGCTCTTGGTACACAATGGTGGCTCACAGGGTAAAGCGTCTGCTTGCATTGTGGGAGACCAGGTTCGATCCCCGGTTCGGGAAGATCCCCTGGGGAAGGAAATGGCAACCCATTCCAGTATTCTTGCCTGGAAAATCCCATGGACGGAGAAGCCTGATAGGCTACAGTCCATGGGGTTGCAAAGAGTCGGACACAACTGAGTGACTTTACTTTTCACTTTTGGTTAACAATTAGGACTTTGCTAAAATTTGTAAAGAGAAAACTAAGAATCTCCCTTCGGCACTGAGGTAGTCATTTGGTGTCCATACTCTTTCCTATTCATGTACGTATATTCTGTATTTTGGTGATTTGTTGTACAGAGTGGATATTTTTCACCTAATAATTTACCAAGCACATATTTCTGTGTCAGTTTATGTAGATCTGACTCATCAGTTTTAATGGTTTTAGCTTGTTCTTTGGTTTTAATTTTTGGCAGGCAGTTCCCTATGTATACTTAATTTGGGACTTTAAGTACCCTAAGAGAATACTTGAGGTTTGGTTTTTATTTCTTCTTTAAATAAGAACTGTGGTGGTGGTGAGGAGCAGGCCTGACTGAGACCTAGTTTTAGTCCCTGTTCACTAGTTACTGGTCTCATTACCACAGACAGGAGACATCTCCTCTTGGAGAATTAGTTTTTTCATCTGTAGAGAGGATGCTACCCATTGAGTTGAGGAAGGGTCTCCCAGGAAAGCAGAATCACAAGAATTGGTCACATGGAGGAGCCAGATGGGACTTGGGTTAGCAACCACAGAAGGCTGTTCATCTCATGGGGATCCCAAGGGAGGAGCCATGAGTGGGGTCACCCAGCGGAAGCTGCAGCAGTTCTCTGGGTTCCCATCCCTGACACAGGCACAGTGGGCGTCCATTCACACTTCCTCTGTTCAAGGAGGAGTGGGTCACAGCTCCCCTTGTCCTCACTGAAGTTGTTAATCACATCTCTCTGTGTTACAGTTGGACAGACAGGTTAAAGGAGTGGGAATGTGACGTTTCTCCTCTCACCCGTTGCTCTGCAGGCGGAAGGTTCGTCCACTGCCTCTTCTGGCAGCCAGCTTGCTGAAGGAAAGGGGAACCAGATTGGCACTGTTCAGCCAATTCCGTGCCTCCTGTCCATGCCCACCAGGAACCACATGGACATCACTACCCCACCCCTGCCTCCTGTTGCGCCCGAGGTGCTGAGAGTGGCCGAGCACCGGCACAAGAAGGGGCTGATGTACCCCTACATCTTCCACGTGCTGACGAAGGTATGCACTGGGCTGTGCGTGTGGCCCTCATCTCACGGCGGTCACTCTTGTGGGGTGTGTCCTCGTTCCTTTCGGAACTGCTTTTTATCTTACAAGGTGTTTGAAATGAAGTTCATTTTCCCCTTTCTAAATGTGGAGAAAAAAGATGGATATTTATATCTATAATCACAATAAAATTAGAACTTGGGGAAAGTCTTGTTTTTCTCGTCAGTTTAACACAAAACTATTTTTGGAGCTTCTAATTAATGGCACTTCATGTTCTTCTCTGGTTTGTAATTTTATTTGTATTTCTAATTTCAAAGTTTCCTACATGTTTTTGCTATAGTGTCAAGTTTAATTGTGATGTCACATACTATATCTGGTTTATCATCTGTCCTAGAAGCTCCCAACTTCTGAGTGGCTGATAGCACTTCATACTTTGACTTATTCCTCTACCTCACTGAGTACTTACAGCAAACAATGGAATACGGGGCTTCGTCACTTTGTTAGTATCTTCCTGAATGTATGCTTAAATAGATATACAGTGTGGCATTAATTGTTTCTGAATCTTGGTGTTTTGAATAGATCTGTGTTTATTTAAATTTCCTCAGTGACTTGTCATATTAATGTTTATAATCATAGGTCCACAATTTAACTTGGTGACCAGATTTCTGGTATAAAATTGGTTCGTTACTATATGTATTTTATCATGTTTTCATCTGTATATGTACCACCATATATAATCAAGCTTTTTTCTTATTTTCTACAGTCCTCGTATGGTTTATAGAATGGAGTCAGTAATTACAAGTGACTTCATTTCACAGCACTCTCGAGCTGCACTTTTAACCGTTAATTGACTAATTTGAACTGCTTAATTTTATATTTTATAAAATAAAGGACAGGAAGATGAGTGCTATCATTTGGGTCCTTTAATGTATGTTTGAATTGTAATTGCCTCCAAGTCTCATCTGTTGTTTGATACGGGTATGCATGTGTGGTATCACTTCTCAGATTATGGTTATAAAGTAAAAATTTTATCTTTCAGGTCCAACATAGATTATAAGGGTAAGTGAGGGTTACTCTTGTGGGAAAAGGATTTTGCTAAGTTTAAAGGGACTCCAGCTTTGGGAAGGTTGTGCCCTTTCTCTCTGGGGTTGTTTGGGATATAAGGTCCCTGGACTCCCTGCTGTTTGTGCCCTGCCATGCTTGTGGGTCTGACTTAGGGACTTTTGGTTAAATCAGTCTGAGTGATGTAAAACTGCCTGTCCTCCTCTTCAGTGCTCACTGATTTCAAGGGCAAATACTGATAAAATGACTGTGGTTGAGAAAAGTGAACTTGACTATCTTCAGATTTTAAGGTGTCACCTAAAATTTTTCAGTATATTTGGGCAAAGTTTAGACTGAAATGTCTGCTGTTTCCTGCGAGCTGAGTGGCTCTGGTATTAAATTTTCCAGGCTGAAACATTTGCTGTGAATTCAAACTTCAAGTGAGAATGTAGAGAGTCGTCAAAGCCTCAATTTTGGGAGAGTAAATACTCACTAGATGAGTGTTAACCACATGTGTAGCTACTAGATTAAAGAGTATGAAGGTTCTGATAAGGGAAAAGATCAGTGGTAAATTAATGTGAACGAATAAATGTTATGACATGATTGAAAGAGTACAGATCATTAAGAATATGCATAATTAAATTCCTTGTGAAGTCTCTTGTGATGTACCTTGATAACATGGACCACAGAATTTTTGGACTGACCTCAGGTGCAGGTGGTCACAGAGTCATTTGTCTCCTGGAGCCACAAGGAAGCCCCTGCTATGTTGGCAGAGACGAATGGAGGTGTGGGGATGAACAGAACAGGGCTTCCTTCATTTCCAGCCTCTGGTGGCTGTCTCATTCAGTGGGACTTGTCTGTTGAGTTACTTGATGCACTGGGGCAGAGGCTTGATACATGCTGAACACTTTAAAAATGAATACCACTTAAAAGAGTTCTCTTAGGTAGGTTTTTTTGTATATGATAATTTTTTACGAAAGAGCTTGGTAAAGAAAATTTGTGACCATTTTGTTTTTAGGGTGCTCTTTTCTTGGACTTCATATAGGTTTCATTGAAAAAAAATTATGAATTACATTACATATGACCATCTTGACTCATAAAATTTGCCAGTTCTCAGCATTTTCTATTCTATTTGTTGTCTGGTGTTACCTATCTAGATTTTTTTGAAGACTTTGGAAGCATTTACATGGTTTTTGTTTTTGTTGTTGTTGTTCCAGGTTAAAAATAAAACAATGTAGGTTTTATTTTGACTCTTTGAGCATATATTTTGACTAAACCTGCTAAATGAACTCTCCCTAAACCTCTTGATACAGGCAACTTGTTAAGCAATTGATTTGGAATAGAATTGCAATTTCATTAACTGGAGATAATGCAGTATATTTCTGTGAGTTTATTGTAAATTCAACATGAAAAATGTGCAATATTATTCTGCTTTCTTCCATGCAAAGGGTGAAATCAAAATTGCTGTTTCTATTGAAGATGAAGCCAGCAAAGACCTGCCTCCCGCCGCCCTGCTCTATAGGCCAGTTCGTCAGTATGTTTACGGAGTCCTGTTTAGCTTGGCAGAAAGCAGAAAGAAAACTGAGAGACTTGCTTTTAGAAAGAACAGACTTCCACCAGAATGTATGTACTGTAAAATCCATTGTTTGTTTTCCTCGGTACCTCGTAATCTCTTGTGCATTTTTAAAGCCTTAGAAGAATCGTGACTGAGTTCACCCTGAGAGTCCCCACATAAAGGAGATGGGCTCCATCGGGGCTCTTACGAAAGGAGGACAAGCCACAGGTTGTTTTCCTCAGTAACATCCCAGCAGTGGTGTTTATTCAGTAAAATGATAAAACAACAGGTTTACGCTTCAAACTGAACGTTGATCTGGAAACAGTCCTGACGGTCGCCATCCTCGTGGTTAACATGTCCTGGGCAGATTGACAGCAGTTTCTGCTGTGGTGTCCACGAGATGTGGTTCTCTCTTTGCAGAAATCAGTGTTCCTGGGGAGGTCCCACTGGCTGTCCACTGGGCTGCTTCTGTGCAGTTGTTTCACACATCCCTGAGGCCAAGAGGGGACTTGTAAGGATTTCCCTTAGAGGCCTCCAGCTCATCAGTTCTGCGGGTGGAGGGGGAAGTGGGAAGGCAGTAACTGTTGTTTGAAATTTGGGCAAAGGTTGAGGTCAAAGTATTTCCATCTTCAGCGGGCCAGTGTGATTTTGGAGGAGAAAATCATGCCTTTGTGTTCTAGGTAATTTTATCTACTAATGTAATGAATGTAAAAGTCACTGTATATTTAGTAGGAAATACAGAAATGTTCCCCCAAATGTGCAATCTAAAATAAGAGTATTATGAAGTGTGGAAACTAGATTACTGAGTCTTCCTCTAAACTGAGGATGTTCAGTGACAGATCGCCTGCTTGTATGGCAGGTCACTGCAGGCCTGGCGACTTGGGGGAAGCTGAGCTCAAGGGCAAGTATGGGAGTGGATCTTTCCTTTGGAACTCAAAACTCGCGAGGTTCTAGCAGTTTTATCTAAACACTCAGTTCTATAGATTCTTGTTTTCTGTTTCTATTACTGTGACAAAATTGTGATTCTGTAAGCCTTTAAAATGAAGCCATCTGTCACTTCCCTTACTTGAAGATAGTCATACCTAGGGTGGCTGCTGAGCTGTTTGTGTGACTGTAGCTGGAGAAGGTGATGCCGGCTCCACAGGGCCTCCTCTAGCTGATGTTTCTACCACCTTGATCAGGCCGGAGGCACCATGTGAAACACCGAGTGTGTCAGTGGACACTTTTCAAAGGCCCAGTACATTCCAGGTGTACAAATCCTCATCCTTTTCTCCCACTGTGTGATTTATTTGCTCAGAAAAGAAGACCTTTTGAACTTTGCACAGGATTGGCCAGTTTTCTGTGCTGGCCCACCCAGGCCACCCTGGCCCCACAGCAGTGACCTCCAGTTCACCACCAGCCCTGAGCATCTTAGTCCCTGTAGGCTCTTGGGTCTCTGTTGGGCCTGGAGTGCTGAGTGCTACAGGGTCCCATGCGGCCCTACTTCCTGCTGTGTCCCTAGCTCCATAGCACCATATGGGCTTTCATGGTGAAAGGCTGTTCTTCATTTGCTTGTGTGTTCCAGAAACACAGTTATCTTTATGCAGAAAATCCTCAAGAGTTTTCAGTGATCAAAACCTGAATACCCTCAGGTATGTCCCAGGTTGGGCTTCTTTTGGCAGTATCCATAGCTTCACAGAGCAGCCTGCATATGGCTGGTGAGCTCTGTTCATGTCCTTAGCAGTGGGCACGGTGCATCCCTGGCCTGTTTCAGGGAGTTCTGTGTGTCACAGGTGAGCTGCAGGTGCCAGGTGCTCTTGGGAAGTAAGAGTCTTGGTCTCTTCCGCCCTGCTGCTGGTCTGTGCCTTTAAAACACTGTGAAACACAAAGCTGACAGCACCCCGCATGCTCCACTCCCTCATCAGTTAATTTGTACCCAGTTGATACAGGTGTCTTACTGGCCTGGGAGAGACTGGCCTTTTAGACGATAGGGGAAGCAGAAGCCAGGGGAGAGGATTGACTAAATAGATTAGCATCCTCTAAACATAAGCAAGAGGGAGGCAAACTGTGGTAAAGAGCTGAATGTACAAACCACACCATAGGGCCCAGTGCAGCTCTCACAGAGACACGACTAGGTCAGCCTGCCTGTGGCAGGCCAGTTCTGGCAAGGGCTGGCGGGCATGGGGAATGGCATGATGAAGGGAAGGAGAAGGGTGGTAAAGTCTGAGGTGACTCAGATGAGCTCTTCGAGACTGTGGATGGAGGTGTCTTGACCTCGTTTGGAGGCTGGGAGGCACAGGGAATACAAAAGAAAGGAGAAAAGTGTTCCGCTGGGAGGTGGATGGGGGAAGGGTGGGTGAGTGGGAGAAAGCCGTACCTTCAAAGAGAATTTGGCAGGCGTGTCTTTTTCCTTTCGTCCTGCCTCTGCTCCCCTCCCCACTCCACTGACTTCTTTTCAAGGATGGCACACAGTTGTCTGTCTTTGCTCTGTTACTTTTGGCTGGTGGAAAACACTGACTCTTACAATGCCACTGGTTTAGGTTTCCATACCTGAGACATCTACTAAGTGACTATTTTATGGAGAAAATATTGTAGTTTCTTTATGATTTGGATGAGATGGGAAAATAACAGTGTCTGATCATGCCAAAGAGGCCTACCTTGCGCAGTTTCTCAGGAGTTCTTGGTTGATAAGATTTGAAATCTTGTTTTACCTACATTTATTCATAGACCATATGTAGATGAAATTTTAAAATCAGTGGCACTTTGCACATGAAAGTGCACCATAAGGTCCTCGGGACAAACTTGTTCTCCACGTGCCTGCGGCCTTTGCCTTCCACTTTGGTAGCCAAATCCGAGCTGTGTGGGTTCCAGGTAAACCCTCCTACTCATGTGGGTGATGTAGCTACTTCTGAATGTGAGGGTTTTGATCTAACATGGCTTCAAAATGCTGTGCATACAGATGCATGTTCTTGGTGTGGTCACTGTGACAATCAAGAATTTTCCCAAGAGGGCTTTGATGTCAGAACTAGTCAAAGGGCATATTGAAGCCTATAGGATTGTTCAAAAATACTTAGCTCCCGTTATATGTAAGACATGTATCCATTTGGAATTATTTCTCTTGATTAAGGCATATGATAAAATGTTCATAATCTACAATGAATATTCATATGACTTACCAAAGTTTCATTTTTTTAAAATATGGCTAAAGTAGGATATCTACAATCGAATCCTTAAAAAAATCACAGCCATTTAGAGAAAATGGACTTATGGACCCAGTGGGAAAAGGAGAGAGTGGGACGAATGGAGAGAGTAGCATCAACATATATACTCTATCATGTGTAAAATAGATAGGTGGTGAGAAGTTGCTGTGTAACACAGAGAGCCCAGCCTGGCTCTCTGCAATGACCTAGAGGGGTGAGGTGAGGGGAGGGAAGGAGGGCTCAGGTGGGAGGTGATATATGTACAGTTATGACTGAATTGCGTTGTCGTATGGCAGAAACCAACACAGCATTGTAAAGCAATTTTCCTCCTGTTGAAGAATAAATTATTAAAACATTAAGTTTAGGTGATATGAAACATTCAACTTACTGTCATTTGACAATTCCAAAAGTAATTTAGAAGAAATACAAACATAAGGGGAAAAAATTTCAGCCTTTGAAAATCATATTGAATTACATGCTGGCAGTTTATTTTTTTTGTTCTTCCCTGTCTGTTGCCAGGTTCTATCATTTTGCTTTTAGGAGAGTAATAAGAATACTTGTTTTATTGTGGGAGAATGCTACTGAAGTCACTATTGTGGAACTCACAGTCCTACCAGTGGCTCAAGCAGCAGACTGTTGACCCAGCACAAACAGTCTCACCCGTATGGGCTAGATGGTGATGGTGGCAGTTGCTCTGGGAAGAGAGGGGCCCAGGGAGCGAGCCATCTCTGCAGCAGCTGGAATAGGGGCTGGGCCTGGAGCCAGGCACCTGGTCTGAGCTGGCCCTGGCCTCCAGGCCTGTATGCGTGAGATCCAGGTGGCGTGGCTGCTCCTCACAGGCACTTCTGCCCTGGAAACAGCTCTGACCTTTAGTACCGTAGTGACTCTTCTTCTCCCTGGGGATGCTCCTCAGCCACGCAGATACTCCCCAGTGATGAACGGGAAGGACCAGAAGAAAGGGATCTGGTTCTATAAAGACTACAGGATGATGAGTCACCTCAGCTATAGTTGAAGAGAAAAAAGCAGGCTTGGGAATTCCTTGGCAGTCCAGTGGTTAGATCTCCACTTCAGGGGGCAAGGGTTTGACCTTATAGCAAGTTTATATACTATGCTTATATTTCGTATACTTATACTATATTTAGGGCTTCCCTGATTGCTCAGCAGGTAAAGAATCTCCCTGCAAGAGACAGGAGATGCTGGTTTTATCCCAGGGTCAGGAAGATCCCTTGGAGAAGGAAATGGCAACCACTCCAGTATTCTTGCCTGAAAAATCCATGGACAGGGGAGCTTGGCGGGTACAGTCCAATGGATTGCAAAGAAAGAAACATGACTGAGCAACGAATCACAAAATACTGCATTTGTATTTCCCTATATTTACTCTCTTCTTTCTAAACTGTCAAGAAAAGCCAAAAGGAACACATTGATTCCCCCCCACCCCACCACTGATCCAGTTTGCTTTAGAAATTTTGTTAGTGCCACGTCATTGGGATTGCTGATTTAAAATAAATTTGTTCATTGTGAATCACAGTATAAAACAATACTTTAACACGACCAATATTAATTAGTGTGCTGTTTTCATATGTGTGAAAATTGGTTGTCGTAAACATTTTTCTTATGATTCTTTGAAGGCTGTTTGTATATTAATCTGAATTTTCTTGTTCCTCAAAGCTTTTCAGGAGTAGCATTAGCAAACTGCTTTTCCCTCACAGAACTTTGAATGGCTGAGCTCAAGAGACATCTATGGGAAAAGCAGTGTTGTGTGACAGGAACTGTTTGATGGTACTCTTTTGGATTAATGTTTATGTCCTTGAACTTTGGAGTTTCTAATACAGTAGGAATGACGTAAGTGGGGAAACTGAAGTCTAGGAACAGTGTTTAGCATGTGTCTATAACACCATGTAACACTATTCTACGTGCCCTGTGGCCTACTGAGCAGGTATATGTTTGTGGACAGTAAGATACTCCCAGCCTCAGATATAAAAAGTTTAGGGAGAAAATTCATAGTCTTTTCCTTTTCAGAATCATGGAGGATACTCACACATGTGTCAGCATGAGGAAATGAGGGGCTAGTTGGACCCTCAGCCTGAACACAGAGCTGCTTGGAAGTTAACTGGCAGTTTTCCCATAAGAAGGATAGACCGGCTGTCATTGTGCCCATTTTCCCGTTTCTGATAAAACTCTGATATGAAGGAGTTGAGGTTTTGGTTTTATTTATTGTGTGTGTGTGTTTCCTGTAACTCCAGGAGAGCTCAGGGAGTAAAATGGTGGCTCTTCCCCAAATACACACTGCAGAGACACAGACCAAAGGTCCAGTTGGCCATAGCCTTGGAAGTTGTTTGTATCCACCTTTTCCCTTACCTTCTAACCACATTGTGTGCATGCTATAACTCTCACTGCTCATGGTGCCCTGGAGTGAGCTTAGAGACATAATTCATTGTATGGCACTGCAGGCATCCGCTACCAGTCAGTTGAAGTAGGCTCATAAAATGAAACATGTTCATTATTCCTGGCCTGGGATGGATCCCAAAATCAGTATTATAACAGATTCCTGAGATAGCTGGTTGTCATATGTATAAATGTGAAAATAGAAGAAAATTAACGACTGATGGAAAACATTGGGTTTTTACTAACAGCTTAAGTCTTCAGCAGTGTTTTATGTCTTGAAATTGTATTTTGAAGAGGTGCTTCCAGCAAAGAAACTGTGTTATAAATTTAGCCGCTGGTAATAACAGAAAACTGGTACCCTGGAGTTACTTTTTGCCAGTATAAAAATTCAGTTTAGTTTCAGGTAGGGAAGACAACCAGATGTTCAGATTTTTCAAAGTAGTCCACTTGAAATCATGAGTTTTTCCTGTTATTAGAAAAGATAAATCTTTATTGATGGTGATACACAGATTTATTCATGGACAGTAGCTAGATTAGCTGACCTCTCGGATTCTCTTACTCTTGTTTTAACAAGGAGGCATGAAGATGTCTTTATAAAATGGTGCCTTCACAGAGGGTTTTATATCCTAGCGCTCTTGTCTGCACACTGCATGTTCCCGTAATCCACCTGCCCCATACCACTTGGATAATCCCTGTATAACTAGTTTGGTTTTTTTTTTTTTTGCAAAAATGATAAGAGCCCAGATTACTTGCTATTCGCTGGCTACTTTGCATTGGCTTATTCCTGTGAGCTTCAGGAGAGCTTGGGGAGTAAAACAGTGGGCAGCAGCAACTTGGGGGGAATCGCAGAGCCAGAGGGAGAGAAGGTACCCTGTGTGCATCAGCCACCCCACTGGATGAACTTACAACACAGAGACTGCTGTGTGTCTACCTGAAAGTGGGATGTCCCTTGGGATTCATTAATTTATAAAACTAACCTTTAATTAATCTAATGTTACAAGCCTATAAACATAAGTTGACCTCTCATAGTTTTAAGCACATAACAGAGGTGCAAGGTGTCTTTGCGTTTCCTCAACTTCCCTGTGCTACAGAGTGAGTTGTTGGCCCCCCTAGTTTTAGTGCCTAGTTTAGGGCTGGGCTGGGGCAAGGTAAGTGAGGGACCCAGGCCTCAGAATTTAGGAAGACCCTTATTTTCACACAGGCACATGGTGGTTGACATCTGAGCCCTGAGTGCCTTTCCTGCCTCACCCACTACATAGTAGGTGCTCAATAAATATCTGTTGGGTGATTGGCCAAAGGTTCCACAGCTCTTAAGTGGTGGTGTACACAAAAGATCTCCAAGTATTCAGTTTAAAAACAGATACGTGTAAAAAATAAAGCAAATCAGGGCATCTTTGCTTTTGGAACAAAGCATTTTTGTTACTGCACATTTATCTTCTCTGAGAACATGTATTTCCCAAATTAGACTTGAACATTCTAGTCATGAATAGTGCAGATAGCAACAAAAAATGCTTAGAATATAAGGAAGCTATTATATCTAATACTTCTTTACAGTCTCGCCTCCATGTACTGGGGAAGTCCTTTTACCAGGACATGGGAGGGATGGTCAGGTGAGCATTAGGTGGCAGTTCTCAGGCACAGGTGTGTGCTCATCTGTAGCCTTTGCAGGCTGAATAGGATCTGAGCACACAGCATCAGGCTAGGTAAATTCAGGCACACCTGGAGCCCCAAGTAGTGTAAACAGCTGCTAGGGCAGCTTCAGGGAACACTCAGGAGAACTTGTGAAGGGACTGTTGACATCTCTGACCTCCACTTAACTTTAGTGTAGGGTTTGAAGCATAAAGTATATACAGGTCTAAGCCTTTTGACCTTGAGAATGAAAATCCTCCACCAAAAATTTATTTCTAGAATGAAAACAATATAATAAAACAATTGCTAAAAATTATTAAAGAGAAGCAAGATCAGAGATGACAAAGGGGAAAGATATAAATAGATGAAGATAGTTTTAATAAGAATGCTTCTGTTGAGAAAACTCAAAGGAGACCCTGGCATTATAAACTGAGTTTTTTAAGATGCAGTAAGCTTAGGCTTTGTTTGCACGCATGTGTGTATGTGTGTGTATTTTGGGGGAAGCACATGAGAGACCTTAGATAACTAGGTTATTAACCCAGATTAACAACCAAAGATAAAATATAATTAGTCCCATTAAATAAATCTTTGTCACCAAAATGAAGATGCTACACGGAAGAAATAGATTTATTCATTTTTACTGTCGGGGTGGGCATGAAAATAAACTTTGTGGACTGACTTAATGGAAACGCAGTGTACTGGTTAATGGCTTATCTTGTAACCTCCTTTCACTTGTTTTCTTGGGGCTGACAGTGTGCCAGCCTCTGTGAATGTAGTTGGAACAAAGGGAGGGGCGGTGTACTGCACCTAGGAGGGGACTGTGGTGGTGACGCCTACCCTCTGCATACAGGTGGCAATCTATGGAGCTGTGTGTGCTGGGGTTCAGCAGGAATGGGGGTGGGCAGCTAGATTGTGAGTCCAAGGACAGGGTCTGCTGGACAGTAGGGACCTTATGAGTTTGTGTCTGGCACCTAAAATATAGATACATTTAAAGATGCATGTATTTATATATACATGTGTCTTTCTGTTTTGATGGACTTTAAACCTTTTAAGTTTAGAATTTTTATTTAAACACTAACATATTCAAATGTGAATTAAAGGGATTTCCTCAATGACAAAACAGTTACTTTTTTGTAAAAGAATTTCAGAAACTGTCTTGATTTTGCACCCCTGCTCAAGCAGCCTGCTTCTGGGAGTTGGGGTCCCTGCAGAATGGCTGGTCATGGCGCTCCTCTGCAGCACGCTACCACCTGACTTGACTGGGGTTGATTGTGCAAAGCTTGCTTTTCCTGTTGCTAACAGTCGTGCCTATCCAAGTATCTAACTCCTAAAATTCTTCATGCCATTGGAAGAGATGATTGTCTAGACTTGGTGTGGAGCTGGAGATGAGCCAGTTAATCATTTAATTTTGTCGGGATTTGGCTTCTTCATAGTCTTCAGTTTGCCTCAGATGTTACTTTAAGGAAAATGGGCCCAGGAAGGGGGTATGGTTATTTGGATAGAATTGATGTATCTAAGATCGCATTAGAATCATAGCACCATCCTGGCTTCTGTACCTGCTGTCAGCCATGTGAGGGGAGGATGGGGTCTCCATGTGGCCCTGCTTCAGCTCTCATGTTTATTGACCAAAGTAAGCTATTTGTTACAAAATGCACACCCACGTTTTACCATCTGACTGTTTATATCAGTGTACTTTGGGGAGAAGTTTTAACATACTTCTGTGCAGTGTGCTTTATCTCCATTGTTGTCCTTTCCCCATCACAGTTTTTCCCTTTAGTTATTTGGGAATTTTGTGGGGAAATGTGCATGTTTGTGTTTTCAGAATTAATTCCTGCTAATAGTGGTAAAACTACTGTGGATAAAAGAAGTTATTTATGGAGTTTAACAGTTATACTTTATTACAGTAGGACATGCTTAAGTAAAGTGGCTACCAAGTGCAAATTATTTCTCAGATCTAATTAGTAAAAACATGGAGAAAAAGATCAGCTATCTAAATTGGGTTTTCCATGATTTCTGTGATGATTGCAAAATATGTGTAAGTTGTACCCATTGTTATTACTAAAACTATTAATGGATTTATAATATTAAAGCAAATTTTGTCTAACATCCTTGATTTATAGCTACTAGTTTTATGGGGAATCTTTGATTGAGAAGAAATTTATTGATGGTCTGACTGAAATTCTGAATGAGTCACCAAAGTAAGTGCATAGAGTAGAAAACAAAATATTTTAGAGCTGAGGATTGATGACTGATGGCTTACTAATGAGAGAATGCATTGTTACACAAGAAGTGACATCTTCATACTGTAATTACTAGAGCTGTGTTTGTTAGGCTTAAAGTAGCTAAGATAGGGCATAAATGGTTCTCTCATTTTCCTTTCTGTAGTTTCACCAGTGATCATTAAAGAGTGGGCAGCTTACAAAGGGAAATCGCCGCAAACCCCGGAATTGGTGGAAGCTCTTGCCTTCAGGGAATGGACCTGCCCCAATCTGAAGAGACTGTGGCTGGGGAAGGCGGTGGAGGACAAGAACCGCAGAATGAGGGCCTTCCTGGCCTGCATGAGGTCAGACACACCAGCCATGCTCAACCCAGCCAGTGTGCCCACTCATCTCACGGTGCTGTGCTGCGTCCTACGGTAGGTGCCCCTGGCTGCCTCTTCAGCCACTGCATGTTCTCCAGCAGGTGTTTGTACAAATGCCTCTCAAAGAAGTGTACTGTATGAAGTTACAGTTCAGTACCCCAGATTCACCTGGGGTTATTCCAGATGAATCAGGTTGTCAATTGAATTTGTCCTCATCTAATATTTTCATATATTATAGAAATATAGGTCATGTAAATACAACACGAGTTTGAGTTGATGCTATATAGTGTGTTTATAGAATAGGTAACATTTGATGAACCTATATTTTATGTAGATATCATAATGATTTTAAACATAGTTTATCCTTTAAATGTTAAAGCTTTTGAAGACTGTTGGGGGACTGTGTTACATGTTTATATATTAGTAATTTTTCTTTGGTAAAATGTCTCTCTTCTTCCTCC
Source organism: Capra hircus (assembly GCF_001704415.2). Taxonomy (NCBI): domain Eukaryota; kingdom Metazoa; phylum Chordata; class Mammalia; order Artiodactyla; family Bovidae; genus Capra; species Capra hircus. The sequence continues at coordinate 84,624,708 of NC_030815.1, forward strand.
TTCATTTATTTAATCATATGTAGATCAGTATGGACTTGTGGTTATCTCTCTTTCTAGGGTTATAACCTGATACAACCTTGTTATTTGGTTGTTCAGTTTGTTCCAGCTCAGGCCTTGGGAGCTTGTTGAGTGGCTCCTATGTTTCCACACCACCCACCCCTGCCCAGCATGTCCTTGCTTTCTGGCACCGCAGGATGCCCAGGTCTGTCCTGTGTCTGCCCTGCCCTGGAACCTGCTGTCTCTAAGGGGCTGACTCCTGCCTTGGAGAGAAGGTTAAAAACCCAGATATGTGCACTGTGTTCTTCCAGACTCTTATCAGCCAATGGGCCACAAACGCCTGTGTGAAAACTGTTGGTTTTTGGAGTAATTCAGTGGTAGAATTCTGCTGTGCGGGAGGCCTGGGTTCAATTCCTGGCCAATGCAAAAGCAACTCTGTTGAGCTTCCCAGGTGGTGGCAGTGGTAAAGAATCTAGCTGCCAGTGCCGGAGACACGATGCAGGTTCAGTCCGTGGGTCAGGAGGATCCCTTGGAGTGGGAAATCTCAATCCAGGCCAGTGTTCTTGCCTGGAAAATTCCCTGGACAGAGGAGCCCAGCAGGATATGGTCTATGGGGTTGCAAAAAAGCCAGACATGGCTTAACAGCTAAACAACAACAACAATATAGCATGGTATGTCAGTTTCTTATCTTTATCTCCATTGAGGATTAGCCTAGTGGGAAAGACTAATTTTTTCCATTTTGGTTTTAGAATCTTCTGATTTCCTCTGATGGAATTCATTTTACATTAGCCAAAACATTAAGACTTTGGGTTACTCAAAGATTAAATAGCAGTAGTGAATTTGGTTACTTTGTGTTTCTCTCTTCCAAGTTTGAAATGATGTATGGCATTTAACCTGTTGGGTAGACAGCTAACTGTCTACTGTATGCCTGACTTGAAGGTCCCATTGGGCTGAGTAAGAATGATGTGTGTGGCACTTGAGGCTTGTTTGGTTGCCCCTTGGCCAGAAGCACCCATATGTTAGTGCGGGACAGCCTCTGTTGATGCTTGCACAGTGCTCTTAGTATTTCCTGACGCTTGGGATTGTGGTGCCTTCACATCTTGTCGGTTCATTCACTGGACCTCATGGGGTACTGGGATACCTAGCAAGTGCAGACTGGACAGTGATCAGACCCCAGTCTTTGGCTCAGTCCTCATGACTTCCTTGGCCATTACTCCAGAAATAGCTCTGCCTCTTTGAGACACTGTTCAGATGGCCTTTGGAAAGTCATGATTTCAGGATTGTCCTGGTTCCCGTTTATTTGTTTGTTTTACGGTTGTTTATAAAAAAACATACTCATTTTAGAACTTGAAAAGGTTAACAAATGCCACTAGTAATCTTGAGTTTGATTGAGCCTCCTCCCGTGCTCATCTCTGTGGTGTCAAGAGGCCGCCATGGGTACAGCACAGGTTCCCTCATACTTGCTACTTGGGTGGAAGCCAGAAGACATGCTTGGTTGTGCCGAGGCTGTTGTGTGCAGTGTGGGCTTGAAGCCATGGAGTTTCCCACTTGGTAGGACTCACATAGTTTCAGGTCCTGAGGGGGAAGGGCTTGTTGGGAAGAGATGAGAGAGAGTGGCTTGTGGCACAAGTCTCAGGATTTGGGGTCAAGACATCAGTAAATGGGTTGGCCCATCTCTGTGAAGAGAATTCGTTCTACCTTCACGAGTATTTGGGGTCACAGGGACAAGTAGGTAAAGGAGTATACCCTGTATGGCCTGTTTGATTGATGGGTATGGCCTGCTAAGAATGTGGGATGAAGGGCATGGGGGTGGGGGCAGGGGCAGGTGCAGATGAGTAAGAAGGTTTGTGTGTGTGTCCGAGGGCTTGCCAAGGACAGGCTATAGTCTAGGACCAATGGGCCCAGTGGTCTTTCTCTGGAGAAATTGCAGCTGTGTGACAGCAGTCTGCTGAGGTTGGGGGAGGGGCACCAAAGGGCAGCTTCTGTGTCCCCAGGATGTTAAGGCCCTGTTGGAGGCCACACAGTGTGACCCTTGGCTTTGATGGCTGAGCTGGGCAAATGTCAGCAGCCACAAGGCCAGACTGTCATCCCAACGGCTCTTCCCTTCCTTAATCTTTTTTTTTTTTTTAACATAATTTTAAACTTGAAATTGCAAAATTAGTACCAAGAGTTGGTGGCTATTTTTCACCCAGTTTCCCAACATATTAAACTTACTGCAGTGGCTTTCTCCTCTTCTCTCCTGGGTGTTTGTCCTGCATCTCTTGAATGGAAGCTGTGAGTATGATACTCCTCTTATCCCTAATCTCTTTCTTTCTTTTTTTTTAAAGGACATCCTCAAAATCAGAAAAATACTGATACATCTCATCTACAGATACTCAGATTTTTCTTGTTATTGCAGTAACATACTTTATTAGCAACAAAATCTTGCCTTGTTCTTGCACTGAGGTGCCTTGTCTCTTCCAAACTTCTCAGGTTTCTTTGGGTTGATGCAGAGATGTTTCTGAAGAGTAAACACTGGTGTGTTTTGTAGATCAGGGATCTGGAAGTGAAAGTGAAAGTGAAGTCACTCAGTCGTGTCCGACTCTTTGTGACCCCATGGACTGTAGCCTACCAAGCTCTTCTGTCCGTGGGATTCTCCAGGCAAGAATACTGGAGTGGGTTGCCATTTCCTTCTCCAGGGGATCTTCCTGACCCAGGGATTGAACCCGGGTTTCCTGCATTGGAGGCAGACACTTTAACCTCTGAGCCACCAGGGATCTGGAGATCATGTCTTTTAGACAGCAATGGGTGTGGCTGCTCCAGGAAATTGTGTTTAAAAACAGCCAGCCAGCCCCTGGGTGCAGTTTGTCAGTCTCTGGGTAGACTTTTTCTCAGTCTAGATTTGCTGCTCTTCTTTTGTGATGAGGTTCAACTTCTGCCTTTGGGGCAGGAGGTGGTGATCTTCTCTGTGCTTTCACTAGTGATGTCAGTACCCATGTGTTACATATGTTCCAAATGTGACATTGCAAGAGCAATCAGGACTTCACTGGGTCACCAGTGATTAAGAATTCCCTGCCAATGCAAGGGACACAGATTCCATCCCTGGTCTGGGAAGATCCTACATGCCTCGGGGCAACTAATCCCATTCACAGCAAGTACTGAGGGCCACAATTTCTGAAGCCTACACGCCCTGGAGCCAGTACTCCGCAACGAGAGAAGCTGGCACAATGAGAAGCTGGTGAGCCACAACTAGAGAAAGCCAGTATGCAGCAGTGAAGACCCAGCATAGCCATAAATAAATGAATGAATGAATGAATAAATAGAGCAATCAGAAAGGGGGAGAATGATAGCCAAATCTCTAGAATCCTTGTAGTGACGCCAAGGAGGGACCAGCATCTGAACAGAGGTTCAGTGTGAGGGTGAAGCATGTATCCAGAATGAAGCAGAAAGCATCCTTCCTGGGGGACAGCTGAGACCAGACAGATGAGGTCCTTATCCAAGAGAGCTTCTGAGAAGACAAACTGAGTTACTTTCTGGAGGAACTTAATAAATTAGATAGAGGGTTTGAGCCCCCCAAACAAGTGCAGCTTGTTGCAATACCCCAGGAACTCAGCCAGGGTTCAGCTGCCCAACTGTGCCAGTCAGAGGCAGACCATGTTGGTTCTGTCCACCAAGTGACTTGGAGACCTGCTTCTAGTCCAGCTTCTGTGCTTCTAAAGGGCAGTGAGAGGAGAAGTGACTAGCAGGGAACTCAGATACCCTCAGACTCCAGTGGTAGAAAGGCCCAGGAGGAAGACATGAGAAAAAGTATCTGGAGAAAATTGAGAAACATAAAGGGATTGAAAACACTGTCAGTGCACAGATAAGGATAGTGTGGACACAGGAGATTACCAAGGGTCAGCTTTTGTTCACTGCAGTGCCGGTGGCACCGTCCACGTTCTGTGGTATTTAAGCTGTCTGTCTGTGTATATACGTATCTTCAGGAACACACATCATGCTCTTTCTATATACAGAAGGTCCTTCTGAGGACTTGAATTGAAAAAGAGATAAAAGTTAACTTCGTTAAAATGTAAAAAGAAAGTCAGATGGAAGAAATGGTAGGTATTGGGATTCTCTCGTAGCTAAGTTGGTAAAGAATCTGCCTGCCATGCAGGAGACCCAGGTTTGATCTCCTGGGTCAGGAGAGCCCATGAAGAAGGCAATGACAACCCACTCCAGCATTCTTGCCTGGGAAATCCCATGGACAGAGGAGCCTGGCAGGCTACAGTGCATGGGATCGCAAAGAGTCGGACACAACTTGGCGACTAAACCACCGCTAACCCAAAAGACTTTCTGTTGCAGCTAAACTGAGTGCTGAGAGTCTTTGCTGCCAGGAAAACCAGGAAAGAACTTGAGAAAAGCAACCTGTCCATGAAACAGTCTTTTCCCAAATCATCATATTTAAAGAAACATCTAGCCTTAGGGCTAGGGGGTAAAGGGGGGGATTTAGTGTTTGCAGGATGAAAAGAGTTGTAGTGGTGGATGGTGGGGGATGTCTGTTGGGATACAGTGAATATAACTAATGCTGTTGCACTGTCAATTTAAAAGTGATTAAAATGCTAGATTTTTTGTTATGTGTATTTTGAAGCGTTAGCTGCTCAGATGTTATGTGTATTTTACCACAGTTTTTAAAAAATAAGAAAAACAAAAGGGATACATAATACGGATACCTAGGCAGAGAACATTTTATATTGAGCACAAGCTTTCCACAATAATTTTTTTCAGAGAAAAGTAGGGAGACTTTCTTCAGATTTGCTGTTTCTTACATCAAATTCTGGTTAAAACTCAGTAAGACTTGTTTAAGATGTTTGGCACACAACCAATTGCATAGGGTATTATTTTTATCTTTATAAATGTTGACAGTTTAATGAAGTAAAACTTTTACATCACTCTTTTAAGTATATCTGATCAAATATAAATACCACAGAGATTTAACACCCACCTTGTTTACCTTGTTTGTTTACCTTCTTTTCTGCTTCTACTGCATAATTTGACCATGAAGTACATAAGCTCTGTGCCTCCACTTCACCATCTCTATAATGGGGCAATAATGGTTCCTGCCCCAGAGTGGCTGTGACCACTTAAGGAATCAGTTGTGTGTAAATACTCAGACTAGCACCTGGCACCAGTGAGCACTTTCATTTTTCTATTGGGATTTTTATTGAAAATACTCCTCTTAGTCATTTGGATAGAACTTCCTCCTTCCCCTTTTATGTTTACATTCCTGTGGATGAATATTATTACCGAAATGAGAGAAGGCTCTGCACTAACTCTGATTCTAATTTTGTCAACTTAAATTTTAAGTGCTGAGAAACCTTTTTCAGCAGACAGTACTGGAAAAGAGCTTTGTTAGGCATGTCACAGTTCTCTAGACTCCTCTTAAGCTATTTGCAGAGATCACATAGGGATCACCAGGAGTTGTTTGGGGGTATCAGCTGGCAACTTGACTAGGTCATCCTTCAAGTTTGCTGAATACAGATTTAGGAACCATTGGATATGCAGTGAGGCTTATGATGAAGTTCTTACTGGCTAGCCCCTCACTCTCTCACACCCAAATACTGGTTGGGGTTGTGCCTTTACCTAATGCTCTGGAGGTTGTCACTGGGCCAGCGCTGAGCGGCAAGGTGAGTAAAGGGGAAATGATCAATAGAGGAAAGGGACTATGGACACCTGGCAGTTCTCAGGCAGATAGTACAAATGGAAGTTTGGAGACTTAGAAATTGATTTCCCTTTAGGTGCTCACACCAGGGTGGCCCCAGTAAGTCTGCATGACCCCAGGGATTACAGGCACTTGTTCTTCAGGTGCCGGTTCTGAAGCCTGAAGCTTTATTGTCCCTGCTGTCACTTCCTGTTCCACTGCAGGGCATTCACCTGCCACCACCAGAGCCCCTTCCATGCAGACAGTTTACACAAGACTTAACTCTTCATCAGGAGGTAAATCTTGGTTGTTTGGACTTAGGACCTGCCTCCCAGATATCGTGTGTTGAATTAAAATAGATAAATCAAATAAATTGGTGCTTAACATATATTTTCAGAGTTTAAACCCGTCAGAAAAATATATGTTATATCAAATTAAAAAATCACCAGCTGGTTTGCAGTGTGTTCTTATTTAGTGTGCTTGTTAATTATTGCAGAATCAAACATTCTGATCAGCTCAGCTAATGATTAGGTTTCCATTTGTAACTGGCATCATCCAGGGAAACTAGAGAAGCTGGCTAAGAAATCCATATAGGCCTCCTTGGTTTGTGTCATCCTGACTCTCCCTAGAAGCCGAACACCAGGTTGTGCGTGTGACTGGTGAGTGCTCCATCCTGACACGAGACCCTCTCTGTCCACCCCCTGTAGGTATATGGTGCAGTGGCCTGGAGCACGGATACTGCGTCGCCAGGAGCTGGATGCCTTCCTGGCTCAGGCGCTGTCCCCCAAACTCTATGAGCCTGATCAGCTGCAGGAGCTCAAGGTAATCTATAATCCTCATTCTTTGTTTTGGGAGGTCTTGTTTTGGAGCCATGGCTCACCAAGCAGTCACTCAGTGCACTAAACTAGTAATACTAATGACGTGAACTTGAGAGCCTTCAGGGCAAAAGGAATTTCCTTCCCGGTTATAGAAACAGTCAAGTCTACTTTTGTGCGATAAAGATTTTTCCCATGTTTACCAGTGGGTGTTTATTCTTGTTTTTCACATCAGGAAGTAAACTTGCCTTTTATTTCAGGTGGGGATCCCAAACCCTGGGAGGGCTTGGTCCTAAGAGTTTACTAACATCTGGCCAGGATTCTTTTTCTTATTTCGTTCTATTATTCCTAAATACAACATTCGTTTTCTGTTAAAAAAAAAAAAATAGTCTTTGCCCTCCTGGTATTATAAATCCCTTTTAAAAAACCACTTGAAGAACAATGTTATGTCATCATTCCTGTGCCCTTCTAGTCAGCATTTAACATCGTATTCCTTTTAGTTTTCCCTTCTAGTATTCTTTTTTTTTCCTTTGATTGTTTTGACAGTATTAATTTTGTCCATTTTATCACCTGATTTTTTGGTGTGCTTATCTTTTCAGTGCACTTTTATTAGTCACTGTGTCCACGTGGCTGTAGTTGCTTTCTAATTTCTACACTAAATTTTAGAAAGTTCAAGACTTCAGAGTTAGCTGAATTAGTGGATCTGCCTTTTCTTTTTAATGTACAGGGTTTTGGTTTTTTCTTTGCCATTGGTTTGATTTTTTTTGTTGCGGTTTGTGTTTTTTGTTTGTTTTTTTACAAAATTTGATTTGTAATCAAGTAATCTCTTTTGACAAAATCGCCTTCACTTTTAGATCTTTTTACCATTCTTTATGAAGGCGTTCTTACCCTGCAGAAGAGTTTTAGACTCATTTGATGGGTTTTCAGTATTCTCCTGTTGGGGCTCAATAAATCTGTGGTTGCCCCTAAATTATTGAGTTAAATTCAGTAATCCAGTGTTGACCCTCAACTGTGTGGAGCCCATGTCATTTGTGATCACCTTAGGCTTCTGATGACTTTGAAACAAGCTAAACTAAACCAAACTTAGGAGAGTCTGCCTCAAATTATACTCTTTACTTTGTAGTTTAAGCTTTTCTGTTAGACAGAAAGTTTTTTTTTAATGGTTTTTGAATTTAAGTTTTCGTTCTAGAATATTTGACCGGGTGTCCCCTGAGAGGCTGGTACTAAGTGCAGGCTCTGCGTCCTGTGTCCTAGAGTGTGGTGCCATCACCACCGTCTTCATCAGCAGACTGTGCTCAGGGGTGTTGTAAATACTTTTACTAGAGTGTGGTGCCATCCCTCTACCTCTACTTCCTGTTTCTCTTATTTAGATTATTACATCAGTATTGACATCCCAGTTCTGAAAATCAGACCGCCAGGTATCAGGTATGCCCACCAAGCCTTATTCACCATCAACTTGCTTTTACTCAAAGTTCATCTTCTCCCATATCCTTTTCATTTTTGGATCAACACATAGGATATAACTTTTGAAAGATAGTCACACTCTAAGCTTTCATTTTGGTTCTTTTGAGGTCTTAGTGCTTTCATGATTTTCTCCTGATTCTTCATCTAAAGCCAGGCATTTCTAGAGCTGTGTTTAGAAAGACCCATTTTATGTGCAGTTACTTCAAGCCCACCACTATCCCTTTGGGTCTTGCTGGTCTGGAGGTCTGTGTTCCTTTCACCAAGGACAGCCTGCATCATTAGTGCTTCATCCACGAGCACCATAAATTCTGAAAGAGCTGGAAGGGAAAAATAACAGCATTCATTGAGGGGAGAAATAGTTGGGGTGTTTTGTTTTGTTTTGTTTTTTAAGATCAGTGATCCTCTCAGTTATCAGATTGAGAACTAATCATTATTTAAATGAACAAAAATCCCTATGCAGAGACTGAGAGTCCCAAAATTCAGTGATAGAAAAGTAAATTTCAAAATGGCTTTTTCACTTAACCATTAAAGTTGTTTTGATATTTCAAAAGCAGTGACAATGCTTTTCTATAAAACACCATTTTCCTGCTTAGGATATAGTCAACTCTTGATTTTTGTTGTTGTTTTAGAGGCCATTATCCAGTTTGTGGATTGCCCAGATCCTGTTTTTCTTCTCCCATTTTTGCCATCATTTGCTTTGAGAATAAGAGGAGAAGAGAAAGAAAAGACCTAGTTTTGACAGTTTGCCCTCTTGATGGCTATTCTGATGGGAGGTTTGGGAAAAGATGTTGAAACCATTGATTTAAATGAATTTGCAAGAGTTTCATCTTGTCCATTCTCTGTCCTCCCGCCACAACCCTGAACAATTGAATGTTCTGCGTGGCTCAGTGATTGACAGCTCTCACTTTTTCCCTGTTATCATTATTTTTTTTTTGGCACTTCTTCTAGGTTACCAGCACAAACATAAAGACTAAGGTAAAATCAGCACTGATGCTGTATTTGAAGGAGGGTGGGTAAAGGATGAAGAGAAAGATCTTTGTACAGTTTTAATATTTATCCAGTTTCTTTCTCCCTTGCTCTTGACATCCCTATAATTGCCTTAAATTCTTTTAACAGTTTCACATGCCAAGTGCAGAATTAAAAGATGGAAAATGAAGAGCTTTAAAGACAGTATTAGGGACGTGCAGCATGTCTGTGATACCTGTAAGAATTGTTGTGCATATAGGTAAATATGCCAAATCAAAGTAAGAGTCTGTTGCCCAGTAATTAGAAGTTGGACAAAGTAAACCGCACTGGAATTTGGTTCTTCAACTAATTGGCTGGAGATGCATTCCATATTTGTGTTTCCTGTAAGATCAGAAAATCTTGTCACTATTTTTCTAGTTGAGGAATAATGGTGGATATTTTATCTTCCGTGGTATAAGAGAATGAGGTTAAGATGTGAATATTACAGCCATTTCTATAGAATGAGGTTAAGATGTGAATATTACAGCCATTTCTATGATCAAGGGTTCAGATTCTGGTGCTACCAGTTATCAGTTTTGTGACCTTGAGCTCTCTGTGACTCAGTTTCTCCATCTATGAAATGGAGTTCTAACAGCAGTATCACCCATACAGTTGTTGAGATGTTAATGAAATAATATATGAAAAAATACTTTGTGTGGTATCTGATACATATTTATTAAGTACCCCATAAATATTAGTGTTATATGTATAATTAACATTTAGGGAATGAAATATAAAGTACCATGTAAAATAATTAAAATTTAAAAAAAGTTTTTTGAATAAAGTGAATCCACGCAGTAATTGAGATTTTATTCACTTTATTTAGACAGTTTCTAAGAATTTTCCTTTATTGAATTAATAATAGTTGCTAGTTCTAAAACTAATTGACTTGAAAATCATTTCTTAAACCCATAAAAACATAGTTCATTAAGTAATGATAAGGTCATTTAAAATAAATACATATGTGTGTGGATAAGGTAGACTTAGCCATTCCTCCCATGAGCTCATTGGGAAGTTACTTGTTTTAACTCAGGTGGCTCTGTGTTCCAGCTCTGATTTCTTAGCCCTCAGATGGCCATCTGCCAGAGTGGGTTTGAGCCCTGTTAGTTAAGTAAGGCCTGAGGGTGCATATGATCTGCACCTCCAGTCGCTAAGAAATGGCAGTAGTACCGAGTTTCCCCGAAGGACACTGCTGCCACTTTGTTTTCTCAGAGCAGCAGCAGCAGCACCGTTGCCTTCCCCTCCGCCTTGACCAGGCCCTCCTCTCCTGGCCTGGACAACTGTGGACTGGCAACAAGAGAGCAGCTAGAGGCCTAGTTGCCATCGTCCCTGCAGAGAGGCCAGGAGATGGGTGCTGCACGGGCAGCCCCCAAGCTCAGGCTGGCATCGCTGCTGTGACACTTTCCCACAGCGTCAGTGTTTAGGAAGGAGAAACTCTCTCTCTCTGCCTTGAGACTCAGAAGAAAGGAATTTCCACTTCCTTTCTACAGTGCAGAGAGAGGCAGGATCAGTAGGGATCTAAGTAGGTTAGGTGACTTTTTTATTTCCATTTTGCGCCCGCCCCGCTTTCTGCTCATAAATGTAAAAATTCATCTGTCATCCCGAACCCACCTGCCCTCAACTGAATATGCTTATTAGTTACTCTTTCCAGCACTACATTGGAGAAGCAGAAGCCAGCAGGCGTGGGCTGGGAGGGACAGGCTTGTCCAGGTTCAGGAAGTTCTTCACTGCATTGACTTCAAGTTTTGTTTTTTGTGTTGTTTTGTTTTTTTTTAAGTTGAAAAATATGGTGTTAGCTGATAATGGGGAATGTTGACGACGACAGCACGAAACATCAGATAATCATAAGTTCATTAATATTTGGCACTGGAGTCATCTTTTTTCTCTTTAATGAAAAGCTCGTTTACCTGCCACAATTAGGCATTGCTTAGTTTGGTACACATAAAGACTGCATTCTCAAGATACCATAACCTTAGAAAATAAGCATGCATGGTGGGAAGACAGAAACCAGGACAGTTAAAACTCAGTCCTGGATAATCCACAAACTAGGTCCTTCACAGATAATCAAGAGTTGACTGTATTTGTCGGTGTTTCTTATCCTGTGCATTAGATGCTAGAAGAAAGGCCTGTGTGTACAAAGGGAGGCTCACAGCACCAATGACTTGAGGGAAAAGAACCCAGAAATGCAAGTCTCTAGATTCTGATAGTCTGCATGGTTCAGATACAGTGTTTTTGCTGTTGTGTTCTTTCATTTATAAGCTATCCATTTCTCCTAAAACATTTTGACAGTCTCATTAATAAGTTGCTATCTAAAACATTAACATATAAAATAATGTAGACATAAAATATAAGCTTTAGAATGAAATTATACCAAGTAATTTCTTTCCAAATAATTTTTTAAGATAACTACTTTAAAAATGCAGAATCTTAATAGAATATTCCTTTTTACCACATTTCTGTTAATATATTACCAGTGTTTAGAATCTGCAATATAAAATTTTATTTCATAAATGAGTAACTGCTAAGGAGTTAAACTAATGATCAGTTACTTTGTCATGTGTCCACCTTAAACACAGTATTGATTTACACTTGTATAACTCTTCACAAATTCCAAATTGAAATATTTCAGTATGTTTATAGAACAGCCTCTTAAACTTAAATTTGTTAAATAACATAAAAAGTCTTTCTGTTCAGACAGGTCAGTGTTAAGTCACTGTAAGGTAGTGATAGAGCTACTTAGGGGGCATTTGGTTGAGGGGTGTCTTTATGACCCATGGAGAGTTATAGTCAGACATTGCAAGAATTGGATGCTGTAGTACTCTTACTCCATAGAAATAATTCTTTTCCATTTAAAGATTGAGAACCTCGACCCCCGAGGCATTCAGCTGTCAGCTCTCTTCATGAGTGGCGTGGACATGGCCCTGTTTGCAAACGACGCATGTGGCCAGCCAGTACCCTGGGAACACTGCTGTCCTTGGATGTATTTTGATGGGAAGCTCTTCCAGTCCAAACTCCTCAAAGCAAGCCGGGAAAAGACCCCACTCATCGACCTCTGTGATGGTCAGGTCAGTTGCAGGAAAGCAGGCTGGGTGGGGCAGGGAGGAGGGGGTGGCCACTTCTAACCAGAATGAAATAATGTTCACTAGCTAATCTGTTGTCTTTCCTACTGAATTTATAATGAGCCCATGCAACAAGAATCTAATTTAGATTGAGCCCAGCCCAGTGTGTAACTAAATGTCAATTCAGTGCCCACATGAGCTGAGCCCAGGACATACACTTGGTTCTCATTATTCACGGTAATTGTACTGTATAAATTCACCTTGAACACTGAATTAGCAAATACGGAATCTTTGCACAGGGTTAGGGTTCTGCAAGCCTTCCGTTGCATTGTCTTCATCAGTCAGTCAATAAGACAATAACCTTGTGTTATGTATATTTCTGTTTAAATACTTCTTAATGCATATATATTGTTAACTCACTCACATTGAACTTATGACTGGCAATGTTATAACTCAGCTTCAACAAAGCTCATTTAACTAACACACGCATTTTCTCTGTACGGCACATCACAGCCTGGCACTTGGAAGCACTAGCCAATACTCAGCACTGTGCTATTCTAACAGCAAAATCATTCACAAAAACACAGAAATTGTGACACTAAGGAGACAGTGACTGGACGCATGTTTACAGTATAAAAACTGAAGCATGAAGACAGTGCTGTGCTTTCTTTAACCTTAGGTGGCAACTCAAGCTCTATTCAACTCAGCGAATGTCTTCAGATGACTATGAAAATGCTAGGAGTATTGATTTTGAGTTTATGAATAAATTTTAGCAAGTGGCTGAGTTTAGAGATGTGGAACTCATGAATAGTCAGGATTGACTGTACTTTTTAAAGTTCTAATTTAAAAATAAAGTGAATTAGGTCATGAGGTTATCTTGTCCCTTTGTATATAAAAGAAGCTCACATATGCTGCAAGCTTTTTGCTTTTTAACCTTAGACTACAAAACATGTATTCTTCCACATGCTGCTTAAGTTAAGGTCAGTTTAAAGACAAATTTACAGAGTAAGCAGGTTTTCAGGTTCTCTGATTAAAGATTGGTTCCTGGTATAGCGACTTAGCACATACATATTTATGTATTTATTAACAAAAGACACTCAGTGTTTTTTCACAGTATAATGTGACATACACAAGTTGTATTGTTCACATTTGTGCAGGCTACCTCACTGGTAGCCCCATGGACAGGTCAATTGGTCTATTGTCCTTTCTCTATTAAAGAGCTCCAGGCATCCCTTAAGAAGCATCTACTACTCTTTGCCTCAGTTCTTTTTCTGTAAAGTGAATGTTTGACCTAAAATTAAATTGATTAGGAAAGTAAAATTTAAAGATGTGAACTAGGCATCATCTACTCCCTGGTGCATGAGTGGAAGGAAGGCTGTGAGCATGACTTGTCTGGACTTAGTCATTGATTTTGAGAACCAAATTTGTTTTCAGTTAATAAATTTTATAGTAAGTGGTTCTCATCTAAAGATATACTGAGTAGGTAGAAATTTAAATTCTTGTTTTATAAGATTGTGAGATAAAGTATCTTTTTTTTTTTTTTTTTTGGCTTTTTTTTTTGCTTTTGTGATCATGTTTGCATTCTGTGGCCTTCCCTGCTGGCTCAGTGGTAAAGAACCTGCCTGACAATGCAGGAGACGTAGGAGATACAGGTTCGATCTCTGGGTCAGGAAGATCCTCTGGAGAAGGAAATGGCAAGCCACTCCAGTTACTCTTGCCTGGAAAAATCCCGTGCACAGAGGAGCCTGGTGGGCCATAGTCCATGGGGTCGCAGAGTCAGACGGGACTTACTGACTATACTACAACAACAGCAGCAACATTGCATTCTGTAAAAAAGTGTCACTGAGCAGATTGTGGCTGTGTTATTTATGGGTAAATAAGCACGGACAGAGGAGCCTGGTAGGCTACCGTCCATGAGGTCACAAAGAGTAGGACGTGACTAAGCGGTTAACACACATGTAGGCGAAGCATAGTGGTCAGCATGTCTTCTTTCTTTCCTGTTCATTCCAATTCAATTGAATTGAATTTGTGAATGAAGTTTTCACATGCCAGTCCTTGACTTCCAGGCCGAGCAAGCTGCCAAGGTAGAAAAGATGCGACAAAGCATCCTGGAAGGGCTGAACTTCTCCCGGCAGAGCCACCCACTCCCCTTCCCACCGCCAGCGGCGCTGCCTTTCTACCCCACCTCTGTGTACCCACGGCACTTCGGGCCCGTCCCCCCGGCCCAGGGCCGAGGGCGGGGCTTTGCAGGTGAGTGTGTCCACCACTGTAGGTACGGACTTGCTAGTGTGGGGAGACAGACACACACATAACATGCAGGCCTTCTCAGTGAGCTGTATCCTGCTATGTTGAGACCTTGTAAATAATTCTCAGCCTTAGTTATGAAGTTTGCAGCAACAGCTCTTCACATTAGAAGGGAACAAACTTGATCCTGGAAGAGATTACGTATGGGAAAGGGAGTGGGAGCTATAGAAGCTATTGCAGAGATATGATTTTTAAATTGGTCAGTGTAGCCAAAAACTCTGCTGACATTTGTGGTTTAAGATTTTCTCATGTTGTGGGGTCAGCGGGGCTGTCCTCCTTTAAGGCTGCCTCCCAAGCCTGTGGCAGAGCCCATAGCAATAGTGTTTGGTCTCCAGAGACTCCTCCAAGAGCAGGCAAGGTGACATTTCTGTGTTGCTGGTGAGCAGAAGGGTCAGGAGGCTCTTCCCTGGCAGCTGATGGTGTAAGAACAACTGAAGGACATGGGGGTCTCTCTGCCTGAAAGCCCACTGGTGGCTTTCCCTGAACCCAGTTCCTCATGGCTTCTCCCATCTCTCTCCACCCGGGTCCCACAGGAGTCTGTGGCTTTGGAAGCCCCTATGGGGAAACTGTAGCGACAGGCGCTTACCGTGCCTTCCGAGTGGCGACAGCAACAGGACACTGTGGAGCCTTCTCAGGCAGTGACAGCAGCAGGACTAGCAAGTCACAGGGCGGTAATTATGCCACAACTCCTCCTGGAGCTTTTTTCCACCAGCAGCTTCCCGCTCCTTCTGGCTCTTCTTCCTCCTTGTCTGTCCTGACTCCAGCACCAAGTCCTTTCTGATAGGCCCCCCACTCTGGTATTTGCTGCTGCTCATCTGCCAGCCTCTGCCTTCCCCCAGGTCTCTGCGGCAGCTTTGCTCTGACCCATCTCTGTCTTCCAGCAGGACCACTGTGTCCACACACAGCCCTTCTCTGCACCTGCCTCCTAATCATTGCCTCCTATGATAGACAGGTTGCCCATTCATTCCCGGGGACGTTTTTTTTGCCTTCGTGTGCTCTAACAGCCCTCTGTAGGTAAAGAGGATCATGCTTGTGTAGAAGAATCTAAGGGCATTGTACAGTTCTTGGCATAAAAGAGTTTTTCATAGTTTGTTTCAGAGAAATATTAGTAAAGAAAAGTCTAATAGTCTGGTTTAAATTTCCATTGCTTCTCTTCTCATTCATATTAGGCTTGTGAGGGTGAGAAAAAGTCTTAACATTGAGTTTTGAAATATTATCTTGTGATTTTGCTGTACTTTGAAGCCCATGACTTGTAACTTTGTCATAAATGCCACATTTTGGGACTGCAAATCTAAACCTGACTGTCAAGTCTGTGTTACAGGATTACTCAAATACAGTTTTGAAGAACTTTTAGGATAGGCAAGCCTTTTCTTGATCAGAAATATTTTTCCAGTTGAGTTACTTGGGTTCTTACAGAAGCTACTAGAGACATCTTTTGTAATAGTAATACTCTTCTGGGTGAATGCTGCCCTCTCTCTGTAGCTGTGGAAGCCACTTTTCTTCTGCTGGACTTGCATGCCTGCTCTTGCCTCCCCTTAGTTTTCCTGGCTTTCCAGGGTGCTTTCCTCCTGTTACTGTGCATCACACAATGCACAGTAGTGTGTGTTCTCTGCTTTACAGTCAGCTTCAGCTTTTTGCAACCCTTGCCTGGAAACTCATGCTGGCCTGCAGTTGTGATAAAATACTGTTGGGGGTTGGGGAGGAGTCTTGACTGTGAACATTGCTCTATCAGAAGTGGTTTAGTCTGAAATGACAATAGGAACGTGCTTCCCAACTTCTACCAAATTGTGTCTGGAATTCAGATCTCCACTGTCCAGTATGGTAGCCGCTGGCCACATGTGGCTTTCAAGCACTTGAACTGTGGCTCATCCAAACTGAGCTGTGTCCTAAGCGCACATCTAATTTTACAGACTTAACATAGAAAGAATGCAAAATGTCTCATTAGTAGTTTTTTATATTGATTACATGTTATTTTGGGTATATTGGGTTAAATAAAATATATGTTATTAATATTTACTTCCTGTGTTTTTACTTTTTTAATGTGGCTACTAGAAAATGTAAGACTTATTTGTAGCTTTTGTTGGACAGAGCTGCCTGGCTGTTAATGATCATGGCTAACACCAGGATGATGGAGAATTTATTATAATGCTTTCCATCTCCCAGAAAAGAAGATGCTTGAGGTTCTGTTTTGTTTTGTTTATATCAGAAATTTTGGTATCAATTAATTATCTAAGCATTTTCTTAGGTAAGTTAGAAAACTTTGGAATATTCACGCTACCAATTAGTGAATACAAGGAATATTTATAATCCTGCCTAAGGAAATTATCATTTAATAACACAATAAGAGTTAACAGGCTGGCTTTACTGATTAATTTCTGTAATGTTTGGTTAAGGTAGTAAAGACTAAGTAATTACCCAAAGAGGAAAACATTTGAATTTGCAGATTTCTGTCTTGATAATGTGGAAGGTGTGCCATGTACACCCAGTACTTTATTGGTTCTGTTTCTGCCTAATAGCGGTACTCATTTTTCAGCCATAACTTAATTTCATTTGTGATTTCTTCCAATAGCCAACACAGTTGTCTTACTTTCAGATATATTTTTAATGACAACTTAAAATCATTAAAATCAATTAAAACCTTTGTGCAAAGGTAGTTCACTTAATAAACAAGAAGTCTTTACAAAGGAAGAGAAAGGGCTTCATATGAAGTAGAAACCACATTTGAAAAGAAATTGCTTGCTTTTTTCTCTTTGCTGTTTCTGTGATTGTCAAGATTTTTTTCATCTACTTCTGTGCAGGAATCCAACCTATACCTTCTCAGGGAGGGAAGCTAGAAATAGCTGGCACCGTGGTTGGCCACTGGGCTGGGAGCAGACGGGGCCGAGGAGGCCGTGGGCCTTTCCCCCTGCAGGTAGTTTCTGTTGGAGGACCAGCAAGAGGGTGAGTTCTGAACAACGAAAATGTATTTGTGTAAATAAAACCAACCTTTTATCTGTTACTTTAATTATATGCTTACTGGTAACATCTTTATATCATTAAATATATTCTTAGTGGTTATGTAGGATTCCATTATATACAACATTATGTAATTATTTAAACCATTGTTAAATAATTATCCAGAAATTAAACTCTGTGCTTCCTATAGCACAGACTGCTGCTGCTGCTGCTAAGTCGCTTCAGTCGTGTCTGACTCTGTGCGACCCCATAGATGGCAGCCCACCAGGCTCCCCCGTCCCTGGGATTCTCCAGGCAAGAACACTGGAGTGGGTTGCCATTTCCTTCTCCAATTCATGACAGTGAAAAGTGAAAGTGAAGTTGCTCAGTCGTGTCCGACTCAGCGACCCCATGGACTGCAGCCCACCAGGCTCCTTCGTCCATGAGATTTTCCAGGCAAGAGTACTGGAGTGGGGTGCCATTGCCTTCTCCATAGCATAGGCTAGACACCTTTAAATCCATTTGATATTATTTTAAATGTTACCTTGAACAGATACAAGTCTGTTTGCTTTTGTCCTCTTTTATGTGTTTTAGGCGTCCAAGAGGCGTTATTTCCACTCCAGTGATCCGAACATTTGGAAGAGGTGGAAGGTACTATGGCAGAGGCTATAAAAACCAGGGTGCGATTCAGGTAATAGCACCACGTAGTGCTAGTGCCAGTTCACTGCTGGGCGCCTGCTCTGCCCCGGCCAGTGTTTCAGGGCCCCTGACCAGAGAGGGGCCGCTGGAAGGCTTCTGACCCAATAGTGGCACGTGGTGGTTTTCAAACCCACCTTCCCGCAAGCCCAGACCGTTTTAGCATCGTTTGGGGTAAAGAGTGTGAGCTCATGATCACGTGCTGTCCCTGGGAATTTAGCTGAGAATAATCCAGAAGCTGTTAATGCTATCTATATTATTTAGGTAAATCACATTTAGGATTTAAAAAGAAGTTGTGACTTTGTAAATGCTAGAACAGTGCTTCCCCGCCCCCCCCCCCCCCCACCATCTTGACTAGTTCTTCCATGAAAGGATCAGCTCATGAGAAAATAAAGTCACATGTCTGTCTTCATGAAAGAGCTAGAACTTTCTTCTGCTCTGGATACTCCATTTTAGGACCTGGATTCTGATTAATTTGCCCTTGAGAATGATATTTTAAAAAGACCAATCAACCTTAACACTGTATTACGTTGTCTCATTTATTGAATTATGGCTTTAATCAAAGTACACAATTTTTTTCTCATAGCATCCTTGTAAACATTAAGAGGAGTACCCTTGTGTGACTCATTTATTAATTAATAGTCCTTATTTGGAAATAGTTGGCCAAGAGACAATAAAACTTCTGCTTGCCAGGTGATCTTAGCATCTTGATAGCTTCCGTTTTGATGAAATACATCAAATAAGTCAAGTACAGAAACAGTCTCTTGCCTGAAAACAGGTCCAGGCAGCCCCTGTTAGCTGTGCAGCATCCAGCAAGGGGGATGCTCATTCTGGTCCTCAGCTCATTCTGGCTCCCCTGTAGTCCCACCCTGACCGTCCTCAGCCTTCATCAAAATGCTCTTTTGAGCCAGAGGTACTCTCAGTCTCTCAGCAGGTTTATGAGAAGGAGGAGAACTTCTTTCTTACTTCTCTAGCCTGGAGCTTGTCTTATAAAATGCCTCTGGATTTTCATTACGGTCATCCTTGGTGGGTACAAGGGCCTTTCCTGAGCTAGTAGTGGGAAATATGTATCTCTATATTGCTTAAGCACTTTTATTTTCATTATAAAACCTAGATACCAAAAAACCACACACACATATATCAAAATGTAGTTTAATGAGATATAAGGCAAATAGCCGTGTAGCCATCACCCATGTGATGAATAGCATTTTCCCAGCTCTTTCTGAGAGCCTCACAGGCCCAGTCACAACACTAACCTCCTGCCTCCCTCTGCACAACATAACCACAACCCTGGAGTTTTACACTCTGTTATTTCTCCCTTGTCACTTTCTGTTTTTTTATCGCTCATATGTGCCTTCCTAGACACTTGATGAATTGTATTAGTTTTTTTTAGTTTGCTATGTCTTCTAAGTCTGTCTGAATCAACAGGTTTCCCTTCCTCCCTTTTTCCTCCATTTATCAACTGAAGGACAACTCAGGCTATTTCGCCTTCAGGATCCTGGCTTTTGCTGAGTGCACACTCACGGTACTGTTCCTTGTGTGACTCTGACCTTTCTTGCCCACTAGTAGCTGGATCTGGATGCTTCGTTGTACTTCGGTTTGTCCCTGTGGCAAGACTGCAGTGGGCTCCTGTGCTTTCCTGTCTGCTTATCTTTTTTTATGTGTCAGAACCTGTTGATCCGTTCATATGCTGCAGATTGCAAAATGAAGATACTCTCGTTCCATCATTTGTTTTTCTTTTTTGGGGTATTTTTATAAAGAGATGCTTCCCATCACTTTCCATCTGGTGCCTCAGTCTTACAGCCCTTCAGGAAAGCTATAGATCAACACATGGTTCTGTAGCTCAACTCACCTGTCCTTGGCCACTGGGACCCTTTGCTGTGACCTCTAGTCTTCAGTAACTTCCTGTCTGGTGTATCACCCAGCCCAGCAAACCAGTGACCGTCATTTCTCTTTGTTTCTTGGTTTCTTTAGTGAGAAATGGCATTTCAAGACCACAGTAAGAGCACTCCCTGATGGACATAAGCGGCCACAGTGTCAATCACAGTTCCTAGTGTTCTGTGTGCACAGACACACACAGTCCTATTTCTTTATATATATAAACACACACACAAATGATATGCTTTTTATTATATTTTTTAAAGGTAGGATTCTCTTGAATTCACACGGATGTTTCCAGTTTAAACTGAAGACTATAAGACTTTTATTTAGTCTCATCTCTGTTACATCTGTATGTTCTTTCTTCTAGACCAAATCACCGTTTCTGGGCTTTTCCTATGAACAGATCTAGAGGGGAAAGGTGTACCCATGCACACTCATGTACAATGCACATGGAAACATATATACATGTAATCTGCTGTTCCCGCCCACCCCAATTAAATTGACTCTTCTAATTCAAATTCAGAATTTTAGGAATTTGACTTAATGTTTACTATTTATGTCAGTATGTCCTTTCTTCCCTCCTGAGAATCTTGGTTCTCAGAACCGAGAGAATGATTAAATTAGAACATCCCATAACTCATCATTTATTTCATTCCACATTGTATACACAGTCTGATCAGTTCAGTTCAGTTCAGTCACTCAGTCATGTCCGACTCTTTGCGACCTCATGAACTGCAGCATGCGAGGCCTCCCTGTCCATCACCAATTCCTGGAGTCCACCCAGACCCATGTCCATCGAGTTGGTGATGCCATCCAACCAACTCATCCTCCGTCATCCCCTTCTCCTCCTGCCCTCAATCCTTTGGCTCCATCCCTTGATTCTTTCTGGAGTTATTTCTCCACTGATCTCTAGTAGCATATTGGGCACCTACTGACCTGGGGAGTTCATCTTTCAGTGTCCTATCTTTTTGCCTTTTCATACTGTTCATGCGGTTCTCAAGGCAAGAATACTGAAGTGGTTTGCCATTCCCTTCTCCAGTGGACCACATTCTGTCAGACCTCTCCACCATGACCCGTCCGTTTTGGGTGGCCCCATACGGCATGGCCTAGTTTCACTGAGTTAGACAAGGCTGTGGTCCATGTGATCAGATTGGCTAGTTGTCTGTGACTGTGGTTTCAGTCTGTCTGCCCTCTGGTCCCCTCTCTCAGTGCCTACCATCTTACTTGGGTTTCTCTTACCTTGAGGAATAGCTAATACTTCCATCACCAGCACAATCACAGAAAACAATTAAAGTGTTGGTATGTGCTTCCTCCATTTTCCCCCACCATTCTCACATTTTAAAAAGTAGCCATGCTACTACTGTCTACATTGTCCAAGGTACATTATCCTTTCAGCTACATTTATCCAGGGTCTGTAGATAACTTCATGTCCTGTGCCCCATAAGCCTTGAGGCTGCTGTTCCATTTTGTCCCTCTGAGGCTCTTTGCTTTAGTGAGTTCCTAGGGAGGACTTAGGAAAACAGTATTTAATTTGAAAGTAGTTTATTTTCCCAGTAATTAGAAATATTGGTTCACATCTTCTCAAGAGACTTTTACGCATGTTATATGATTTTCTTCTGTCATAAAGCTTTGCTTCATGACTAATAAAGATGAATAATAATTGAGTTGTCTTTCCCTTTGAAGTCATTTGATGTTTTGACCTAAATGCCTAAATTTCTCCCCCCACCCCACCCCCGCCACAAACTCCTTCATTTTTTTTTTTTTTGCTGAAGTTTAGTGCTGGTCATTCTTGGGTCATTGCACTCAGTATGCAATACTTTGTTTCCAAGCACAATTTCAAATTTTTTTTTTTCCAGAAAATTTTCTTGAATTAGTTGTTTTTCATTTCAGTTCTTTTGCTTTGGTCTCTTTTCATCTCTGGTGCTCTGTCTTCAGTGTTTGGCATACTCTGGATTCCTTTTGTCTCAAGATGTGACTCATACACTAATGTAGTTCATCTGTTTAAAGTGTACAATTCAGTGTATTCTCAAGGTCATACAGCAATCACCACTAATTCTAGAACATTTATCACCCCAGAAGAAACCCCAAAAGAAGCTTTACTCATGAGCAGTCACACCCCACCCTCGTAGACTCTGATGATCTGCTTTCTGTCTGGACTTGCCCTCCGTACATACCATGTAAATGCACCTGCTGTGCCCCAGACCAGGACTTCATTCTTCATTACTGTGAGTGATGCGCCACTGTCTAGATAGTACTACATTTTGTTTACTTGTTCATCAGTTGATGGACATTTAGATTGTTTCCACTTTTTTGCTATTATGAATAATGTTGCTGCTGCTGCTAAGTCGCTTCAGTCCTATGAACACATATATACAGAACACATATATTTTGTGTTTTTCCCCCCAAGTTTTAATGAGATATAATTGACACAATATTATATCAGTTTCATTTATACAACATAATGATTTGATACTTGTATTTACAAAATGATCACCAGAGTAAGTCTAGTAAACATCCATCACTGCACATAATTACAGATTTCATTTTCTTGTGATGGGAATGTATCTTTTAAGATATTCTCAGCAACGTTTAAATATATAATAGAACACTGTTAATTGTAGTCTTTGTGTGCAAGTTTTTGTATGGACACATTTTCAGTTCTCTTGAGTATATATGTAAAAGTGAATTTCTTGGTCATATGGTAACTCTGTGTTTAAGCATTTGAGGAGCCGCAAAATTTTCTAAGTGACTGCATTTTCCATTCCTATTAGCAACATATGAAGATTCCAATACTATATGCGTCCATGGCAACCCTTGCTACTCTCTGTTACTGAGTTTAGCCATCCTTGTGGGTGTAAAATGGGATCTCATTGTGAGTTTGACCCACATTTCCCTTTCTTTGTCTCTGATTTTAAAATTTTTCTTCTTTAGCCTTCAGGTTTTATATAATGTTTATTTAGTGGTGTTTCTTTTAGTTTAGTGTTCCTTTCTGGAATTATTTTTTCTTTAATTTTTAATTCTTCCCTAAGGTTTTCACCTCCCTTGATGGCTTTTCCTGGGTTAATATGTGTTCCTGTTCATCCTGTCCTGTCATAGCCTGTTTTAAAATCAGAGGAAGAAGTCTTAATTATTTACTGGCGTGCCATTCTGACGTATTTCATTGTCCTTGGGGATGCTGTTCCATCTTTTATTGGTGTAATGTGTGGCTTCACCGTGGTATTTCCTGTTGCTCATTTTAAGTGAAAGTAGTACCCTTGCCCCTTGAGAAGGACGGATGATAACTGGCACCTTATTTACTGAGTCGCTGGCCCCACTGTCTCTGTTCTTGCCATCCTGATGGGGCAGTTCTGAGAGGCTATGTCAGTGGGACAAGAGGCAGTGCTGCCCCCTGCTCATGGTGCTTATAGTGGTGGGCGACTCTTTGCAGTGGTCTGGGCTTATGGAACAATTTGCTGTAGAGAGAGAGTGTCTGTTTCCAAACAGCTGCAGGCTGTCTTTCCTTCTTAGTCTCCCTGCATCCTTCATAACTATAGGGCGGTCCCCTAATGAGCAGTCCCCACGGAGCGTTTCCCGTAGCAGGCATCTGTGAGGGCACTGCTCCATCACCACTGGCAGTGCTGCACCAAGTGTGTGTTCAGTCTGGGAAGTGGACTTTTCCCTTAAGAAGAGTGAGGGCTTTGAGATTTGAAAGCACCTACCTGAAATCGTCAGTATTCTTTTTCTTCCCTTTTGGCCCTCCTGTATTTTTATAGTAATTACTTTCCTCAAGGTTCCTAGAGAATGACAGAAGTATTGACCTTTAGAAAAGTTTACATGAGTATTTCCGAATTGCAGGATTCAAAACTAAAATGAGAAGACACTGTGTGAAAATGAGCCCAGATAGGAAACATGATAACCCCTGGTGTACAAGATAGGTACCTCCAGTTCTACTCTGTATATAGACTGCAGAGTGGATAGAGTACATAACAGAATGAATAGAGCAGATATAGAGCATAGAATATAGAATGTATATGTATTATAGAGTGTATATGGATTATGAAGTTGACCCTTGACAACATGCAGTCAAAAATCCACACAGAACTTTATAGTTAGCCTGCTTCCATATCCACAGTTCTGCATTTGCAGATTCATTTAGGGCTATAGTACGTATCGACTGAAAAAAAATCCATATAATGGTGGACTTGGGCAGTCCAAATCCATGTTGATCAAGGGCCAAGTGTATAGAGAATATATAGAGTATATAATAGAGTGCATAGAGTATATGACAGTGTATAATATCCATAGGGTAGAGAGTACGTACAGTGAGGGACACAGCCACACATTCACTGCATTCTATTCTTGAATCTGCAGTGAGTCACCAGGCCTCAGTTGGTGTCTCCTCTCTCCCGCTGTTTATCAAACACTGCCTTATTGCTTGCTGTCTTTCATTTTTAATAGGGCAAGCCTCCCTATGCTGCTTCAGCAGAAGAAGTGGCCAAAGAACTGAAGTCGAGATCCGGGGAATCTAAATCCTCCGCTATGTCTTCAGACGGGTCCCTGGCTGAAAATGGAGCGGTGGCTGAGGAGAAGCCGGCTCCCCAGATGAACGGGAGCGCGGGCGACACCAGGGCCCCCAGCCACTCGGAAAGTGCCTTGAACAATGACTCTAAGACGTGCAATACAAATCCTCACTTAAATGCACTAAGTACAGACAGTGCTTGCCGTAGAGCTGATGCTCTGGAGGCAGCTGTCTTAAAGAAAGAAGAGTAAACTTATTTTTTATAGAGGGTGAAGGATGCTGGAAGGGTAAGGATTTAGGAATATCTGGAGAGAAAGAGAGCCTACAGTTATGTACATTTTTTCCTTTCCGTAAGAGAAAAATGAGGACTTTGGAAATTCGGATCCCTCTTTGATATCAGAGATTTAAACAACACATTTTTAGTTTTAACCAGTTGTAGTCAAAATGCTACAATAAAACAAAAAGAGAGAAAGAAAATGAAGAGCATTTGACTCCCACACTTAAAATGAAGTACACACAAAGTTTAAACTGGTTAATGACAAAAGCCTATAGTTGTGTTTCTTGAACTATAAAGAAAACAAATTTTGGCAGTCTTTAAGTATATATAGCTTAAAATATCATTTTTAGCATTTGGCACCATATGTATGCCATTATCTTTGATTTTGCATTACTGTTCACAAGAAAGCTTTGTCTAAGGCTTTGATTTTATGATTATGAAAGAAATAAGGCACAACCACAGTTTTTCTTTCTTACTTAAAATTCATCACTGTTGATGTGGTTCTTTTGTGTTAAGAAAAAAAGTGCAACTATCAGAACAAAAAATTATAGAGTAATATTGCCGTTCTGCTGATTTTAAATATACAGTACATCATACATACTTTACAAGCAAGTTAAATGGAGATAAAGTTGAAATCATAGAAGATGCAAATGACCTTTCAAAATCAACACAATGTGTTCTGAAACTTTTCGTGACTTAATACCATGCATCTGTGATCAATGAACTATGTGGTTTTGAATCGGATGTAGACCATTAGTGCTACTTACTTGAGCTAAACTTCTGCATGGTTCATAATTTTTAAAGTGTGTAGTTAATATTATGCATGTTATTGTCCTTTCTTCCATTCTTACCAGTATGTGCCCATTTGCAAAACAAAAATGCTAATAATCAGTAATAGTCCTATAAAAGATGTTAACTCTGTTTAGTCATTGACTGATCTTGCTCTAACCTTAAAATTTTGTGATTATTGACCTCTGTTGCATTTATTCTAAAACCCCCCAAATTATCTAGCTGTTTCAAATATCAACATTACCCTGGTGTATTCACTGCTGTATGCATTATTGTTCTTTGTTGCTGTTTTATGCCTTCATATTAGCAAAATATGAAATTCTGTGAAAAAAAAAATCCCTTTGATCTTTAAAAGAAAAAACAAAAAAAAAACAACCCCCCCTTCTGTAGCAGGAAACAAATTGCTTGTTCTTGAGAACTTTCCCATCAAGAATTTAGTAGAAGCAGGTATACTTATATCATTTTGATGTTTTTGTTAATGTTTCCAAACAATGTACTTTGAAATCAGAATCACTTCTTATTCGTTTTCATATAATTCTCCTGATGCTCTTCATCACACATTAGTGATCAGAAATGAGATGTAATTCCCCAATCCCTGCCCGCAAGACCTGAGTAGGATCTTACTGTAAGTTGAAGGGAGTTTTGCCCTAACTCATGGATTGTGCAAGAATGAACTGCTGTTGGGTTTGACTGATTGTAGATGGGTTGTGGTGTGGTGTATCTGAAGGCTATTGAATGCAACTTACAATGCTTAATAAAAATCTTTATTCTTTTAGTATAAAGATGGTGTGGCTTTAAATTCTTTGTAAGAACATCCATTTTACTGAGGTTTAATGCCAATTGAAACAGCTACTAAAGAGCTTAGTCAAATAACCAAAATTTAGAAGTAATTTGCCCATTGCAAGTAATTCCATTTCTTTCTCTAAAGGAACATGTGTTGTCAAAATGCAAGTTATGTTGATGCTGATGCCTGAATTTCATAATTACAAAAAAAGACATTCTTTGATAGAGCAGGCTTAGAAATAGAAATTTAAACTTAAAAAAAAGAAAAAAAGCCCAAGGAAGAAATACATTTGATCTTGATTAAACCACTTTTTAAAAAGCCAAATCCATACTGTATTTGTTTAGTTTTTACTTAGTGCACTTTTTTTGTTCTAGCACGTTACATTTAGCTGTTTACATCTAGCACATTACATTTTTTGTTCTACTACGTTACGTTTAGCTGTCATGTTTCCTTAGGCTCTTCATTGTGACAGGGTCTCAGACTTTGTTTTTGGTGACCTTGTGACAACCTTGAGGAGCAGCAAGATATTTTGTCAAATGTACCTTAACTGTTGTCTGATTTTTTTTTTTTTTTTTTTCCCCCATGAATGGACTGGGGTAGGCTGTGTAAAATTAGCATTCCTTATCACCATTGATGGTGACCTTAATAACTGACTGAGTTAGTGTTGTCAGGTCTCCTCACTGTAAAGTTGGCCAGCCCCATCCCCTTTCCATGGGTTTCCCAGGTGGCCCTGGTGGTAAAGAACCCGCCTGCCAGTGCAGGAGACCTAAAAAATGCGAGTTTGATCCCTGGGTGGGGAAGATCCCCTGGAGGAAGGAGGGCATGGCAACCCTTTCCAGTATTCTTGCCTGGAAAGTCCCATGGACGGAGGATCCCTGTGGGCTACAGTCCATGGGATCACAAAGAGTCGGACACGACTTAGCAGGCAAGTACTCCTTTCTGTACTGTACTCTGAAAGAGCCACCGTGTTTCAGCCTTCAGAGTGGGAAGTCATGCTTGAGTTATCTAGTAAATAATTTGGAATTGTGAGTGGCAAATTTGTCCCTTCTTTCATTTCTCCATATGTTTTTACGTCGAGTTCTCAGTGCTTAGCACCGAATGGCAGGCATTTAATGCTTATTATTGGTCCTTGTGAACATCTATTGCAAACCTCTCAGGTTATAATATCTTAAATGATGATACTAAAATAGGACATGCTTTTTTAGAAGCACTACTCTAGGTTTTTTTTTTTTTCCAGATTCTTTAATGTTCACAACAGTGCTATCAGTATGACATTATCACCACCAAAGATGACTTTTAACTTATTGCAGGCCACACTGTTGGTGAACGGTGGAAACGGGATCTGAGTCTGTGCCCGTCCGAGCCTGTTCCCGGAGCCTTGCAGACACCCGGTGGTCTATGAGTCCCCTCTTCTCGGCTCCTCCGGAATCTTTTCTTTCGGCCTGGCGGGGAGGTGGGGCTGCGTCCCCGCCTCCACTGGGTGGGCAGGAGGGGAGGAGCCGCAAGGGAGAGTAGGAGCAGTGGGGAGGAGAAGCGATGTTAGAAGACTCGGTATCAAAAATACAGGGACTGCGGGCGCGCGCTCTGGACCTACCGCGCGAAACCCCGGGGCGGAGAGGGGCGGGCCGCCTCAGGGCCCCGCCCGCCCTCCTAGTCAGAGGAAGACGCTCCCGGGATGCGCGCTTCCGGCCTTGCGTGCAGCGGGGCGGAGCCGTGCGTGGGGCGGGGCGGGGAGGGGCTTTGGCAGGGTCGGTGGGTTCTTGGCCTGTGCTGACTGCGCGCGCACCTCTCCCGAGTTTGGGCCCGCGTTCCGGTGCGAGCCTTTGCTTCTCTCTAGGCGAGGCCCGAGGCGACCGCTAGAAGCCGGGGAGGGTCGGTTCGGTATTTACACAGCGTGCACTGGGACCGAAATCCGCGCTCAGAGCGCCGACCGGATCTTCGGGGACCGCGAGGGTTGGGCCGAGATTCCCCACACGGTCAGCACTCAAGTTCGTTCCTGGAATCCGATCGATCGCAGAAAACCCCGCCTGTCCTGGGGCTGGGCGCCGGCACCGCGTTCCCGATAGCCAGGGGCTCTGGGCTTCTGTGAGACCGACCGCGGTCCCTGGTCCCCGGTCCCCGGGGCTGGCCAGGCACTGTCCTGAGCTAATCTGTTCCAGGCAAGCCCTGGTCCTGACGGGTGTACCGTTAACCCTATGCTCCTACAGACTGTGGCTCTGAGATTTGGAGGAAATAAAGGAAACACCCACACTTCTCCCTGACTCTTGTCTGGTCAGTCGTGCTGGCCCCACCATTCCTCAGGGACTTGGATTTGAGCTCCTCTGCGTTCGTTTCGTGCTCTGTTCCACAGTACCAAGGGCCACTGTACGGCATCCCGCCGCCCCCTCTCCCGGTTCCCCGTCCTTGCTAGTCCTCGTTTTGTGAGACACTGGGGAGCAGGGAGGGCTTCCGTTTTACAGAAGGACAGTTCCAGGGAGGACCCGCTATACGGCTCCCCTGACTCTGTACCCGGAGCACTTTTAATCCAGTGTCCATTGCAAATACCTGGCGAGGTTCTCTTCGGGGAGGGTTGTATTTCTTAGTGCCACTGGCCTCTGCCCCCAGATGCCAGCGGTAGCTCCCCCCCATGACAACTGCAACCCTTCCTCCCCCACCCCCGCGTTTCTCCTCTCTGGAGCAGGTCCTCCCCACTGAAGAAGAACCCTGTGTTTTGGAGAAGGGAGAGGGGCAGGCCTAGGAAGCAAAGGGCTACTGAGGACCCCATGCTTTCTTGGGGATAGGCTAGCCAACTGTCCCACATCAAGAGTCACAGGGACGGCCTGCGTGGCATCCGGAGATATGCAAAGAGCCAACAGCTGTGGATGGCCAAGCTGGGACTCTGGGCAGCTGGATTCTGATCCTGGCATTGACCCCGGCATTGACCCCTGGACAATCCACACACTTTCCTGGGCTGACGGTACTTTTCCCTTTCTTTCTTTTTGAAAAAACAGCTTCTACTGATTTTTTTGTTTCAAAAGTAATAAGTTTATTGTTGTTGTTTTTCAGTTGCTAAGTCGACCCCATGCACTGCAGCACTCCAGGCTCCTCTGTCCTCCACTATCTCCCTGAGTTTGCTCAGATTCATGTCCAATGAGTCAGTGATGCCATCTAACCATCTCATCCTCTGCCACCCTCTTCTCCTTTTGCCTTTAATCTTTCCCAGCATCAGGGTCTTTTCCAGAGTCAGTTCTTTGCATCAGGTGGCCAAATATGTTTATTACATCAGGTGGTTAATATGTTAATTACCATACTGTTAATTTTCAGCCTGTATCTTTCCTTTTTCCATGCAACTTATTTTTTTTTTACAGAAAATAATAAAATCATATGTATTTTGTCACATTTTCTCCCTACCTAGAAAAATTTTATGGCTCTCTAACGTTTCATATTCTGCCATAGCCCCACAGTTCCATGGGTGGCTGCTCTGTGATATATCTGCTTGCCGAGTGTGGCTGGACATGGCTTTACTTTGGCATCCTCCAGTATTGATGGAGGATCTGTGTTGGGTACTGCCCTAGGCCTGGAGGCTCAAAGAGGGCAGCAAGCGCCCTACCTTTGAGAGCATTTACAACTGGGGACTGGGGGAAGTATACATGTGTACAGATAAAAGTATGACAGAGAAGAAGATGAGGAAAATAAAACGGGGTGATGGTTGCATGGCAGGGAGGACCTCTGGGATGAGGAATGAGAAGGTTAATGGTCTGTGGAGAACACAGTCAGGCTTGAGCCCAGGGAAGGAAGTAATGGATGCAGAGGATCCATGAGTGAGGGGGAAGAGCAGCGCTGCAGGGTGTTCTGGGCATGCTGGTGGCCCTTCGGAGGTTGTGACCAGTCTCCGGGTGGTCACAGCCTGGGAGGCATGCAAACCTACAGGTGATTAGCATTTTACCAAAAGGACTGCCTAAGGCTGGTTGTCTTGGTCCTTGGTGTTGGCCAGACCCTGACTCTTTGCTAGAATGACGCAGAAGATGGGTTTCTGGTTTTCATCTGCATTGCTTTGATTGCCAGCAAGGGTAATATATCTCTTCTTAGGTTTGCTGTGCCCTCAGTTTACCATTTTCTAATTGTCAAAAGAATGTCTAATGTCCTGGCTCTTTTATGATTCTAAAATGCCAGGCCAAGGCAAGAATGTTAAGAAATAATTCACCATTTGTACCCTTATCCATACAATCACCTGTAAGGACAAAGGGAGTTTCAGACACCTCCCTCCTCACCCTCCCTCTCATACTTGGCCTCAGAGAGAGTCTGTTGGTACACTGGATGCCAGTTCTATCCTGATGTAGCTCTTGCTTCCAGGGAACTTATTCTACCCTCAAAATTTCCTGAGAATTACTAAATTTATGTAGTCATTTAGTCCTTAATCCCCACTTGGTAGAGTGACCCTTGCAGAGGCCACTTTGCCTGGAGCCCTGTCTTTGCCCTCCCCATGTGGCCCAGGCTATTGAATGCTTGTCCTGTGCTCCTTGTCCTGTTGGCTGCTGTAGACAGCCTGGGCCACAGGTGACCAGTTGGCCTGTACACAAGGCTACAATAGCTCTGCACTAGACACCACTCCAGTACACTTGCCTGGAAAATCCCATGGATGGAGGAACCTGGTAGGCTGCAGTCCATGGGGTCACTGAGAGTTGGACACGACTGAGCGACTTCACTTTCATGCACTGGAGAAGGAAATGGCAACCCACTCCAGTGTTCTTGCCTGGAGAATCCCAGGGACGGCGGAGCCTGGTGGGCTGCCATCTATGGGGTCGCACAGAGTTGGACACAACTGAAGCGACTTAGCAGTAGCAGCAGCAGCAGCAGCAGATGCTTTACCTTGTGCTATGGGCTGGACTGTGTCCCTCCAAGTTTCATATGTTGGAGTCCTAAACCCCAGTCCCTCAGAGTGGGACATCGTTTAGAAATAGGGATGTTGTAATTAGTTAGGTTAGGATGATGTCATCCTGGAGTGGGGTGGGTCCTAACCCAACAAATCTGTTGTCTCTATAAAAAGGGGAAATTTGGACACAGAAACAGACACCCACAAAGGAACATGACGATATGAAATCTGGGCTAATGCTACCAAAAGCCAAGAAACTACCAGAAGCTGGAGAGAAGCCTAGAACAGACCCTTCCTGGGGCCTTCAGAGGCAGCATGGCCTTGTTGACACCTTGATCCCAGACTTCTGGCCTCTGGAACCCTGAGACAACACATTTCAGTGGTCCTAAGCCACCTAATATAGTACCTTGACAAGGAAGCCCCAGGAAGCTGATATACTCTGCATGCTGCTGTCCTGGTAAGTGCAAACTGTGCTCTGTCCAAGGGTCTCTGAAGCCATGGGGGGAACTCCACCATCCCAGACCCTTAGCTGGGTGTGACTTAGCTCTGGGTGCATGTGTTTCTTTTTTCTCGACACCCAGAACAGTGATGGGAAATGGCCCAGTCAGAGCTGAGTGTAAATGGTTCCACTTCGAATGAACCTGCCTGGTAGCAAGAACTATGGCCCTGCATCTCAGGCAGGCAGAGGCTAATTTCAGGCTGAAGATCTTAGGCCTTTCATGCTTAGAGAGATTCCTGGATCTCTGCTGGACTCTTTATCCATCTGTTGGTCATCTGGCTGCTTGAAGGCTCAGCCATGAGTAGAATAGAGACCTCTCCATGCTCTGTCACTTCCTCTGAGTGGACAGTCATGTGGAAATGCAATGAAAAATTAAACCCATGTGAAAATGCAATAGCAATGATAATACACTCTATGACGGAAAATGCAGAGGAAAGTAGGAACTTAACTATGATGGGGGAGGGCATCAGGGAGTCCTCTGAGGAATCATGTGGAAACCAGGTGGGAATTACCCAGATGAGCTTGAGCTTCAGGGTGGGTATCCTGGCTGGCCTTAGCCTGCTGTGCCTGGCAGGCACTGGCACCCATGGTAGACCTAGCCAGACCTATTCACACCACCTCTTGGCATTTTTGCAAGTCCATTCCTGCAGACCTGACTAACCCAAGTGTGGGCTATAGGACGGCCACCTTGGTCCCAGTTTGACCAGAATGGCCTTGTTTGTCCCTGTTCTGGTGTTTTATTACCAGCACATTTTTGGATAGTAAATTATATGGTCATCCAGCTGAGGGACCTTGATCTACAAACTCACCACTTCCAAACATCACTGGGCCATCCTAGAGATGGACAAAAAGAAGGCCACTCTTTCATCATTTCAGTTCAGTTGCTCAGTCGTGTCCAACTCTTTGTGACCCCAGGGACTGCAGCATGCCAGGCTTCCCTGTCCATCACCAACTCCTGGAGTTTATCCAAACTCATGTCCATTGAGTCGGTGATGCCATCCAACCATGTCATCCTCTGTCGTCCCCTTCTCCTCTCGCCTTCAATCTTCCCCAGCATCAGGGTCTTTTTAAATGAGTCAGCTCTTCGCATCAGGTGGCCAAAGTATTGGAGTTTCAGCTTCAACATCAGTCCTTCCAATGAACACTCAGGACTGATCTCCTTTGGGATGGACTGGTTGGATCTCCTTGCTGTCCAAGAGACTCTCAGGAGTCTTCTCAATACCACAGTTCAAAAGCATCAATTCTTCGGTGCTCAGCTTTCTTTACAGTCTAACTCTCACAACCATACGTAACTACTGGAAAAACTATAGCCTTAACTAGATAGACCTTTGTTGACAAAGTAATGCCTCTGCTTTTTTATATGCTGGCTAGGTTGGTCACAACTTTCCTTCCAAGGAGTAAGCGTCTTTTAATTTCATGGCTGCAGTCACCATCTGCAGTGATTTTGGAGCCCCCCAAAATAAAGTCTGTCACTGTTTCCATTGTTTCCCCATCTATTTGCCATGAAGTGATGGGGCCAGATGCCAGGATCTTAGTTTTCTGAATGTTGAGCTTTAAGCCAACTTTTTCACTCTCCTCTTTCACTTTCATCAAGAGGCTCTTTAGTTCTTCTTCACTTTCTGCCATAAGAGTGGTATCATCTGCATATCTGAGAACCCCATGAACAGTATGAAAAGGCACACTTTCATACTTATCTGAAAAACCCAGAAGGCTTCCAAAGTTTCCATGGCTTACTGTTCATTTCAACTGCTTTTCGTTTAGATCACCAAGGTCCAGGTAGTCCAAGAAAAGCCTGCTCTTAGAATTTTCTTTGCATTCATCACATGAACTCATCCACTAACAAAAGCACACACCCAACCTTGAATTAGTATCTCCTTTCTGACCTCTCTTCCATGACCGCTATTAGTTGTCTGTTTCTTGCTCTGGCATATGAGCTCCTTGGAGGTAGGAATGGTGTATGCCTTGTCCATTACTATAACATATGCACTAGTTGTTTGCCAACAGATTGGATAATCTAGATTAAATGAACAAATTCCTAGGAACACACAGCCTACCCAAATTGAATCATGAAGAAATAGAACATCTGAATAGAACTAAAGAAAAACTCATAATTTAGCTTCACTGAATTCTATCATGCATTTAAAGAAAAATTAACACCAATCCTTCTTAAAGTCTTCCCAAAGACTGAAGAGGTGGGAATATTTCCTAATCCTTTCTGTGAAGTCAGGATTACCCTGACAGAAGCCAAACAAAGATTCTGCAAGAAGACTACAAAACAATATCCTTTATAAACATATGTTGAGGATGTGGAAGGAAACTAAACTCAACAGCATATTAAAAGGATCATACACCCTAACCAAATGGGATTTATTCCGGGGATGTAAGGATGGTTCAATATCCTTAAACTCAATTCTAAAAAATCGATGTAATACAGACCACATTAACAGAGTGAAGGGAAGGAAAACAACCATATGATCATCTCAGTTGATGCTAGGCAAAACCATCTGACACAAAACAAAAAAAATAAAAATAAAATCTATAGACTAAGAATAGAAAGAAACATCTTCAGTATAGTAAAGGCCATATAGGAAAAGCCCAAACCAAACATCATACTCATACTTTCACCTACTCAATGGTGAAAGACTAAAAACTAAAAAAAAAAAAAAAACTTTTCCCCTGAGATCAGGAACAAGAGAAAGATGTCCACTTTCACCACTTCTATTCAATGTGCTATTGGAAGTTTTAGCCAGAGTACTTGGGCAAAAATAAAGAAAAAGGAATAAAAAGTATTCAAATTAGAAAGAAAGATGTAAAATTATTTCTGTTCATAGATAATATGATCTTATGTCATGTAAAATCATCAGTATTTAAGAACTCTAAGGATTCTACAAATAATAGAACTAAAAAAAAAAAACTCAGCAAACATAGAACATACTGAATCAATACCAAAAATTAGTTTGTTTCCACATACTAAGAAAGCACAATCCAAAAAGGAAATTAGAAACACAACTCCACTTACAATAGCATCCAACAAATAAAATACCTAGGAATAAACTAAGGAGACAAAACACTTATACACTGAAAATGATAAAAACATTGCTGAAAGCAATTTAAAAAGACATCCCATGTTCATGGATCAGAAGATTTACTGTTGTTAGGATGTCAATACTACCCAAAGAGTTCTGTAGATTCAATGCAATCCTTGTCAAAATTACAATAGCCCTCGTGCAGAAAGGAAAAGCCAATCCTCATGGCTCAGATGGTAAAGAATCTGCCTGCAATGTAGGAGACCTGGGTTCAATCCCTGGGTTGGGAAGGTCTCCTGGAGAAGAAAATGGCAATTCACTCCAGTATTCTTGCCTAGAGAATCCCACGGACAGAGGAGCCAGGCAGGCTATAGTCAATGGGATCACAAAGAGTTGGACACAACTGAATGACTAACACACAATCCTCAAATTAATATGGAATTGCATGGGGCCCAGAAAAGATAAAACAAGCTTGAAAAAGAAAAGCCAAGTTGGAGGTCTCATCCTACCAAATTTCTACCAAAGCTTACTACAGAGCCATAGTAATCAGAATAGTGTGGTAGTGGCATAAAGATACACAAACCAATGAAATACAATACAGAACCCAGCAATAAACCCTGGTCCATATGGTCAAATGATTTTTGACAAGGGTGTGATGACCATTCAGTGGGGAAAGGACAGTCCTTCCAACAAATGGTGCTGGGAAAACTGGATATTCACATAAGAAAGAATTAAGATGAACCCTTACTTCATACATCCTATACGAAAATTAATTGAAAATGGACCAAAGTCCTAAACTTAAGAACTACAACACTTTTTTCTTTTTTATATTCTTATTTTATTTTTTAGATTGCATATGTGAGTAATAACATACAGTGTTTGTCTTTCTTTGACTTATTTTACTAAGGATAATTATTTCAAGGTCCATCCATGTAAAACTACAACATTCTTAGATGAAAACATATGGAGGAAAGCTTCATGATATTGAATTTAGCAAAGTTTTCTTGGATATGACATCAAATCCATAGGCAACAAAACAAAAAATACATGAATTGGGCTTCATCAAAATTAAAAACTTAAAGTGCACGGGATGGGAGAAGACAATTGCAAATCATATATCTGATAGGCAATTAATATCCAGAATATATTAAAAAATCTTCTGCAACTTAGCAAAAAGCAACCGAGTCAAATAAAAAATGAGGAAAGGGTTAGAATAAACATTTTTCCAAGGAATATATATAGATAGCCACTAAGTCCATAAAGATGCTCAACATCACTAATCATTAGGGAAATGCAAATCAAGACCACAGTGATCATGGAGTTTCAGTGGAACTAAATTTTTGCCATTAAAAATTGATATTATATTGGACTATATATTGAGAAATCAATCAAAATAGAAAAAAATGTACTTCAAAATTAAAAAAAAAAAACCCACGAGACACTACTTCCAACACATTAGGATGGCTATAAAAAAGTAGAAACAAACAAACAAAACCCAAATCAGAAATAATGTGCTGATGAAGATGTGGAGAAATTAGAACTCTTGTGCACTGTTGGTGGAAATATAAAATGCTGTAGCTGCTGTGAAAAACAGTATGGTGGTTCCTTAAAAGTTAAAAATAGAACTGCAACATGATTCAGCAATTTCACTTCTGGGTATACACACAACAGAAGTGAAAGCAGGGACTTGAACAGATATTTGTATACCCATGCTCTTAGCCAAATGGAGGGGACAACCTGTGTCTAACGACAGTGAGCAAATAAACCAAATGTGGCATATCCATGCAATGAAGTATCTTAAAGTCTTAAAAAGGAAGGAAATTCTGACACATGCTATACCATGGATAAACTTTGAGGACATTCTGCTCAGTGAAATAAGCACCACAAAAGGACAAATAATGATGCCACATATGAGGTCCCTAGAGTAATCAAATTCATAAAGACAGAAAGCAGAATGGTAGTTACCAGGGGCTGGAGGGAAGGGGTATTGGGGAGTTAGGGTCAGAATTTCAGTTTGGAAAGATGAGAATAGTTGTAGAGACGGATAAGGTTGATGGCTGCACAATATTGTAAGTATACTTAATGCAATAGAGCTGTCCACTGAAAAATGGTTAAAATGGTAAATTTTATGATATGTACATTACCACCGTGGGAAATCCTGCACCTGCATGCAGTACACTTTGTTGAATAGTAGGTGAATGAATAAACATATACTGGAAGATGATGTTTTTCCACTGGGTAATAAGGTGAGTAAAGCATGTCTTGTCCTCAGATGCTTTCTGCAGAGTATGCAGCCCTACAGTCGTGCTTCGCCAGAGCGCCAGGGTGGAGGGGCAGTGCGTGGGCCATGTAGCTTGGCAGCCCACCCCCTCGCCCCTACAGTATGCCAGGGGTGAGTGGTGAGGTCTTGGACGCTTGCACAGACTCATGGGTGATGTGCCATGAGGAATGGGGCAAACTTGGGGGAATGGGTGTTGAGGCAGGAGGCAGACCACATGGAGGGCCACTGATCTTAGGGTGGAAGAGCACCAAGGCCACCCCCCATTTTTTTCTAGGCCCTTCCATGTAAGTTCCCTTTGTTTTCCTTCCCTGACTCACCACTTCTAGGCCTCTGCTTTCAGGCCACCTCAGCAGCACTCCGCCTCTGCCCAGCCCTGATACTGTGCCAGTTTCCATAGGGTGCTATGGTGCCCAGCCCACTGTACGTGTTGCTGTTTCCCTTTACTGCCACATGAGCTTCACAACACTTGGGACTGCTAAGTGCTCTTTGGCTACAACACTGCTCAGCACACAGCAGGTGTTCAGTATATGTTGACATAAATATATATTGAAATAAATGACAGAGAGGGAGGACACAAAGATAAGGCAGACTTTCTGACAGAGGATAAGAGAGAAGTCATAGGGAGAAAGTCTCTTCCAAAGAGAGGAAGAGTCTAGTACCCATATTGAGACATTTTAGTCTGTAATTGGCAGGCAGCCTTGGAAGTGCTTTGAGTAATAGGAAAGTATCTCAATAGACACTTCAGATACAAGAGGTCATGGATGTAGACAGGGGAGTGCTGGAGGGCAGGGGGTGGAGATGGGTGGGGCAGGCGGCCAGAGTCATCCCAGAGGTCTGCGGTGAATGACCGGGGGTGGAGGATGGGCTCCCATGCCTACTGCGTGTGCTCGGGGTGCCCTGGGAGGTGACCAAGGGGTGGCAGTGCAGGCTCAGGCCCTGGAGAAGTCTGGGTTCCTGGCTTGCTCCTTCCTCTCACTAGTCAGCTGACTTTCTCCATTCAACTGCTGAGCCTCAGTTTTCACTTTCAGAAAATGGCATCAATACTATACCACATCTATTAGTCTCTCAGTCGTGTCTGACTCTTTGCGACCTCATGGACTGTAACCTGCCAGGCTCCTCTGTCCGTGGGATTTTCCAGGCAAGCACATGGGAGTGGGTTGCCATTTTCTTCTCCAGGGGATCTTCCCAATCCAAGGATCAAACCCCTGTCTCCTGCATTGCAGGCAGATTCTTTACCATCTGAGCCACCTGGGAAGCCCTGTACCTCTCTACAACACCTGTTTATATACCTATCTCTAAAGTGGCAGCAGTAACACCTAAGGTGTCAATGTGAGTGCTGAGTTTGTAATAATCACTAGCCAGGGGATATGTTAAGTGCTTTACAAGCAGCTGGGTGAGTTCTGGTCCATGTCTGAAGAACTAAACATAGTGTACTGTACCTGGTAAGCAGTTGATAAATGCTGGGTACCTATTTTCATTATTTGTAAAGTAGGAAATGGAAGTGTCAGAGATGAGGACTGCCCACAGTCAGGTTGGATTCCCCTGGACCACAGTCAAGTAGGTCTCCAGAAGTTTCTGGCTCCAATAGATGACAAGTTGGGGGGATGGGGATATTGCTGGTTTAAGTGCTTCAGTACTGCTATGAAAAGTAGTGAAGCTGTTCGTCCTTCAGTTGTGTCTGACTCTTTGCGACCCCATGGACTGTAGCCTACCAGGCTCCTCTGTCCATGGGATTCTCCAGGCAAGAATATTGGAGTGGGTAGCCATTCCCTTCTCCAGGGCATCTTCCTGACCCAGGAATTAAACCTAGGTCTCCTGCATTGTAGGCAGATTCTTTACCACTTGAAGCACCAGGGAAGCCCATTCAGTACTGCCATGGGAGAAGGTAACTCAGCAGTGCCCAGGCCAGGCTCTTTGGGCCTCCTTGCAGACTCTGATCTGCTGGTTGAGCACTGTTTACTTGCACCAATTCACATCAGGGTGTTAATGGCGGACAATGCTTAATAGTTATTCCCTTTCTAGGGCCATCCAGCTCGTCATCAGAAGGATCAGAAGGAAGGACTCTGGAAGGGAGGATAACAGCTGGAATTCAGATAAGAAGGTAGTCCAGATCCTGGGCGGCTCACCAATGTGTAAGAGTGTGTGTGTATGTGTGTTGGGGGGAGATAATTCCTTTCTTCTTACTTCCCCTTTCTCCAGCTTCTTTTTCCCACTCTCACCTAGTCCCTCCCAGCTAAGGCCCAGCTCTGGGCATTGCTCAGGCTGCAGTTGAGGGGTCACCTGTAGAGGGAAGCTGGGCAACAATGTGAAGGCAGATTTTGACTCAACAGAAGAGAGGGCTTCAATTGAGCTGCCTACAAGTGGAGCAAGTGACCCTTAGGAGCTGTAGGCCTTGGTAGGGTACCTGTCAGGGATGCTTCTGTGAAGTGAGCTGGACCAGGTTTCCTGCCCCAAATCTGGAATTCTGTGCTTGTGGCGGCCGGCATCTCCTAGCACCATACAGGGACGATGGGGAAGACCAAGAGAGTGAGGGAGCACAGACAGGTTCCTTACTTTGAATTAGGAGCCAGCTCTGCTCTAGCATCTGAAATGATTTCGGTTGCCCAAAGTATGCAGCAGCTGGGTAGCAGGCTGGGGAGAGTCTGCTATAGAATGCCTTGGGAAAAGATTCCTCAGAGCCAGGGCCTGAACCCCTCACCCTCCACCCAGCAAAGACCCTGACCGTCATAGATGAGATGAGATGACCGCTAGCCCAGAGCAACATGGCAGCCCTCTCCTCCTATACCCTTGTTTCTCCTCTTCCTATATCCTTGTTGCCACCAGCGGAACTCAGCAGTTTGGGACACAGACAGGAGGCCTGGGGCCTGCTGTCCTTGCTGCGGTTAGGTCTCCCAGGCCTGGGAGCTCCCACCAGGGCTCCTGGGCAGCTCAAATTCCAGGTAACCTCTTCCTCTTCACAGAGCTGACCCGTGCCGGCATGCTTCTGGATCCTTTGAACTATGTCCTCCTCTGAGGGCTCAGCATCAAGGGAAGTCCACAGATCTTGTGAAGGAGGGAGGGTAGTCCCCAGCCAGGAATAAGGGAGAAAGGGAAGTTGTATTCCAGCCAGAAACTCAGTTGGGAGGGTAGGAGGGAGGAGGGAACAGGAGGAACAGCCCCCAAGCTGCCCCCCTGCTCTGCTGCTTATCAGAAGAAACTTAAGAGTCAAGTAGTTGCTCCCCTGCCTTCTTAACCAGGAAGGACGTCTTCCTTCTCCTCCTCTAGGGTCTCCCCCGACACCCAGGGGTCTCCCAGACCTGCCTTCCCATTGCACCCTCGGGCCACCTTCTACCCGAGGAATCCCCTGACCCACCTTCTTCCAGGTGACGGCCTTCCAGCTCACCTTCTCCCCTTCAGGGGTCTCCTAGCCCACTTTCTCCCTTGGCAGGGTCTCCCCAGCCCACTCTCTCTCCCTGCAGGTCCCCCGACCCACCTTCTCCTGGCAGGGTCTTCTGGTCCCTCTTCTCCCCCAGCACGGTTCCCCCGGACCACTTTCTCCCCAGGCAGAGGGGTACCCCGGCCCGCCTTCCCCGCGGTCCCCGGCCCGCCTTCCCGCGGCGGGAGCGGCGGCCCTGGCTGGCGGGCGGAGGCGGCGCCACCCGGGGCGCTGACGTAGAGGCCGCTCGGCGGCCGGGGGTCCCTTCGGTGGGGCCGCGGCTCCCCGCCCGCCGCCCCCGCGCGTCCATTCCCTTTTGTGTCCCGCGCGCGGCCCGCTCCCCGCGCACACTCGCGCCCTGCGCCCCGCGGGCCGGCGGGCGGCTCCCGGCGCGGCCCTGCACCGCGCGCCCCGCTTTGTGTGGACGCGCCGGCCGGGTGCGCGCGGGCTGTCGTGCGCCCCCGGCCCCGTCCCCGGCCCCGGCTCCGGCCCCGGCCCCGGCCCCGGCCCCCGCCCGGCCCGGCCCGCCCGGCCCGACCCGGGAGCGCAGCGCGGGCCGAGGGGCGGGCGGGCGGCGCGCGAACATGGCGACGGTGCCCGTGTACTGCGTCTGCCGGCTCCCCTACGACGTTACCCGCTTCATGATCGAGTGCGACGCCTGCAAGGACTGGTTCCACGGCAGGTGAGCGCGCAGCCGCCCGGCCCCGGCCCCGGCCCCGATCCCAGGCCCCGGGCCCCCGGCCCGCGGCCCCGGCCCGGTCCGGTGAGCGCCCTGCAGGCCCCCGCCCGCCGCCTCCCGCCGGCCGCGCGCCCTTTTGTGCCCGGGGCGGGGGCCGGGGGCCGGGGCCGGTCGGGCGCCCCTCACCGCCGCGGCGCACAAAGCGGGTCCGCGGGGGGCGGCGGGCGGGGGCCGGGCCGGGAAGTTGGGGCGCCGAGCAGGCCGGACCGCCTGACAGCGGGCCCGCGGAGGCCGGGCTCCCGAGGCCCAGGCCCGGCGCCTCCCCCGCGAAGTTGCAGGAACTTTCCCCGCGCGGGCCCGGGAGACGCGCGAGTGGCGGGCTCGGACGCCGGCGGGGCTGGGACGGACGTGGGGCCCGGCCAGGTGGCGGCGGCGCGCCCACCCTCCGCC
This sequence comes from Capra hircus, assembly GCF_001704415.2. Lineage (NCBI taxonomy): Eukaryota > Metazoa > Chordata > Mammalia > Artiodactyla > Bovidae > Capra > Capra hircus. The sequence continues at coordinate 84,666,069 of NC_030815.1, forward strand.
GCAGCCCGGAGCTCCGGCACCTTGTCCGGGAGGCAGGGACCCCTGCCCGGCCCCAGCGGGGCTCCTGGACCCGGCCGGCCTGCACATCCCCGGCAGGAGTGTGGGTGACAGAATGGTGGGTCTGTGTGGGTGTTGCGGCTTTGCCGCCTCCTCTTTGGCCGTCACGTTTCCCCGTTCCCCTCCTCTGTGTTCCAGACACAGGCCCACCCTGGTTTTGACTTGACCTTCTGCTCTCAGAGGAAGATGGGGTGGGGGGAGGTGAAGCTTGGCCTTTGCCCGTGACCATGACCTGGCCCTGTGCCGAGTTTTCAAAAGCCAGAGGCCCCTTCCCACCCAGAAGTAAGTGGCAGAGGAGGAAGAGGAGGTGATCCTGGTGCCCAAACTGCTCCAACAGGTTCTCCTGTGTTTGGGCCTCAGCGGAACCGCCAGAGGCTGGCCAGGCTAGTGTGCCCTCCTAGGCTCCGGTCTTAGACCCAGCAGGAGCAGGGCTGGGGGCAAGAGACTGCGTGTGTGCTGATAGGCGGTCCCTCAACTTCCAGAGAGAGAAGCCCCCCCCCCCCCAACCCCGGTTTTAACTGTGGATGGGCCAGTGGCCCTTAAAGGTAGGTTGTGTTATCTACTTCTGACAGTTTGCATGTGTGGGGGCTAGGCAGCCAGATGTGACAGGGCTTGCTTAGGTTGGTCAGTGCCAAGCCTGAGTGCCTGTGACAGGGACACCAGTGAGGAGGGGTGAGACTCCATGGGATAGGAACTCCCACTGACATTGTGGGGCTCCCGGGCTGCCTTCCCAGGACTGTGGAGACCCTGCAGAGTGGTGGAGGCTGGAGTGGGAGCGCTGGGCTCTGCCCAGAACAGTGCTGCTATGCACACCCACCAGTTGGCATCCTCTCAGAGTTCATGGCTGGATCAAGGGTGAGAGCTGCCATATGATCGTTCATGGCTCCTCGGGTCCAGAGATGCTGAGAAGCTGGTTGGGAGTGCCCTGAAAGTGGTGGGACCTCCCCCTCCTCCCCCACCCCTACCCAGGGCCTGCAAGCCTGCCCAAGGTGCCCAGGCTGGAGGAGTGTGAGGGCCTGGGAGGACCCTTGCCTGGCTTCCCTCCTTTCAGTTGGGCAGGCAAAGCCAGTTCTGAGCTGGACTTTGAGAAGGGGTGTAGTGAGTGGGAGGAGCGGAGGGGGTAGGGAGAGACCTGGGAATGAGAGCAAGCAGGGGAAAGGGGCTGAGGGCTGGCCTGAGGCGATGGTGACATTTACTGGATTGGCTTAGGTAGAGACAGGGAGAAAGATGCGTTCTGACACCTCAAAGGGGATGTTTTGGGGAGGTCTTATCTCTTTATTTCTTATTTCTTATGTGAAGTCTTTGATTTGATCTGATATACACACAGATCATTTGATCAGCACAGATTCATTTCCACCTATGTGGGGTCACCCTATGGTCTGAAAGGGGCTGTGCTTCCCTTGTGCCAAGGGGCACATCTTCTCTGTATGTAATCAAGGGTTCCTTACAGAAGTGAGTGAACCCTGAGGGCCCAGAACACCTCCTGTAGTCCTTAGTCCCCTGAGTGGCTCAGGGGAGGTGCTGTGATGGGAGAACACGGGGTCAGAGTTTGGGACCATTGTTGGCGAGGCTGGGCAAGGCTATATGCGGCCCTCACACCCCTGGGCAGACCTCCCACCTCTCTTGTCATGACCCTTCTCCACTGTGACAGAAAGGTGTGTGACATAATCCACAATGTTTCCAAATCTCCAGATATTCCTGGATGGATGACCCTCTACTCTTTTCAGATCCATGTACCGGCTGTACTGTTGTTCACTTCATATTCAAACATCTCAACTCACTTTCTAAAAGTTTAAACACTTTGTTACTTTTTATGTTGAGAGAATTTGAAGAGTTACAAAAAAAGGTACAATTTCCCTATACTCCACACCCTGCCTCCCCTGAAGTTAACATCTTATCAAATTATGTTGCAAGCATAGAAACAGGCAGAAACACTGGGGCCACACTGCTAACCAAGCTTCAGGCCTTGGGCAGATTTATTTAGTTCCAGGACCCCACATTGCATTTCACTCTGGTGTCTCCTTACTCTCCTGAATCTTTCTGTTCCAAGGAAACTTCGTATCATTCCCTGAAATAGAACATTAGTATAACTTGCTGTAGACAGTACTTGTAAAAATAAACATAACTGTGAAAGTAACAGGCTCCCTCTTGTTCCACCTGTGACCCTTCACATCCCTACAATGAACCCCCCTTTGGATGGATTGGAAGGGGGTCTCTGAAGTTACTTTCACTCCCAGTGGCCAACTCTTTGCTGGTAGGACTCTAGCAGCAGTGCTGGCTGAGATCATGGTTGGGGCAGTCTCCTTCTACAGGGGAAGAACCTGCTCCCAGGATATGTCCACCATAGCAGAAAGCCTGGAGAACCCTGACTACCCCTTCTGGCATTCTCTGCGGCAGTCTGTCTGCTGGACCGAGCTGGTACTTGGGCAGCCAGGAAGGCAGGAGCTCGTGTTCCACCCTGTCTTGACCATGACTGGTCACTCCTGGGACTAGGATAACTTGTCAACCCAATCTGCCTTCCTTGCACTCACTGCAGTGTCACCTGGAAATTGACTAGGAAGGGATGGATTTTGTGGCTGGGTGTCCTTAGAGCTGTCTTATGAGCAGAACAGATATGGCACTGCTCAGGCATTGGGAACCTTCCTCCTCAATAAGGGTGCCATGGGGCCAAGAAATGGGGGGCTTCTCATGCTTATGCCTCCTGCCAGACCCTGTGTGTCTCTCCGTCCTTGCCTTTGGCAAGTCGTCTGACTGTAGACCAGTAGCTCTAGGGAGTGACCTGGACATCTCACCTTTTCACCATCTTGATGTGAAGAGTCTCTGTGGAAAATAGAAATGATTCTGTTGAAATATCAGAGATCCTGAAGCTTCCTGACCCTCTTTAAGTTCCTGTTGTATTAAGCTTGAAGGGTTTTTGGAAGCATAATCAGTAAAGTTGATTTTAAAGAGTTTGAAAGCTGAGGTGCTGTGCCAGTCCTTTAGAGGCAGAAGTTCCATTTATTCCTCAGCAAGCACTATGGGGTGTGTGTTCTGTGTAGGGTGCAGTGCTAGCTTTGTGGTTTCCTGGGGGTAACAAGGCAGATCCCCTTGCCTCTTACAGGTTTTCTTCTGTGGGAGTCAAACTTGTGGGCTGGGAGTTCCATCCCAGCCTGGGGAGTGTTTCAGAGCCGGAGGAAGCACTGTGTGGGGGCAGGGAGGCTGCGTCAGGGACAGCCTGCTGGTGTGGCTGGAGACGGGAACCACTCTCGGGCACTGAGCAGAGCAGTGGTAGGAGGGGACTGAGGACTTGACAGGGATCCTCTGGATGCTGTGCACACAGCCGGGGAAGAGGACAAGGCCAGGAGTCCCTGCCCGGATGAGAGGTGACAGGTGGGACCTAGGGTGAGGACTGGGGTGGGGAGAAGGGGTTGAATTCTACAAGTACTTAAAGGTGGGCTGGCAAGACTTGCCTGATATAGATCCCCTCTGATTCCTGTGTGTTTGTCCTGCCATCTGGAATCCACGTGCCCTCCTCGCCAGGGCCCTATCTGTGCCCATCCTGCCCAGGACTGGTTGGCCTTTGTGGGCTTTTGCCATGTCTTTTCCCCCACCCAGCCTTAAGCTTTTTAGGGCAGATCCTCTTCCTGGGTCCTTGGCCCTCACGGCTGCTCAGTACCACAGAGTGGGATGATGGCTGGCTCTGTTGGCCAGTACACTATGTGCACTTGGAGAGAAAGAAGGGCTTGCCAGGGCTCAGGCCTCAGTGCCGCAATCTGGGAGGGCAGAGCTGACAATTAAATCTGCCAACGTGAGATCCCTTAATATCGTGGGAAGTGCCATTCGCATGGCGACCGAGTTGTGGCATGTTTGACGTGGTTAGGAATAATGATTTGTCATTTTGAGATGAAGAATTCTCACTGAATGAGCTTAAGAAGTTCCAGAGGAGATTGGGGGAATGTCCTGCCAAATTATAGAGGGCAGAACAGATATCCCCTGTCCATCCATCCTTTCCAAGTGAGATGAATCTCAAAGGAAGCTACTTGGAGCTCATGGTGATCACCAGAATGTTTGCTTTTATTGAAAATATTGGCCTGGAAGCATGCTTGATGTGAGCCTCTGCACTGCAGCCTACATTTGTTTGGGGCCTCTTGGGCTTAGGTGTGGTTGCAGATGGCCTGAGTTCAGGCAAAGTTTGGGATACTTGAAGTGGACCCCGCCACTCTCAGGTACCATCTGTGGGTCTATCCCCTCACCTCTGTGATCATGGCACCTGGCCATGTGGAGGGCCTTTTTCCAAAATAATGAGAAGTTTTGCTGTTAGGAGGGAGTGTTGGCCAGAAAATAATGTTCCACAACAACGTATGCTAGAAGAATCTAACTGCTAAGATTCCGGTGTGGGTAAAGCAAAGCTGTCAGTTGACTTCCAAGTGACTGATGTGAAATAGCACTGCAGGGCTCACCCTGTCTGGCCTTTATGGTGTCAGGAGTAGTTCCCAGTCATCCTTTTTTATCAGAGGCCTACGGTGGCCTCCCACTTCTAGCAGAGGGAGAGGGCCCCCGTCTCCTCACCCACAGCTGGTGTATGCGTCTCTGCCAGAGGTGGGGGCACAAGTGGCATTTGGCATATTCTGACTCAAGTATGCTGGAAACTCCATACCTGTCCATGGGTTTGAAAATGCAATGTGGATAGAGACATCTTCGCAGCAGAAAGGCTACATCCAGTGGCAGGTAGGGAAGCTGGGCTCTGTGCAGGACCCTTGGTGTCTCAGGTGTACCCAGCAGCCCCCTGGCCTCCCACTTAGAGCCATGTCTCCATCTCTGCACCTTGCCTCCATGTCTCACTCCAGCTTCATTCCCTAATCCTGTCTGTCTCAGTTCTCAGCTTTTTGGCTTGGTGGTGAGGCTAACAGCGCTCTTTGGAATGGGTCTTGGCCCTGTGCTTTAGGGCACAGGGTCTCTTCATTTCCCCCCCCCAAGTGCTGGGTCATCTGTGGATAAATGTACTTAGAATTCCAGCCAGTGACTGGCTTTGCCTCTCAGCATAAGAACTGAAGGTCCTTGTGGTGTTTGTCCAGGCAAATGGAGAAACAAGCCTTTCATCCTTTTTTAAAAATTAGGGTGAAATTCACATACCATGAAATTAACTGTTTTATAAGTTTAAGTGTTAGTCACTCAGTCATGCCCAACTCTTTGTGACCCCATGGACTGCAGCCCACCAGGCTCCTCTGTCCATGAGATTTTTCCAGGCAAGGATACTGGAGTGGGTTGTCATTTCCTTCTCCTGGGGATCTTTCCAACCCAGGGATCGAACCCTGGTCTCCTGCACTGCAGGCAGATTCTTTACTGACTGAGCTACAAGGGAAGCCCCTAGCGCACAGTTAATAGCATTTAGTACATTCAGGACATTTCGCAGCTGTCACCTCTGGCTAGGTTGTGAAGATTTTTATCACCTCAGAAGAAAACCCATTAGACAACTTCCCCATTCCTCCTCCTGTCAGTCCTGGACAACCAGCCATCTGTTTTCTGTCCCTATGGATATATCTATTCTGGACATTTCCTATAAATGGAATCATACTATATGTAGCCTTCTGTGTCTGTCTTCTTTCACTTAGCGTAATGTATTTTTAGGATCATCCACATTGTGGTGTGTATCAGACTTCATTGATTTTTTATGGCTGAATAATACTCCAGTGTAAGGATCTACCACAGTTTGTATATACATTTGTCTGTTTATGGCTATTTGGGCTTTTTCCACCTCTGGCTGTTGTCAGTAGGGCTGCTGTGAACATTTGTGTACAAATATTTGTTTGAAGACTTGTTTTCAATTGTTTAGGGAATTGCTGGGTCATATGCTTAGTCTATGTTTAACTTTTTGAGTAACCAGCAAACTGTTTTTCCGCAGCAGCTGCACCGTTTTACATTCTTACCATCAATGTGGGAGCAATCTGATTTCTCTTCATCCTTACCAACACGTTGTTTTCCATTTTTAAAATTATGGGCGTCCTAGTGGGTGAGAGGTGGTATCTCATTACGATTTCGGTTTGCATTTCCATAATGGCCGATGATGTTGAGTATGTTCTCACGCACTTGTCCATTTACATATCTTCTTTGGAGAAATGTCTGTTGAAACAGGTTGCCCATTTGAATTTTCTTTTTTAGATTTTAAGAGTTCTTTATATATTCTGGACAATAGACCCTTATCAGATACAAAATTTGCACGTGTTTTCCATTCTATGGGTTGTCTTCACGTCTGTGTTAATGCCCGCTGATGCACAAATATTTTTAATTTTGATGAAGTCTAATTGGTCTTTTTCTTCTGTTGCTTATGCTTTTGGTGTTATATCTAAGAATCCATTGCCAGATCTGGAGGCCATGAAGATTTACCCCTTTGATTTCTTCCAAGAGTGTTACAGTTTTAGCTCTTATATTTCGTTTTTGACTCATTTTCAGTTAATTTTTATATATGATTTGAAATATGGATCCAACATCATTTGTTTGCATGTGGATGTCCAGTTGTCCCAGAACCATTTGTTGAAAAGACTATTTTTTCCCTGCGGAAAGTCTTGGTAGCCTTGCTGAAACTTGTTTGACCATATACCCGAGGGTTCTGTACTCTGTTCCATTCCATTGGTCTATATGTCTGTCCTCATGCTAGTACCACACTGTTTTGGTTACTGTAGCTTTGTAGTAATTTAGAAGTGTGAGACTTCCAACCTTGTTCTTTTTAAAATTTTTTTTGAATTTTTGGGACTCCTTGCAAAATCCATATGAATTTGAGAATTGGCTTCTCCATTTCTGCAAAAAAAAGGGCTTTTGGAATTTTGACAGGGATTGCATTGAATCTGTAGATTGCTTTGGGTAGTATTGACATCTTAGTATTGCATGGGGTGTTTTTCCATTTATTTAGATTTAAGTATTCCCTGATTACTTTCAGCAATGTTTTGTAGTTTTCAGTGTACAAGTATTAAATTTCTTGATTAAGTTTATCCCTAGGTACCCCATCCTCTTGGATGCAACTGTGAGTAGGATTATTTTTGTAGTATCCTTTTTGTATTGTTTGTTGCTAGTGCTTTTACACATTTAAAAAAAAAATCACCTTTTAACATGTGGCAGTGAAATTTCCTAAACCAGACATTCTTGGGGTGGAGGTGCTGACGTATGCACACGCTCAGCTGCACGCCTTTGGATGTCATGTGTCCAGAGTGTCTGCATGCCCTGGGAGGGGTGCCACTTTCCTTTTTAGTCTTAAGTGTTCATTGAGCCTTTCCTCTGTCACATCCTGAGTTAGGCATTTTTCATACACATGTGGTGGGGGTGCTTCTTGTGTTGTCTGGGGATTGCCATGCAGGTCTCTGTATCCTTTATGGTGACCGTTGAGGAAGCTGCAACTGAGTAGTCAGGGCTCGCTGCTGGTCTTACAGTGTATGTGGCCTTGCTGACCTTCCCACTGCCTCTGAGTGCTTGGTGGTGGGCCTTTCTGATTGAGAGGCGAGCAAGCTGAGGCTAGAAAGATCAGCTCTCTGAGGTCAACACTACAACATGATAGGCTGGGACAACAGCAGCTCCATCTACCAATGCCCCTTCATTGATGTAAACGACAAGGTTCAGTGCCTGGGACCCCAGAAGGTGAGAGTTCCCAGCAGTGTGAACCTGCGGGTTGGGTCAGCACTGCTCCTTGGGCTGAGCAGGGCATGAGGGCAGAGAATAAGCTCCTGGGATGGTAGTGCAAGTTGCTGACTAAACCACGAGCTTTATGCTGGGGTAGGCCACTTGCCCAGGAAACTTTGGGCACAGTCTGGCTGGGTGCATCTGGGTCTGGGTCCCTCCAGTAGGGTGCCGTTTTCTGCTTCACATAGAAGTGCAGGGTGGAACTCATTTCTTGTGCTCTACACAGCATGGGCTGGGCATAGGTCCCATGGTACTGGATAAGTGTGAGTGGCTGGATAGGCCTTGGAGACTGCCCTGGGGCCAGGTCTGAGCTCAGAGATGCCTCCCCCTGGGACAGCCAGGCTTGGGCTGGTAATCCCAGACTGATGCATGATCAGCCCAGCTACATGGACTCTGATACTTGAAAATCTTTTTGAAACTTTGTGACTTTGCCTCTCATTTTATCCAGCCCCTAAGAACTGCCCCCAGATCAGAGTCTGGATGTGAATCCCAGCAAGGTTGGGCTGAAAGGGGAGTGAGAAAGTGCTTTTTGGGAACAGTGGGGGCACATAGGCCCTTCCCTGCCCAGGCTCTGTCTCACCACCCTCCTGGGCTGACTTGCCGTCACCTGGAGAGATGACACAGATATAGGTGTTCAGCCCCCATCTCCTGCAGAAGAGGCTGAGGCCTGGGGTCCTGTGCAGTATGACTCTGGGCATCCTGGGACAATCAAGAAACTGCGGCCTGATCCAGTCTGCCTCCCAGATGAACAAGGCCCAGGGAGGTGTGCAGTGAGCTCCCCAAGAGGACTCCCCAGACCCTGTAGGGAGGGAGATCCCATGGCACCCCTTGAAGCAACACAGGGGGTGTGCATCAGAGCTGGAATGGGTTCTCGCTAAATATCCTTCTGCTGACGTTTGCAAAACTCCAGGGTTAGTTGCCTTTGTTGGTACTTATGGAATCTCTTTCCTAGAAATTTAAGATAACTGTGGCTAATCTCCCAGCTGTTGTGGAGCTATTGCTCATAAAAAAGGGGGTGCCTGGGAGTGGTAATGCCTCATTGCTCCCACCAAGATACTTTCTGTCATCCCCTTGTTCTTTCAGCAGCTCCCTGAGGGCACTACACTTGGGTCTGCTTAGGAGAATCTGGCTTGGAGAGGACCAGCAGCCGGCCTGGGTCACTGGCTGATAAGTGGCACGTGGGGCTTTGCCACCCTGCCTTCCCCTTGGCAAGTTCAAAGTCTGGCAGGCACTGCTTCATCCATGCTGTTGGAGGGTGAAAGTCTTAGCTGCTCTTCGGTCTTGTGGTTCTCATGATACCCTGTTGTCATGGTGACCTTTTGATCCCAGTTTGGGTACTTATGTAGCCGACCCCCATCCAATCCTGGTACTGCCCCTGGACCTCTCCAGCATCCCTCTCAGAATTCTGGGCCCCTGTCTGCCAGAATCTCTGCCCCCTGCCCAGTGTGTAAGCATCCGGTATTTGCATTTCGGTCCCTGGCTCCAGAAGGGGAGGTGGACAGGTGAACCTGGGAGTGACTCACTAAGTAGGGGTGGGGCATCTTTGTGAGTCTAAGGCCCATGTTGTATTATATCCCCTCACTTCACTGGGCCACAGCTAGGTGTGGGACTAGGGCTCTGAGGACCTTTTACCTAGGTTCTGCCTCAAAAGCCGTGCTTTCCCAGACCCTGCACGCCATGTCCCAGTCCTGCCCATCCGGTCCCCTTCTCCAGCTTCCCAGGGCACGAGGTTCCTTTCCTTTGCTCCACAGACAGTGTGACCCTCTGGAATAGAAGGTGGGTGTTGGTGGGACTAGAGAGCACCATGTGGCTCTGCTCCTTCCGGCGCTTAGCGGCCGAGGACCGGAGGTGCAGCCCTGCGTGATCCTTCTGCAGAGCAGCCATCCCAGTCTCAGGGCTGTGAAAAAAGCAAGGGCTGGATTGAAGCTTGGAGAAAGAGGTGGACAGATCTGCATTCAATTTGAGAAAAAACTTTTTGATAATTGAAATTGGACCCAGACTGGACTATCTGGGGAAGTATACCATGCACGTTAGAGCAGGATCTCTCCATCTGGGCTCTGTGGACACTGGGACCAGAAAGTTCTTTGCTCTGTGGGATGTGGAGCAATCCTGGCCTCTGCCTACTAATCCAGAAGCACCTGCCCCTCAGTTGTGAGAGCAAAAGTACCTCTAGGCATAGGCCGATGTCCTTCGGGAGATACAGTTGTCCCTGGTGGAGGAGAAGAGGTGACTGAACATCTGCAGAAACATGTTCACTTTTGTTGGGTGGAAAATGGAGCTTCTGACCCCTCTTCTTTTTTTATGTTTATTGTGATAGGAATTACTGCATTTATTCACTTAAAAATAGTTATTTGAACAAATTTGCAAGTGGAATACTAGGACCTGGCTTTTTAAAAAGGAGTGTGAAGGAATCGGTAGTGAAAAGTTATCTTCTCTCCAGAACCAACTCGATTGCAGCTCTTTAGGAAAAGCTCCAGGGAGATCTCTGTTTATACAGCGTTTGTATGGCGAAGCCGCCCCCTCGCCCTTTCCTCAGGCACACAGGCGCATAGGCGCATGCTGCGGGCACGGGTCTGCCTGGGACAGGGGTCTCAGAGGGCTCTGCTGTGTCGTCTGTGCTCAGGGATGCATTGTTTTCCTGACTCCTCGGTCCTGGTTGGCGTTAAGCTTGCATCTCATCTGTAGCAACTGCAGTTTTGCACAGGGAGCATCCTGGTACATACAGTAATGTGTACATGTACAACTTTATCTGTTGGATAAATCCCAAGATATAAGGCTGCTGAGTTGAAGGGGACAGCATTATAGGTTTTAAAATTGCCAGATAGGTTGTACAGATTTCTCTACACACTGGCAACACATTTTCTGAACTTTTTAATTTTTTTTTGTCAACTGTGTTTAGAAGGTGAAAAATTGTTTCCTCACTGTGGTTTTAGAGTACAGGTTTTATATATTATTATTTCAGTTTGTAGTTGTCTAGTTATTAATTCACTTTTGAATTCTTTTTGCCCTGCAATTGTAGGATTTTGGAAATGGCCCTGATGCTTTCTAATAAAAACAAAATCTGAGAAGTAAAATGAGAGGCAGCCTTCTTCTGTTGGTCAGGGCAGGGTGGGATGGGGGTGTCACTCCCATGCTCTCCCTCCTCCTGCTCCAGTAGTACTCTGAGCCCCTGCAAACCTTTAGGACTGGCAGAGGGTGAAAGCTCACTTGTTCGTTAAATATCTCCCTTCCTTTTAAAAATAATTTTATTTATTTATTTTGCTGTGCTAGGTCTTTGTTGCTGCGAAGGCTTTTCTGTAGTCGCAGCGAGCAGGGGCTACTCACTAGTTTCAGTGCATGGGCTTCCCATTACGTGGCTTCTCTTACTGCGGAGCACAGCCTCTAGCGCGTGTGGACTTCAGTTGTTTTGGCTCCCAGGCTCTAGAGCACAGGCTCAATAGTTGTGATGCACAGGCTTAATTGCTCTGTGGCTTGTGAGTTTTTCCTGGATCAGGGATCGAACCCATGTCGCCTTCATTGGCAGGTGGATTCTTTACCATTGAGCCACCAGGGAACCCTCCCCCCCGACCTCTCCTTTGCTTTTGAGTCTTACTGTGAGGTCAGCCTCATTTGCTTTTATTTCTTTTCTTTTTTTTTTTTTTATGAACTTTTATTTTCGACTTGTTTTAGGTTTATAGACAATTTGGAGCCTTGGTTGAGTTTGTGCATACCCTGGCTTAGTTTCCCTGATTGTTAGCGTCTCACATCACTGCCCTACCCTGGTCACAGAGCAGGAGTTCATGCTGTTCCATTGCCATACACTCCCAACTCCTGGTCCTTCCCACAGAACCAGGTTTGCTGGAGGCCTCGCGTGCCTTGTTGTGGCCTCTCAGATCCCTTTGTCCTCTGATCTTGACACTGAAGACCCTCCAAAGTTTGTGTACCTTTAAGGAGCCATGTCTGTGGCTTGTGTGACTTCCTCGTGGCACCTTCACACACCCCTAAGCTTGGGACCCCAGCCCCAATATGGGCACTCTAACTGCCCTTGGGGCTGTCTGTGCTCCTGTGAGACAGCTGGGCCCCATGGTGGTCCCTGCGGCACAGACATGGGGTGTGTTCCACGTGGTCCTGATCACAAAGGCTGCCGTTTAGGGTCATGGTGCTGCTCCCCTTTCACAGTTTCTTCTAGATCTCAGACTTCTTTTACTAGATTTCAAACTACTCTTTGGAAAAGAAAGATGTAATTAGAGTGGTCTTTTGCCCCTCCTCTCTGAAAAGCTGACTGAGAGAGTGGTCGCTCCCCAACCTGGTGCTCTGCCTTAGGGACCAATGTTAGCACCATCCAGACACTTCAGTGGCTGCTGCCCTCTGGACACACCACTGGAGTAGGATGTGCGAGTAGGGGTGTCCCAGGGAGCATTTGGTCCAGGCCCTTCTTTTGCAAACGAAAAATGGAGCTCTTTCTAGACCCTGGGGCGTTCCCCACAGATGGGCTAGAACCCTCTTGGTTGGTTCTGCCCTTGGGAAGGCCCCCTGCCGCCAGTGCTAAGAAGCACACGTTTGAGTGCTGGAAGCCCTGTATCCTCTGTGACTTCAGTGAATGATGACTGTGAACCCCTATTCGCCTTGTGGTCGGGCTGCCTATCTGCAGTGGGAGGCTGTGACCAACTGGCCTTGAGGTTCTGGGGTCAGTAGGGGGTGGCCCAATGCTGTTCTGCTAGAGGCGTGCCCGCTGCTGGGCTATCCTGCTGGAGCCTGCCCTCTCTGCCTGCCTTTTTGCCCCGTCCGCAGAGCCTCTATCACCCAGGAGGCCTGGCCAGCTCCCTGAGGTCCCTTGCTGGAACGGTAGATCAGGATCCAGCCTATTTCGACACCCTCTGCCACCCCAGAGCTGGTCACTAGGGGCCTGAGGGATGGCAGAACTGGGCCTAGTTGTGTCCTTGCCACTTCCCTGCTGACACTCTGGGATTCCAGGATTCAGTTCATTTTTAAACTCCTGGGGGAGTCCCTGCACAGATGGTCCCTGTGCTGGGGCCACGGGTCTGGATGATGGCTCATGGTCACAGCACCCGGTTGTACTGGGGGTCCTCTGGGAGTGGACAGTCACCTCGCAGAGCTGGCCTGTTCACCGTGATCTGCATGCACTGGGAGTTAGTGAAGGAAAAGGCTCTTGGCGAAGCCACCCGGCAGCAATTGGCAGCCTGCCATTCTTACCAGTCGCTTGGCAGGAGAATCTTCAAGGCCTTTCCGGAAGTGTCCTGTCTGTGGGGTGGAACCATGGACACGGCCTAGTGTGCTTGTGCTTCCTGGTATCGTCAGCATCGGATGGACAGAGGGCCCTGGCGCCCCTGTACAGTGAGATCTAAGGTCTTGTGTGCCTCATCTCATCCGCAGGGCCTGTTCCAGGAGCCAGGTGAGGCCCCTGACTTAGGCTGGATGTGGTCAAGCGCAGCCAGAGTCCTTTCCCCATGCTCATTGCCAGTGGCTATGCTGGCTGCTGTTTGTCCCTTGAGGCCCAGCTTATACCATCCTAGCCTTATGACCTGGTCCCTTCTGGGATAGGGTCCGTCAAAAGGTGCATCATAGGATGCTCATCTCAGAGGGCTGCAGCACATGCCTGCTCCAGGCCCCACACCTTTTTGTGTGCCTTCTGAGAGTCTGGAGCAAGGGCCCACTGGAGTCCATCCAAGTTTCCATATCCTGATCTTTGCTCTTCTTGCCCTCTATGGTAAACACATGAACACACACATACACACACAGACACCAAAAAAAAAAAAAAGGAAAGCAAAGGACAGATATTAGAATGTTTCAGCAGGATAGAAGCACACCAGTTAGTCCTCCATCCGGATGTAGCCACACTACAACCAGAGCACACCCTTCATCTGTGCTGTCACCTGGAGGGTCACACGGAGCTGGATCCCAGGCCCTACCCCTAAATACCTTCCAAGGGATATGTTAGGGGCTGAGGACAGGCACCTCACCTCCCTGGGGCTAGAGTGTTATTTCTGTTGATATGACCTTGGATTGCATTTGCTCTCAGGTCAAATTTGTCTTCCCAGACACCTTGTGAGTCTCTGAGGGTTTTATCCAGATGGAAGGCTGTAATTCCCAGAGCTTCTATTTGCTCTATATCTGCATACAATTGGTTTCCTTAGAAACTGCTGGAATAAATGCTCCAGAACCTGCTTCTGATTTTTAAAGACAACATGTCAGTTATCTGGAATATCTATTAAAAATTCACCAGAACAAGTTTAAAAATATATAAAGAGACATTTTGAATATTCATTTACTATATCAAGGATTCTAGACTCTTATTAGATTGAGGGGATGATTAAATAAATTATAATGTACTCACAATAGGAAATTATTCAGTCACAAACAGTGGATGTTTACGACAAGATTTTAATGATATGGGAAAACATTTATGCTATAATATTAAATAGGAAAATAAAACAAGATGCTATATCGTCTATACAGGATGTTAGTTGGTATGAATCAATTAAAACAGAAGACATGCTGGAAGAAAATGTTAAGAGGGTTGAGAGTGTATTTTTTTCCTGTTGCTTTCATACTTAGTTGTACTTTTCAGCTTGTTTTCTAGGCACGTAAGGTTACTTTTATAATCAGAACTAAAATAAGCATGAAAATAAGATTGTCAGAGTGTAGAGGTCATCCTGCCCTTCCTCGCATTTCACAGGTTTTGTTGACTATAGTAAGGCCCCTGTATATGAACAAGCTCTGTTCTGAGAGCAGGTTTGTAAGTCCAATGAATTTAGCCTAGGTACCTAACTAACACAATTGGCTATATAGTGCTATACTATGATAGATTTATATTACTTTTCACACAAATAATACATAACAAACAAACGCCAAAAAAAAAATACCATATTTTAAATCTTACAGTGCAGTACCTTAAAAAGTACAGTAGTGCCAGCTATATTGCCACTGCTTTTACGCTTGCTTCCAGACACCTTGGGCTTGAAACAGACACTGTGCTATGGAACTCTATACAGTACTGTAGCAAAGTACACGAAAGCACAACTACTTGTAGACAGTGCACGCACATGACACGTGTGTGATTGTACCTGAGAATGCACATTCGCATCTTTGAAAGTTCTCGAGTTGAAGGTTCCTATGTAGGGGACTTACTCTATAGGTTTTATAGACACTTGGGAATGAGTGTCTCCCAACCTCACAGCCGCCTGGAAGCTAGGCTGAGGGCAGCCTTCTTTAGGACCCTTGACTCTGAAGGTCCTTCAAGCAACCTTTCTTCTGATGCTATCCCCCTAGCCCCCTGTAATGCATAGTAGCCTGGCCTGCAACCTGTCTGCTGAGAACGGGCTCCATCTGCCACCCAAGAGCCCCGTCACCCCCAAGCATCTTTCTGCAAGTGGAACTTCAAGCCTCATAGGACCCAGTACCCGCTTTGGATCTCCCAGGGATGGGGCCTCAGGCTAATGGGTTGAGGTAGGCCCCTCAGCTAACTAGGAGCAGTGACTGAAGCCCTGTGACCAGTTCCCAAAGCATCAGGACCATCCTGTCACCAGCTACTCTCATATTAGAGTGTCCCACTAGATGGGGACCAAGAGTGCAGCCAGCTTTGGAGGGCAGAGCCTGTAAGCCAAGCTCCCTCTGGTCTGTCCTGACATTTCCCTCCTTTCGACTGGCGGCTAAGCCCCTAGTTACTGCGCTCCATGTGAGGGATGAGCAAGTGGGGCCTCAGTGCCCCAAAATGTGGTTTGCAAGGCTGATGGGGGTGTGACCCAAGAGGGGGCCCTTGGGGAGATACCAGCGGACACCAGCCCCACCAGACATGCTAAAGGCACAGAGCTTTAAAAAGCCATTACTTAGACATGCGAAATAGTTACTCATATACACTTGGATACTAACAGATACAAAATTATTAGAGTAACCTAAGGCCAAAAGTATGGAGAGCTACTTTCAATTGGATCTACTTTAGGAATGATAGCAAAGAATTCTGAAAATACAATGTAAGCCTTAAGAGATTTAGGATTTGGTGTTATAGAAAATATTTCCTGACCATATTCAATGTGTGACCATTCATTTTCAAAATGCCGATTCTGGAATGCCCTGAGAACGTGTGCATCTGTGTGTCTGTGCACATGTCCTTTCTGAGTGTGCCAGGTGGCACTTTGCAGTGCACAAGGAAGAACATCCTGCAGACGCACCCACCGGGCACATGCCCTTTTCCAAGTCCGTGTGGCCACACAGCTGGTTTGCACCAAATATGTGCATATTCAAAGATGCCCTATTTTTTCTTATACATTTTACAAAATTCAGTTTTATTCTTTCCAGCTTGATTGAGTTATAATCAACAAAATTGTAATATATTTAAAGTGTACAATGTGATGATTCAATATAGGTATACATTGTGAAGAGATTCCTACAATTGAGTCAGTTAACATATCCATCATCTCACATAGTTAATTCTTTTTTTTTTTTTTTTGGTTGGATCACAAGTTTTAATCTCTTGGCAAATTTCAGTTATATAATGTAGTATTATGAACACTAGTCTTGTGTTATACATTAGATCCTCAGACTTTGCCCTTTTACCGGCTTCCCCCACTCCCCACAAACATGCCTTGTCTTGGAGTGATGGTAGACCTGGGATTCCAAGATGACCCCATCAAACAGAAAGTCAACGTCCCTAAGTTAACTCACTTTCTCAACTTCACCGAGCTCATATTACTGTTAGTTTTACTCCCATCACACAGGTGATACTGTACTGTTTCAGATTTGATAACTGGTTTCTGTTTGAGTTGTGTCTGTGGCAGCCAGCAGAAGTGGACGTTTTCCTGGTTGCTCACTTTCCGACCGTCCATCCTTTTGGGTGAGCTGAACCCAGCTGTTCCTGACTTTTCTTTTGAGCCAGGCTCCTGCTCTCCTGTTTTCTGGATATGGAGTCTGTGCTGAGACAGCTGCAGGGTGCTTGAAGCAGAAGAGGCAGAACCAGGTTGAGTGGGTGGCTATCCTGGGGGGCAACCTTGAACAGCTGTGAGTGAGGAGAAGTCAAGGAGCTTTGCTTGTTTCTATCAGGACTCTGTGCCCAGAACAGGAGGGAGGGAAACTGCATGTAGCCCTGGGTCAGCAACCCAAAGGGGTCTGGAGGTGCCCACTGAGAACCAGAGCAGAGACTGCCCTGTGGAGACTGGTAGCCTTGTTGGGCCTTGCCTTTTCCGCCTAGCCCAGCCCCGTGTTGCACCTGGCAGGTACTGGGGCTCTGGAAATAATGAGCAGGCTGTCAGGTGTGGCTGAGACCTCTGGAGGAGAAGATGATGTCAAATACTTTCCCAGCCCTAAAGTCCTGCACTTCCTGAATGGGATTGTTTTCTATGGTTGGGTGGGTCTATCCTGGGGAGAGAGAGGGTGTCTGGTCATTGCAGCTGGCCCCCAGAGCTTTGAGGAGCTGGTGGGCAGGGCCAGTGGGTAGAGTTGTTCTAGCTTCTTGGGGGCTTCCCTCCCGGGAAGCCGACACCGAAGGTGTGTCTCTGGACAGAGTTAAGGAAATTGTGCCTGAGAGTCTCAGAATTTCTGCCAAATCCTAAAAACAATAAAAAGTGCCTGGCTCCGAGGTACTGGGCGGTGTGCAGCAGGTGTACATTCTGGGACCTTTGTTCTGGCTCCTCTTTGCTCCTGGACCCCCACCTGCTGGCCATGGGAAGAGGGAAGACAGAGCTCCAGAAGGAAGGAGAGCAGAGGCTGCCAAACCTCAGTTTCCCCACTGCGGAGTTGGAAGCGGCTGCTGCTGGGTGTGTGGGGCGGTGGACACGCAGTGCCCAGCGTGGTGTGGCTCAACAGCTCTGCTTATATTGGGACGTGAGAGAGAGCTGAGTGTTCTGAGGTCTGCTGGGGAAAGGCCTCTGTTGTCTCTCGGAGGAACCTGGCACATTCTCTCAGGAGTCTGGGACCTAGCCTGTAGGTGACATTTCAGTTTCCCAGCTGCTGAAGCCCTGTCATTCATCCCCTACTGCATTTGTGGACTCTTTCAACCTCCCTTTCTATTCAGTGTGGGAAATATGCATATAGCCATGAGTAGGGGGTTTTAAAGAACTCTACTCTTCCTAGCTCTCTGTTTCTCTAATTTTCCAACTCCTTCCCTGTCCAGGAGGGCACCTCAGCCTGGCATCTTCCTCCTCTAAGCACCCAGAAGGGGGATGACCGGGTGTGTACCATGGTGCTCAGGAGCACCCTTTAAGTTTCAACACTTCATGCAGCTCAACTCACAGGCCTCTGCATTTCATCTTTCCGGAGGGCCAGCCGGTCTGCCCCTGTGGCCTTTGGCTGCTCAGCCTTGGTGGGAGGCCTGCTGCCTGTCTCATGACCGCCAAAGTCCAGAGGCCCCTAAGAGAAGACAGGAGAGCCTGATCCCTTCAGGCACAAAGCCCACTGTGAACCCTGTTTATTCTGACAGGTGAGAATCAGGCTGACTGATAATGATGATGCCAATTCCCTATGAGTGTGTCTACGCTTCATGGGAGTCTTGCAGCCTTGCCGACTTCCTCGTTGCCAGATTGTTGACGCTTGGCTCCCATCCCACCAGAAAGGCCATGACAAGGGGCATTGGGTATTTGCAAGGGATGGGCAGCCAGCAGGGACCCCATGAGCTGGATGGAACTTCCACAGGTGGGGGTGATGAGCACCAGTCTCAGTCAGAGTGCTGTGCCCCTGTGGGTCCTGGCCCTGGTGGCTGTCCTCTGGAAGAGGGCATGGCCCTGCATCCTGGCCCTTCCTGGGAGGCCCCGCCCACCTTTCAGGCTGCGAGAAGGCCCAGCAGGGTGGCCCTGAGGCTTGGGGTGGGGTCCCCTTGGCTGGGAAGATGGGCTGAAGAGGAGCACTACAGGCTTTTAGGCCAGGCTGGCTCTGCAACTGGCAGTCTTGGCTGCCATGTGCTCAGGTCTCATCCTTGTTTTGTGTCCCCAAGAATGGCACCCTCAGTGCTGGCCCCTGTGGGCCTAGGCCTCTCTGCCCCAGGACTGGCTGTGATCCAGAGAAGAACCCAGGAGGGTGTCCTATTGACCCAGAGCCCCAGAAAGTACAGTTGTCCTTCGGGGAATTCTACCACAGACCTGTGCTGTTGAGTGTGTCCTGGTGGGTGAGCTGCCTCTGACCCCAGGAGAGGGTCTGGCACAGAGGTCCCTGTGCAGGCGGCTGTGATCACTGCCAGGAGGGCATTTCCCTGCGGCCCCACTCTGCCCCTGCCCTACTGGGGGTCCAGCATGAGCCCCCAGCTTTCCACACATGTGCTTCTTGCCTGTGCCCTCAGAAACTTTTTATTGTGTGTGTTCTTCATGAGTGATTTCATTTGTACCAGTTTTGTTCTGCAGCCCCTGCTTCCCTTCAGTGCAGGCCTCAGCAAGCCAGTCCTGCTGGACACCCTTGGTTGTCCCTGAGCCTCAGGGTGAGGTCTGCTGCCCAGCCCCCGCGGGAAGGTAGAGCCGCTTAGACACCTGTTCCTATGGACCCTGCAGAGGCTCCCAAGGGCAGTTTCAGGGGTGGCTTGTGGGGCTGGGGCTGCCCTCAGGGTTAGTTTTCATGTCCGGTACATTCACCTTCCTGGGGCAGTGGCAGGCAGGGGATCGGGTGGCACTGGGCTGGCCTGGAACAGACGTGAACTGCCCCGGAGTAGCCTCAGGGGGCACACACTGCTGCTACTGCCCCTCCACAACCCTGGGTCAGCCTCTGACCTGTAAGTCCAAGAAGTGAGTTTCTAGAGGGATCAAGGAGGGGGTTTCAGACAAATTCTGAGTGAGCGATGGTCAAGGCTTTGTAAGGAGATGGGGGTGCCCAGAGGATAAAAGGCCAAATAAAAGTAGTGTCTACATTCATTGTTTGAATGCCAGTGTTTCAAAACAAGACCCAGTGCCAGTAAACAGCTTGCGAGGGAGCCAGCCTGCCACCTGAAGTGTTTGATGGTCACGCCTGCATTTCACCTTTCTTGGTCTCCGCTAAAGCATGCAGTGTCTCAGCTGAGACAGATGGGGTCCAACCATTGTTTCACACCTTGTGGGGTTTAGAGCCAGAAGGGACTTAGACATGAGGGTAGGGGTGCTAGATAAAAATAGCTTGAATTTCTATTTATCAGAAATTCATATCTGACCGGGTGTCCAGTATTTTCATTTGCTAACTCTGGCCACCCTGTAGCCCAGACCTGTATCTTTGTCAGCCAGGGAAGGTGGGACTCCCAGACTTCTCAGGGAGGGAACCTGGCCACTGGGGTGCCTTGTGCCCCCCAGATTGATCCAGCCCGCTTCACCAGTGAGAGGAGAAACTTGCAGTGGTGTGTGTGTGTATATGTATGGGGTACATGTGGGGGATGCAGTGTGCATGTGTAGAGTGTGTATGTGTGTAGTCTGTGGCATGTGGGGGTATGTGTATATGTGTTGTATATTTGTGTGTGTATGTGTGTGGATTTATGTATGTATATATGTGTGTATATGTGTATATGTATTTTTGTATATGTGTTGTTTTTTTTTTTGTTATTGTTTGTTGTTATGTATTTTTGTATATGTGTGTGGTGTATTTGTGAGTGTGTTTGCATGTATAGGTGTATGGTGTATGTGTGTATGTATTTTTGTATATGTGTGTGGTGTATTTGTGAGTGTGCTTGCATGTATATGTGTATGGGGTGTGTGTGTATGTATTTTTGTATATGTGTGTGGTGTATTTGTGAGTGTGCTTGCATGTCTATGTGTATGGGGGGGTGTGTGTATGTATTTTTGTATATGTGTGTGGTGTATTTGTGAGTGTGTTTGCATGTATAGGTGTATGGTGTGTGTGTGTATGTATAAGTGTGTTTGCATGTATATGTGTATGGGTCTGTGTGTGTGTGTAAGTATTTTTGTATATGTGTGTGGTGTATTTGTGAGTGTATTTGCATGTATATGTGTATGGAGGGTGTGTGTGTGTGTTTGTATTTTTGTATATGTGTGTGGTGTATTTGTGAGTGTGTTTGCATGCATAGGTGTATGGTGTGTGTGTGTGTATGTATAAGTGTGTTTGCATGTATATGTGTATGGGTCTGTGTGTGTGTGTGTAAGTATTTTTGTATATGTGTGTGGTGTATTTGTGAGTGTGTTTGCATGTATTTATGTGTATGGAGGGTGTGTGTGTGTATGTATTTTTGTATATGTGTGTGGTGTATTTGCGAGTGTGTTTGCATGTATAGGTGTATGGTGTGTGTGTGTATGTATAAGTGAGTTTGCATGTCTATGTGTATGGGGGGTGTGTGTGTGTATGTATTTTTGTATATGTGTGTGGTGTATTTGCGAGTGTGTTTGCATGTATAGGTGTATGGTGTGTGTGTGTGTGTGGCAGCCACAGAGCGATGGAGTAGCACATGGCCAGCTGTGTTGGCATCCTGAGAATTGGGGAGGGCCCTTGTAAAACGTTGAGGCCGTGGATGCTGCACATGCTTTCTCCAGAGGGGAAAAAGCAGACACACGAGGAGGAGAGTCTAAGAATTTTCCAGAGATCACCTTGTGACTCTCTTAGTCAGAAATCTGCCCTCGCTGTGGGAGCCTGGCACAGTGCTCCACTGACGTGAGACCGCCTGGCCTTCCTATAGCGTGGGGTGGTTTTGCACCCTAGGATCTAGACAGCCTCCTTCAGCACCTGGCCTGAGTGAGCCCCTCACCTTTCCTGGCTTCTCACCTGTAAAGTGAAAGTGGTAGGGCCACTTTGAAGGTTGTCATGCAGATTGAGTCCCAGGCCAGCAGCCACGCTGTGATCACATCCTTGTGACCTGTCAAACTCAGCAGGCCATTGTGGACAGGATCTCAGCCCCCCAGCCTGGAGGCAGTCAGCTGGAGCCCCCTTGGCTCAGCAGGGAAAGTTTCAAGTAGGCTTATGTCATGAAAGAGTTAAGTTTTGCTCAGGCCTGAGAGAGGGATAGACTGTCATGACACAGCAGTCATGTTGAGTTTACAGCCAGGCTCTGGCTGGTAGAAAACACACAAAGGGGGTCTTTTTTTCATGTGTTTATTTGGTAAAAATTAGAGAAGAAATTAGGCAAATTAGGCAAATGGACTTTAAAAACCAGAGTTTTGGGTCACTTGACATTTCAGAAGGGTAATTGATTGCTGGCAGGAGAATTGGCATCCTCATCCCTTTCACTGTTGCCAGGAGGGTCTCCGTGGGCCTGAGAGGACCCGAGAGGTAGCTCAGTGCCCAGTGAGAGCCCCAGTGCCTAAAGGGCACACCAGAAAGGCTCCCAGGAGGGTGGGAGCAAAGCCAAAACATTGTTTCTTGAGAACGAAGGAGGGATTGTTTGTTCTCTAGGATGTTCCAGGTATCGAAGCAACTGGTCCCCCCACTCCCTGTGAGCATGATGGCAGCAGTGGGAAGAGGCTGTTGGAGAAAGGGAAGCAGGGCTATGCAGGTGGCACCCAGGTGGATGCTGGGATTCTCCAGCTATTTACGTTCCATCTGGCCCTGGCTTTGCTTCCTAGAGCTGAGCTAGGCCTTTCTTAGAGGTTCTTGGAGAAAGGGAAGCAGGGCTATGCAGGTGGCACCCAGGTGGATGCTGGGCCTCTCCAGCTACTTACGTTCCATCTTGCCCTGGCTTTGCTTCCTAGAGCTGAGCTAGGCGTTTCTTAGATTCCACACAGCCCTCAGTCTCCATCACTTGGCCTTCCCTCCATTCTCTTCTCACCTCCTGGAACGGTTTTTCTCTTGTGTTGGGCCTTCTCATTCTCTTTCATGGCCCTTAGCTTTGCTTTCACATATTCCCATGTCTTTTTCTTTGTGTGTTACATTCTTGGTGACTCCAGTTCACCAATTCTGTGAACTCCATGAACACATTAAAAAAATGTGTCCAGTTGGTTGCTTAAACTGTTCATGGAATTTTAAATTTTAATATCATTTTTCACTTCTAGAAGTTGGAGTTTTTCAGATTTGTCTGATCATTTTTTCCCCCAGCATGTGTGAGTGTGTGTTCCATGCTTTTGAATCTTTTTTTTTCCCCCTCCAGTTATTTAAAATTGCTTTATATCTTCTATTAGATGACTATTATATAATGTACTCAGGGGTTTAGTCCTACTTTTTCTCAGGGTAGGTCATCTCCTGTGTTTAAAATTCTGTTCTCCTGAGGCCTCAGGGAGCTTCTGTTCCCCCCGACCCCAAGGGGCTGTGAGGCTGGCACCTGCCCCACAGTGTAGTTTCTAGGGGCTGTTGGAGCATCTGAGATGGCCCCCTAAAGTGTACCCCCTCTTCCCTGCTTGCTGGGCTCTGGAAACGCCACACCTGTGCAGCAGCTCAGCCAGCCCCCGTCTGCTAGTCTGGGGGTGTGGGCCGCAGACTGTGTTGATTTGCCTCTCTGGCAAGGCCTGAAAGGGACTGGAGCTGTGACTGAGCGGTGCAGGGCTGTAAGAGTTACTGATCAGTAAAGACATCTACAGCGTCATGAGGAGAAATGAGGCCCAACAGCAGGCCCACCCATAGTCTACCATGGTCTGCAGCCCTGTATTTGCTCCCCTGGCCTTCAAGCCCGCGGGTGCCATTTCCACACGGTTGGAGACATGTCCTGATGTTGTAAACGTTTCCCTGTGTTTTTCCATGGCCTCAGTTTCCCCAGGGTGTGGCTCTTCGTGTGTGCTTTGGTTAGTGGCATCTGTGCTTCAGGCCTCCTGTATGGGATGCCCAGTACATCAGAAACATTCTGGGTTCTTTGGAATCACCTCTTTGGGGGCAGTCCCAGCAGTGAACTTGTTTGCTCAAAGGAAAGGACCTGAGGCTGGTAGTATGGCTCACTTGTTGCAATATTGCCCCCTCAGGGGCACACAGGAGTGGTTCTTGTGCTGTGACAGACTGGTGAGGCCATAGGGAGATAGAACTTTCTAATTCTTCCAAAGCCCGGGGCTGGGGGCCCTGCCTGAGTCTTTCCATCAGGAAGGAGTGAAGGACTCCTCCCTAAGAGGAAGGACCCCTGAGTCTCCTGGACCAGCGTGGGGCATAGATGTGGGAAGGGAGCTGAGACATGGAGATGGACTCCCAGGTCTGTGGTTTTCCTTCCCAGGGGTCCAAGGCTGCAGAGGCAGTTGGCCCAGGTGATGGCACTGATGCTGGGAGCCTCATAGTGGTGCTCTGGGTCATGGTGCCCAGTTAGGACAAGGCCCAGTCTAGATACTGAGCCCCCTCCCCCAGGGCCCTGTTACCACTTGGTGGGCACAGGGCATTGGCAGGCAGTGGACACAGTCTGTCCTTTGGTTGACTCTGACGTGCCATGGGACCCCCAAAGTACTGCTGGTGCTGGACTCCCTCGGCACACACGGCTGGGGTCACAATCCCTCCCTCCTCCCCAGGCTAGCCCTCACCTCGGGGCTTTTTCAGTTGCTATCTGCCTGCAGCCTCCCTTCCCTCAATCCTGCCTGTACCTGCTGCCCGGACATTCTCCACTAGGGCTGACCACATGGAGACCTGGATGCCCAGTGTCTGCAGATGCCAATGGCAACCCTCCGCCTGGGTTAGGACATGTTGGGTGCACCTGAGTCCTTGCCAGCCTGTCTTGAGTCAGGACCACACAGGCTTCCTGACGCACCCTATACCTTTGCCCAGCGGCACCCCTTACCTGCAAACCTGCTTGTGGAAGGAAGCCTTATTCTCCCTTCAGGCTGGGTTGTTCTGGATACTGCTGGAACTTTTATCTGATGGCATTCCCATGGGGTTGTATGTTGGGCCTGACCTAGTGCACTCACCTTCAGTGCTCACCTTGTCATTGCCCCATTAGTCAGCACCTGGAGGCTGCCCAGTGGCCACCTCTGAATCCCCAGGCCCCAGTCAGTTCTGGTCTTGATGGGCTCAGGGTCTGGGGTGGCCCATCCTGCACTCACTCGACCCTGCTAGAGTGTCTGTGGCCATCTCAGAAGCCTGCTGGCCAAGGGGGCATTTTTGCTGTTTGAGGGGACACTCTGATCCTGACCTGGGAGCGTATGGGGGAGCATCGAGAGGGGGAAGGAGAAGATCCTGAGATAAGGAGGCCCCTCTGAGGTGGGAGACAGATGGTGCTCCACATATGAGACCAAGAGGCAGATGGTGGGTGGTGGGTGGAGGAACCCCTTCACCAGGTGGGTGCTGCGGGTCAGGCACAGAGGGGGCCTCAGCCTGGAGCCCTGAGCTCTGCTCCTGACATCAGGGAATCAGGGAGAAGAGTGAGCTTAATGGGGGTGAACAGGAGGCCTAGGCCTTGCTTTCCAATTTAGAGAGATGATTTACATTTGTACTGGGTTCCAAAATTAAACAGGAGCATATTTCACCGTCTCATTACCCAGTAAGTCAGCATTTCTTATATCCTAGTTTTTGTCTATTTGCTTGCTCATTTTTGAGTTGTTTTAGGTAATCTGTGAGATATAAATGTTTCTATAGGTTTTTATTAATATTTCCTTCATAAGATTTTCTCATAAGGTTTTTTGTAGCTTTTCTCTAGCATTTTCACTGGATGGCTCCTCCCCACGTCTCTCTGGGGTTTTTCAGTTAGTAAGCATGTGGACACACGTGGAACTTTTCCATTATTAAAAAAAGACTCTTTAGAAGTAGTTTTAGATTTACAGGACGATTGTGTGGAAAGTATAGAGTCCCCATGTATCCCTTCCTACCCACCTCCAGCCTCCCTTATTATTAACATCTTGTCAGTGTGATGTATTTGTTATAATTTATGAGCCAGTATTGATACGCTATTACTAACTAAAGTCCATAGTTTACATTGAGATTCACTCTTGGTGTTTTACACTCTATGGGTTTGGACAAATGTATAATGACATGTATTCTCCATTACAGATATAATACAGAGTGTTTTCACTGCCTTAAAACTCCTCTGTGATCTCTCCCCCCATCCATACTCGCTGGCAACTCCTGATCTTTTACTGTTTCCATATTTTGACTTTTCCAGAATGTCATATAGTTGGAATCATACAGTATGTAGTCTTTTTAGGTTGATTTCTTTCACTTAGTAATATGTATTTAAGTTTTCTCCATGTCTTCTCATGGCTTGATGGCTCATTTTTTTTTAGTGCTAAGTAGTATTCATCATGGCATGGATATGCCACAGCTTATTTATCTGTTCAACTACTAAAGGACATCTTTTTGCTTCTAAGTTGAATAAAGCTGTTAAAAACACCCATGTGTAGGTTTTTGTGGGAATGTTAAGGTTTCAATTTATTTGAATAAAAAGCAAAGAGTGCCATTTCTGGATTGAATGATAAGAGTACACTGAGTTTTTTTTTTAATTGAACTATTTATTTTTTATTGGAGATTTGCTGATTAACACTGTTATGATAATTTCAGGTGGATGGCAAAGGGACTCAGCCACACATAAACATGTATCCATTCTCCCCCAAACTCCCCTTCCTTCGAGACTACTACACAACATCGAGCAGAGTTCCCCGTGCTGTACAGTAGGTCCTTGTTGGTTATCCATTTAAAATATAGCAGCGTATGCCTATCCATCCCTAACTCCCAAACTATCCCTTACCCCTGGTAGTCATAAATTCTTTCTGTAAGTCTGTGAGTCTGGTCCTGGTTTGTAAGTAAGTTCGTTTGTATCATGTCTTTTTGAATTTACATATAAAGGATGTCATATGGTATTCCGCTTCTTTAACTTGTCTTAACCCAGTATGATAATCTCTAGGTCCATCCTTATTGCGACAATTGGCATTCTTTCATTCCTTTTCATGGCTGAGTAATATTGCACCATGTATATGTACTGGATCATCTTTATCCATTCCTCTGTTGATGGACGTTAGGTTGCTTCTGTGTGCACCCCTATGTTTATTGCAGCCATGTTTACAATAGCGAAGGGTACACTTAGTTTCCAAAGAAACTGACAAGCTGTTTTCCAAAGTGGCTCTACCATTTGCATTCCCGGCAGCAATGAATGAGAGCATCTATTGCTCCACATCCTTACCAGCATTTGGTGTTATCAGTGTCCCGGATTTTGACCATTCTAATTGGTAGAGCTGTATCTCATTGTTTTAATTTGCATTTCCCTGATGACATATGATGTGGACCATTATTTCATATACTTGTTTACCAGCTGTGTACCTTTCTTGGTGAGATGTCTGTTAATGTCTTTGATCCATTTTTAAATTGGGTTGTTTTCTTTTTTAAATTTTTTTCATTTAATTAATTTATTTTAATTGGAGGATAATTATTTTACAATATTGTGGTGGTTTTTGTCATACATTGTTGAATTTTTAATAGTTCTCTCTGTATTTTAGATACTAGTAACTTTTCATATATATGCTTTCAAAGACTTTCTTTCAGTTTGTGGCTTATCTTTTCATTCTCTTAAAAGTGTCTTTTGCAGAGCAGAAGTTTTTAATTTTAGTGAAGTTCAGTTTATCAATTTTTTCTTTCAGAATCATGCTTTTCATTGTATCTAAAAGTCGTAACCAAACCAAGGTTATCTAGGTTTTCTTGTATGTTATCTTCTAGGAAATTTATAGTTTTGCATTTTAGACTTAGGTCTCCCACCCACCTCCTTTAAAAAAATATTATTTACTTATTTTGGCTGCATTGGGTCTTGGTTGAGACGTGTAACTCTTTTGCTGTGGCCTGTGGCTTCTCTCTGGCTGTGGCACGTGGTCTCCAGAGCATGTGGGCTTGGTAGTTTGCGGCGCATGGCCTCTCTGATTGAGGCACATGGGCACAGTTGTGGCACACAGGCTTAGTTTCCCTTTGGCATATGGAATCTTAGTTCATCCTCTGCTTTGAAGAGTCTATTTGTAACCACTGGATCGCCAAGAAAGTCCCGACCCCCTTCTTTTTGCATGTGGGTGTTCAGTTGTTCTAGCACCATTTGTTGAAATAACCATCTTTCTCCATTGTATTACCTTTGTTTCTTTATCAAAGATCAATTAACCATGTATATGTGGGTCTATTTCTGAGGTCTTTCTTTTGCTGAATTGATCTGTTTATCCATTCTTTCACTGGTACCACACTATCTTGATTACTTTTGTAGTAGTAAGTCTTGAAGTTGGGTAGTCAGTCCTCCAACTTCTTTCTTCTCCTTTAGGGTTGGCTATTCTGTTTAAAATTTAGAATCAGTTTGTCAGTATCCACAAAATAACTTATTTTCTTTTTGATTGAGATTGCATTAAATCTGTAAAGTCAGTTGTGAAGAACTAACATCTCGATAGTGTTGATTCTTTGTGTCCATCAATATAGAGTATTTTCCCACTTATTTAGTCCTCATTCATCAAAGTTTTATATTACAGTTTTCCTCATATAGACCTGTACCTATTGTGTTAGACTTATATCTCAGTATTTCTCTTTTGGGGGTGCAAATGTAAATTATAAACTGTTTTTAATTTTAATTTATCATTGTGGTATATAAAAAGCAGTTTACTTTTGTATATTAACATTGGTATCACACAACCTTGCTCTAATCACTTATACTTTCAGAGATTCTTTTGTTGATTGCTTAGGGCTTTCTACATAGACAGTCATATCATCTGTAAACAAGGATAATTTTATTTCTTCCTTCCCAATCTGCATATTTTTATTTCCTTTTCTTGTCTTATATTATGAGCTATATTTTAGGAGCTTCTAGTACCATGTTGAGTAAGAATGGTGGTAATTAATATTTTTGCCTTATTCCTGATCTAGATTCTCATATTAAGTATGATGTTAGTTGTGGGGTTTTTTTTGGTGTTTTTTGTTTATTTGTTTTTTTAGGTCTTTTTTACCAAGTAGAGGAAATTCCCCTCTATTCCTAGTTAGCTGTGAATTTTACATGAAGGAATGTTGGATTTTGTCATATACTTTTTCTACAGCTATTGATATAATAATATAATTTTTCTTCTTTAGCCTGTTTTGTGGTGGACTGTGTTATATTTTCAAATATTAAACCAATATTGCTTATAGGGGAAATAAATCCCTCTTGGTCTTTTTATATACTGTTGAATTTTTTGCTAATGTTTTATAGATTTTTGTGTCAATATTCATAAGAGATATTGGTCCATTGTTTTCCTTTCTTTAGTCTTTGTCAGTCTGCTATTCCTTTCTCTATCTTTGTCTGGTTTTAGTATTAAGGTGATGATAGCCTCATAGAATGAGATTGGAAGCATTTCCTTTGCTTCTAATTTCTAGAAGAGATTGTAGAGAATTGGTATAATATTGTCCTTAAATGTTTGGTAGAATTAATCAGAGAGCCCATCTGGGCCTACTGCTTTCTGTTTTGGAAAGTTTTAAAATATTGATTCAATTTCTTTAATAGTTATATAGTCATAAGCAGATTATTTCTCCTTGTGTGAGGTACATTGAACTTTTCAAACAATTGGTTCACTTAATCTAGGTTATCAAATTTTTTAGCACAGAGTTGTTCATCATATTCCTTCATTAACCTTTCAGTGTCCGTGGAATCTATAGTGATGGCCCCTCTTTCATTTCTACATTGTGTTGTCTTTCTTTTTTTCTTTGTTAACCTGACTAGAGGCTAATCAATTGATTGATCTTTCCCAAGAACCATACTTTGCTTTCTTTTATTTTTTTCTATTGGCTATTTTCAATTACATTAATTGTTGCTCTTATTTTTTATTATTTTTTTTCCTATGCTAACCTTGGATTTAGTTTTCTTTTTCTAGTTTCCTCTAGTGGAAGCAGAGATAACTGATTTAGATCTTCTTTTGTAGTATTTGCATTCAGTGCTGTATATTTCCCTTTAAGCACTACTTTTACTACATCCCATAAATTTTCTCAAGTTGTGTTTCATTTTCATTTAGATAGAAATATATTGAAATTTCTCCTTAGACTTGGTCTCTGTGTTATTTAGAAGTGAGTTGTTTAATCTCCAAGTATTTGGAGGGAGGGGAGTTTCTAGATATCTTTTTTTTTTTTTTTTTTAACTTGTTTCCAGTATAATTTCATTTTGGTATGTGAGCATTCTTTGTATGACTTCTAGTCTTTTAAATTTGTTAGTGTGTGTTTCACAGCAATCAGAGCAGAAAAAGAAATAAAAGGAATCCAAATTGGAAAAGAAGAAGTAAAACTCTCACTGTTTGCAGATGACATGATCCTCTACATAGAAAACCCTAAAAATTACCAGAGCTAATCAATGGCTATAGTAAAGTTACAGGATATAAAATCAACACACAGAAATCCCTTGCATTCCTATACACTAATAATGAGAAAATAGAAGGAGAAATTAAGGAAACAATTCCATTCACCATTGCAACGAAAAGAATAAAATACTTAGGAATATATCTACCTAAAGAAACAAAAGACCTATATATAAAAAACTATAAAACACTGGTGAAAGAAATCAAAGAGGACACTAATAGATGGAGAAATATACCATTTTCATGGATTGGAAGAATCAATATAGTGAAAATGAGTATACTTCCCACAGAAATCTATGGATTCAATGCAATCCCTATCAAGCTATCAATGGTATTTTTCACAGAGCTAGAACAAATAATTTCACAATTTGTATGGAAATACAAAAAAACTCAAATAGCCAAAGCAATCTTGAGAAAGAAGAATGAAACTGGAGGAATCAACCTGCCTGACTTCAGGCTTTACTACAAAGCCACAGTCATCAAGACGGTATGGTACTGGCACAAAGACAGAAATATAGATCAATGGAACAAAGTAGAAAGCCCAGAGATAAACCCATGCACCTATGGACACCTTATCTTTGACAAAGGAGGCAAGAATATACAATGGAGAAAAGACAATCTCTTTAACCAATGGTGCTAGGAAAACTGGTCAACCACTTGTAAAAGAATGAAACTAGAACACTTTCTAACACCATACACAAAAATAAACTCAAAATGGATTAAAGATCTAAACGTAAGACCAGAAACTATAAAACTCCTAGGGGAGAACATAGGCAAAACACTCTCCAACATAAATCACAGCAGGCTCTTCTATGACCCACCTCCCAGAATATTGGAAATAAAGCAAACATAAACAAATGGGACCTAATTAAACTTAAAACCTGCACAACAAAGGAAACTATTCGCCAGTCCATGTCTGATGCAGGGTGCAGCATGCTTGGGGCTGGTGCATGGGGATGACCCAGAGAGATGTTGTGGGGAGGGAGGTGGGAGAGGGGTTCATGTTTGGGAACGCATGTAAGAATTAAAGATTTTAAAATTTAAAAAATAAAAAAAAAAAAATAAAAAAAGGTGAAAAGGCAGCCTTCAGAATGGGAGAAAATGATGGCAAATGAAGCAACTGACAAAGAATTAATCTCAAAAATATACAGGCAACTCCTGCAGCTCAATTCCAGAAAAATAAATGACCTAATCAAAAAATGAGCCAAAGAACTAAACAGACATTTCTCCAAA
Organism: Capra hircus; assembly: GCF_001704415.2. Lineage (NCBI taxonomy): Eukaryota > Metazoa > Chordata > Mammalia > Artiodactyla > Bovidae > Capra > Capra hircus. Next base: position 84,697,055 of record NC_030815.1, read on the forward strand.
GAAGACATACAGATGACTAACAAACACATGAAAAGATGCTCAACATCACTCATTATCAGAGAAATGCAAATCAAAACCACAATGAGGTACCATTTCACGCCAGTCAGAATGGCTGCTATCCAAAAGTCTACAAGCAATAAATGCTGGAGAGGGTGTGGAGAAAAGGGAACCCTCCTACACTATTGGTGGGAATGCAAACTAGTACAGCCACTATGGAGAACAGTGTGGAGATTCCTTAAAAAACTGGAAATAGAACTGCCTTATGACCCAGAAATCCCACTACTGGGCATACACACCGAGGAAACCAGAAACAAAAGAGACACGTGTACCCCAATGTTCATCGCAGCACTGTTCATAATAGCCAGGACATGGAAGCAACCTAGATGTCCATCAGCAGACAAATGGATAAGAAAGCTGTGGTACATATACACAATGGAGTATTACTCACCCTTTAAAAAGAATACATTTGAATCAGTTCTAATGAAGTGGATGAAACTGGAGCCTATTATACAGAGTGAAGTAAGCCAGAAAGAAAAACACCAATACAGTATACTGACGCATATATATGGAATTTAGAAAGATGGTAACGATAACCCTGTATGTGAGAGAAAAAAAGAGACACAGATGTATAGAACAGTCTTGGACTCTGTGGGAGAGGGCAAGGGTGGGATGATTTGGGAGAATGGCATTGAATCATGTATAATATCATATGTGAAACGAAATGCCAGTCCAGGTTTGATACATGATACAGGATGCTCGGGGCTGGTGCACTGGGATGACCCAGAGGGATGGTATGGGGAGGAAGGTGGGAGGGGGGTTCAGGATGGGGAACACGTGTATACCCATGGCAGATTCATGTTGATGTATGGCAAAACCAATACAATATTGTAAAGTAATTAGCCTCCAATTAAAATAAATAAATTTATATAAAAAATAAATTTGTTAGAGTGTGTTTTATTGCCCAGAAATGTGATTTCTCTGAGTGAATGTTCTGTGTGAGCTTGAGAAGAATGTTTATTCTGCTTTTGTTGGATGATGTATTCCATAAATGTCAATTAGATCAAGTTTGTTGTTGGTGGTGTTCTGTTCAATTATGTCCTTACTTGGTTTTGGACTGTTGGATATATCAACTATTGTTAGAGGATATGAAAATCTCTAATATAATAATGAATTTGTCTATTTCTCCTTCAGCTTATCGGTTTTTGCCTTTGGTATTTTGATGCTCTGTTATTAGGCATAGACACATTCAGGATTGGTATATCTTCCTGGAAATTGAACCCATTTATCATTATGTAATTCCCTTCTTTATCCTGATGGTTTTTCTTCCTCTGAAGTTTATTTTGTCTGAAATTAACTTAGCTACTCTGGCTTTCTTTTTCACTAGTGTAAGAAACAATATATATTTCTTCATCCTTTTGCATTTTCCCTTTCATCTAAATTTTTTTACTTATTTCCTAATAGACTTTTAATTTTTAGAGCAGTTTTAGATTCAAACTGAGCAGAAAGCACAGAGAGCTCCCATACTGCCCCCCCCGCCACACATTGTCCCTTTACTTTTAATCTCTCAATATTTAAAGTGAGTTTCTGATAGAAAATATATGCTTTATTCCCCCTGCTCTTATTGTCTCTTTTGGTTTGTATATTCAGACCATTGATCTTTAAAGTGATTATTGAAAATGTTGGATTAATATCTATTTGTTTTCTTTTTCTATTTGTTGTCCTTTCTATTGGTTTTTGTCTTCCAGTCTTTTTCTACCTTCTCTGATTTTAACTGAGCATTTTATATGATTTTGTTTTTTCTCCTCTCTTAGTATATACTTCTTTTTAAACTTTTTTTTAGTGATTGCCCTTGAGTTTGCAATATATATATTTATGGCTAAGCCAAGTCTACTTTCGAATACACTCTACCACTTATGGATAGCGCAAGTTCCTTACAACAGTGTCCCCTATTCCTCCCTCTCATCTCCTATGATGTGGCCATCGTTCATTTCTCTTATCCATAAATTCACTGTTGCTGTTATTATTGTGGACAAATAAGACTGGGCATGCAGGCTTGAGTAATTGTGGTACATAGTCTTAGTTGCTCTGAGGCATGTGGAGTCTTCCCAGACCAGGGATCAGACCAGTGTCCTAGCACATCCTATTGTTCCTTTCTTAGGATTTCCACCTCTGAGCTTACATGGCCCATCTGTTCTTACATGTTGTCCATTTATTCCATTAAAACCCTTAACATAGTAATCATGTGCTGTGCTTAGTCGCTTCAGTCGTGTCCAGCTCTTTGTGACCCCATGGACTGTAGCCTGCCAGGCTCCTCTGTTCCTGGGGATTCTCCAGGCAAGAGTACTGGAGTGGGTTGCCAGGCTCTCCTCCTAGGGTTCTTCCCGACCCAGGGATTGAACACAGGTCTCCCATATTGCAGGCAGATTCTTTACCACCTAAACCACCAGGGAAGCCCATATAGTAATCATAAGTGAAAGTGAAGTTGCTCAGTCGTGTCCGACTCTTTGCGACCCCATGGACTGTAGCCTACCAGGCTCCTCCATCCGTGGGATTCTCCAGGCAAGAGTACTGGAGTGGGTTGCCGTTTCCTTCTCCAGGAGATCTTCCCAACCCAGGGATTGAACCTGGGTTTCCCGCATTGCGGGCAGATGCTTTACCATCTGAGCCGCCAGTAATCATAGTTATTTTAATTCCTTATCTGATAATTCCAACATCCCTGCTTTCTATCTCTCTCATATCTCATGCTTTCTCTGTTTCTTCAGACTGTTTTTTTTTTTTGCCTTTAATATGCTTATTTTTTTGTTCAAAAAAACATTTTAAAGACAAGAAAGCTGTCCCCTGTCCAGTGATGCTCGCTTGTAACCGCTGTTCCCAGTAGCCTCCCTCCTGTCTCTCTTGTTTGTGGATGTCGGGATGACTCAGTGTGCTGCTTCCTGTATTGGGGCAAAGCGTGTCACTGTCAGTAACAAACCTTTGGATGCATAATGATCTGATAGGTGGAAAGTAAACAGCTCCCCTCTTGTTGGGTACTTTAGTTTGTGAGTTTTTTCATCTCTCCTGACCTGGGGTAGCTGAAAAGTAGGTTTTCTTGCAGTAGTTTATGGACACTGAGGCTGAGAGAGGCCCAGAGGGGCAGCCCCCCCAGCCACCCTCCTCCATCCTGCTCACCATGATGCTGCTGCAGGCCTGGGTCAGACTAGGACTCTTGGCATCCCGGTGTCGTGGCTTTCCACATACCAGCTGTGCTGTTAGTTCTGCAGGTCAGTGTCCCAGGGTAGCTCCAGGCCCCGAGTCTCCCAGGACAGATGCAGTCCCTTTGCTGCTGTACTGCCTTTCAGCCAGAATATGTGCAGACCCCATGCTGGTGGGAAAGGAGTGATTGCTGCCCCAGACATCGCTGAGGCCTGGTCAAGGACATCCCTGGAAGGCCTCAGAGGCCAGTGGCACCTCTCACTACCCTGACACTGGGCTGTGCAGGAGGGCCTCAGCTGGGCTCAGCTGCCCAGAGCAAGGGGGTACTTTCTGACCTTGTGTCTGGGGTAGGGGTGGGGCTTGCAAACTGCCCACTGGACCACAGGTGTGTGCAGGGCCCATGATGTTGGTCCACACAGGGTTTTCAAAAACAGTTCCATTAGCTACAACATACTAAAATAATGAGTTCCCTGGTGGCTCAGACGGTAAAGCATCTGCCTGCAATGCAGGAGACCTGGGTTTGATCCCTGGGTCAGGAAGATCCCCTGGAGAAAGAAATGGCAACCCACTCCAGTACTCTTGCCTGGAAAATTCCATGGATGGAGGAGCCTAGTAGGCTACAGTCCATGGGATCGCGAAGAGTCAAACACGACTGAGTACCTTCAGTGGTTCACTGGTCACATAAAGATGCGCATTCCTAGGTTTTCTTGAACAGTTGTGAGATCTGCCAGAGCTCAGTGCACATCCAAGGTGCCCCCATGGGCCTGTTCAGCCTTGGGCTGTGGTGTCCTCATCTCCGTTGCTCACTGAGCTGAGCTGCACTTGCCCGCTTTGCCCTGTGGCCCACGTGCAGTGTCCGCTCTGCACAGTGAGGGCCCACTTGGCGGGCTGTTCTGGATGACCCTCAGATCCCCACCGTGCAGACATGTGGTGGGTGTCTGAGGGCCTGCCGCGTGGAGACCTGTGAGCGCCAGGCTTCTGTTGTGTCCTTAGAGCTGTGTCAGGGAAGGCTGTCCCTGTGCACTGGGCAGCCCGCTTCCCGCCGTGTCCCAGAACAATGCTAAACGAGATTTGTTAAAGGAATTAAAGCAGGGTGGGCAGGCCGGCTGACCATACTTGGCCTTAATGTCCTTGTCTCACAAATGAGAGGCTGGATGGGGTGGATTTTTGCTGAGAGTATGTTCATTTTTGATGCTACAAGAGCCTTTAATTCCTACCTGCTTCAAGCAGCTCTCAGAAAGTTCTGAGCACATACCATAAGCACACGCCAGCGCTTGTTTATGACCCACATTCTATGCAGATTTATTTTCAAGAGTCAGAAGAGTATTTCTTTAAAAGTTTATTTGTATATACTTAAGAAATTCAAATAGCTCTGATGTGAATCAAATCAGTTTATTGGGATTACAGTTGTTTTTTATAATGTTTAAACGGAGATAGCAATATGTACACACAAGAAACAGCGAAGGCGATGGCACCCCAATCCAGTACTCTTGCCTGGAGAATCCCATGGATGGAGGAGCCTGGTGGGCTGCTGCCTATGGGGTCGCACAGAGTCGGACACGACTGAAACGACTTAGCAGCAGTAGCGCAGCACACACAGGAAAAAACTTGTCTTCAGTGACAAGTCTGTCCCCTCCCTACTGACCACCAGGCTTCTCCAAAGCTCGCCACTGGGGTTCAGTTTCTGAGTCTTTCCAGAACATTCTGATTACAGAGGAGCATGTGTTTGCATTTCCTTCAGTTCAGTTCAGTTCAGTCGCTCAGTCGTGTCTGACTCTTTGCGACCCCATGAACTGCAGCACGCCAGGCCTCCTTGTCCATCCCCAACCCTGGAGTTTACCCAGACTCGTGTACATTGAGTTGGTGATGCCATCCAGCCATCTCATCCTCTGTCCTTCCCTTCTCCTCCTGCCCTCAATCTTTCCCAGCATCAAGGTCTTTTCAAATGAGTCAGCTCTTCGCATCAGGTGGACAAAGTACTGGAGTTTGAGCTTCAACATCAGTCCTTCCAATAAACACCCAGGACTGATCTCCTTTATGATGGACTGGTTGGATCTCCTTGCAGTCCGGGGGACTCTCAAGAGTCTTCTCCAACACCACAGTTCAAAAGCATCAATTCCTCTGTGCTCAGCTTTCTTTATAGTCCAACTCTCACATCCATATGTGACTATTGGAAAAACCGTAGCCTTGGCTAGATGGACCTTTGTTGGCAAAGTAATGTCTCTGCTTTTTAATATGCTGTCCAGGTTGGTCATAACTTTCCTTCCAAAGAGTAAGCATCTTTTAATTTCCTTCAGTGCCCTCCAAAATGAGTGTGTGCCCTGCCCTCTCCTGAAACTTGTGCTCTTTGCTGCACAGTATATCCTGGAGATTGCTCAGCTAGCAAGTGTAGAGTTTGTATTTCTTGGCGCTCCAGACATTTGCCTAAGTCTCCCCTGGATGGGGACCTGGCTGCTGCTGCAGTCAGTGCCCTGTGCACACCTTCGCTAGTGTACCTGTGCATTCTTGGAAGAGGGTTGCAGACAGGATGCACACGTTCTCAGTATCGGCAGCTCCCACCTAGAGGCTTTGCCAGTGTGTGTTTTCGCGGAGACATAGAATGCTTGTCTGCCTGCAGTGTCACCACACCAAGTGCTGTCCAGCGCCTTAGGGCTGTGCCGGCTAATAGGTGGGAAGCCTTGCGGTTTTAGTTTGCATGTCTTACTACAAGTGCTGTTGCATTCCTTTCCATACTTGAGAAACCACTTTGTCCTTTTCTGTCAGTTGTTTACTTAAAGCCATGATTTGAGTCACTGGTCAGGCAGTTTCACTGTTCTTTTTTTCCCTGCAAAAAGTCTTCCTACTGTTTCCACCATTCTTGACATGTGGTCCAGACCTAAACTGAGGTCTCCCCGAGGCACATAGCACTCCGTGGAAAGCTGCCATTGATTTGGGTACTTGATATTTTTTACTCCTGGTGCTGCTGTTCATTGTTTGGAGTTATTTGGATTTTTGTGTCCCTGAGGCCAGAAGCAGGGCACCCGTTCAGGGACGTGGGGAGGTGTTCCCCTCAGCTGCATCTCTGTGGGGTGTGGGAAGGGCCAGGTTTCCCTCGGGGCCCATGACCCAGCCCTGCTGTGGCCTTGGTTAATTAATTAGTGTCAGGAGCCTCTGTGTCCTGCTTCTCTCCAACAAATACTTACCTACGCAAAACCTGCAGATGTGGTTTTGTACTTTTATGTGCTTTAGGGGTAAGATTTTAAGAAGGCAGCCCTTAGGAGGATTGTGTTAGCTAACTCTGCATGAGCATCATGGGACCTTAAGTGCTGACCTCCCTGTGGTCCCCTCCTGTTCTTGTTTGCTCAGGGTTGAGGGGTATCTGCTCAGTGCTGTTCTGTACTGGAGTCTCTGGGCTGACTGGAAGTCAAGGACTTCCCTGCTTCCTCTGGGACGGGGCTGCCTGTAAGTTTCTAGGTCGTGGAATTTTAGCGCTGTTGGGACTTTGGAGATGCGCTGGGCAAAGCAGTTTGCTTAGTGCTGAGTAACAGGGTTCATGGAGGATAAGTGACTTATGTCTCACGTGGAGGGGGTCTGCTCCATCTGTGGTTTCCTCCAGTCAGTTGCTCTAGGGGTTTTCCTTTAGCAAATATAGTCAAGAAATGAGGTTGAGCAGTGAATTCCTAGGTAAAGCTGGCACCTGGGCAGAGGCCATGGCTGAGGGCCAAGGATGCTGACCAGGAGCGAGCCTGGGACTCATGCTGTGCATGTGGCCTGCTTTTCTGCAAGAGGTTATAGCCCCAGTGAAGGAAGTTATAGCCCCCATGGCTCACAGAAACCCCAGGTGAGAGCTGAAAAGAGCATAGGCTTGGCCCCACCTGGCTTCCTAAAATAGGCCCTGCTCTCGCAGCTCCTAGGCCCCAGCTTGTCTTTACAAATGGGCCTGATCCAGTAAGTTAGGTGGGGCTTGGGGTCCAGATCATCAAAGCCTTCCCAAAAGTTGTCTAGACATATTGCCAAGACAATATATTTGCCAGGACATATTGTTAAGTGGAAAACCCAGGGCAATAACTGGGTCAGCCCTGGACACTGAGGCTGTAGGTCAGACATTGCTGGGGCAACAGAGTGACCCCCCCTCCACCCCATCCCACAGAGTCCCTTCTTTTTGACCAGGTAGTAGGCCTGTCCCACCCAAGAGACTCCAGTCTGCGTGTCCATGGGGGCACAGCTTGACCCATGGGGGCACAGCTTGACTCAAGCCTGTGATCTATGCCAGCGCTCCCCATGGGGCACCTGTGTCAGAAATGCAGCTCAGGTGTGGTCGTGCAGAAACACCAGGCAGTCCAGAACGCAGTGTACATAGGAGACCACTGGCCTGGAGCCTGCAAAAGGCAATAGCACCAAAGAAAAATAGCACCCCTACCCCCATTTAGGGCTTCCCTAGTAACTCAGCTGGTTATCCAGAATCCGCCTGCAACGCGGGAGACCTGAGTTTGATCCCTGGCTTGGAAAGATCCCCTGGAAGAGGGCATGGCAACCCACTATAGTATTCTTGCCTGGAGAATCCCCATGGACAGAGAGGAGCCTAACGGGCTACAGTCCATGGGGTCACAAAGTCGGACACAACTGAGCACCTAAGCACACACAGCAACACCCCCATTTCAGGAGCCAGAGGCTGGGCAGCTGGTGCCATGTGTGATCTGGGGTCAAATACAAACAGCTGTGAGGAATGTTGTTGAGACAACTGGGAAAATATGGATATGTAGACACGTGCTTTAGGATATGTCTTATGGTGTTAACTTTGATGTTGTGGTTATGGTGGAGACAGCTCAGTTCTTAGGAGACTGCAGGGTGATGAATTAGGGGGCCAGTCCTCATGTCTGTAACAGATTTTCAAATGTTTCAGAAAAAAAAAAAAAGAAACTACAGAGATATGAGGGGAATTGTTAACCATTGGAGAACCTGAGTGAAGGGAACACAGGTATCCATTGCAATTTTTCTGTAGGGTTTAAAATTTCCAAATGGGAAGCGGGTTGGGAGAGCCCTCCCAGGTGATGGTGGCATGGCGTGGACAGCATACTGTTGCCTGTCTGCCTCTGCCTGTCTCTCACCTTCGCCGGGGAGGGTCCTGTCCGTCCCAGAGTGGCACCTGTGTGTAGACTCCCCAAGGCTGCACCTGCCTCACTTGGGACCCTTCCCAGGCCCTTGTGCTTTCTCCTCCGACCCCGCTCCTCTCTGTCCTGTGAATCCTCTCACTGCCCCTCGCACTGCCTTTGCGCTTATACCGGATGAAGGAGACTAGGGGCATGAGTCACTTGCCTCATGGTGGCTGGCAGAAGAGGTATGTGAGCATGGAGGACCTTGTCCTGTGCCTCCACCCGTTAGAGTGAGCGACATCAGTTTATAAGGTCACGACCCACCTTGTTTAAACCTTTGAATGGGAGAGAGGAGTTTCTTCCCCTACAATGGTGCTTCCTCCAGATTGCTGTGGGTGGTGCTCTCGCGTTGGCTTGGAGAATGAGGGAGACTCCTATCCAGCATGTCTGCCTATGGCTTCTATTCCCCCGCCCCATGGCGTTGTCCCCCATGGCTTCCATTCCCGATATCTTTCATCCCCTTGGAAGCTTATATTCCCCTGGGTGCCCCATCCTGCTGAGGGAAGTGTGGAAAATCACTAACAAAGACATTACAGCCAGGAAGGAAAAGCTGTGAGCATGACGGGGTGGGTCTCAGCTGAGCAGAGGCCACTGGCCCCTTATTCTCTCCTTGGAGACAGGGAGGGATGGGCTGGAGTCCATTCACCTCTGAGTCCTGGAGGAGTGGACATGACATATGGGAATAGGAGTAGATGTTGACATTCTTTCCATGCAGATTCTTTGTTTTGCACTGGAGTTTTTGCTCTTTCTCAGCCACTTGCTGACAGAAGGGAGAGCTTGTGTCATGATCCATCAGCTCATCAGGAGAAAATGATAACAGTGATGATGAAGGTGATGGTGGTGATGATAGCGGTGATGGTGTTGATCATGATGGTGATGACTGTAGTGACCATGATGGTGATGGTGATGGTGGAGTTGATACTGATGATGGTGTTGACCATGATGGTGATGATTGTAGTGATGATGATGGTGATTATGACTGTGAAGGTGGTGCTGACTTCAGCAAGCAGTAAACTCTCTTTGCAGGTCCTTGCATTGTGCCAGGTATGGCGCTGGGCATTGTACATACAATCCTTTCTGAGCTTACCTGCCTCCCCGGCAGGGGCTAGGAGAACAATTGTCCTTCACGTTCTGGAACCTCTTTTCATTTCTTCTGAGTATTCAGTCCCTCCCTACAGCCTTAGTTATCTGTGACTATGTAATAGCCACCCCCAAATGTAGTGGCTTCTGATAATACCTGCCTAGGTTTTTTTCTACGAGTCTACATCTGGGCTCAGCAGACAGACCTGCCCCCACCAAGGCTCTGTCATTGCTCTGTAACTGGGTCCCGACAAGGTCCAGATGGAAGCCACATGGTCTGCGTGACCCTTGTTGTTGTTCAGTCTCTAAGTGATATCCAGCACTTTGCGCCCCCGTGGACTGCAGCATGCCAGGCCTCCCTGTCCCTGACTATCTCCTGGAGTTTGCCCAAGTTCACGTCCATTGAATCGGTGATACTGTCTAACCATCTCATCCTCTGCCATCCTCTTCTCCTCCTGCCTTCAGTCTTTCCCAGTCAGGCTCTTTTTCCAGTGAGTCGGCTCTTCACATCAGGTGGCCGAGATATTGGAGCTTCAGCATCAGTCCTTCCAATGAATATTCAGGGTTGATCTCCTTTAGGATGGACTGGTTGGATCTCCTTGCAGTCCAAGGGACTCTCAAGAGTCTTCTCCAGCACCACAGTTTGAAAGCATCAGTTCTTTGGTGTGCAGCCTTCTTTATGGTCCAACTCTCACATCTGTACATGACTACTGGAAAAACCATAGCTTTGACTCTACGGACCTTTGTCAGCAAAGTGATGTTTCTGAGGTTCAATATGCTGTCTAGGTTTGTCAGAGCGTTCCTTCCAAGGAGCAAGCGAGCATTTTTTAAATTTCATGGCTGCAGTCACCATCCACAGTGATTTTGGAGCCCAAGAAGGAAAAAATCTGTCATTGCTTCCGCTTTTCCCCCTCTATTTGCCATGAAGTGATGGGACCAGATGCCATGATCTTAGTTTTTTGATTGCTGAGTTTTAAGCTAGCTTTTTCACTCTCCTCTTTCACCCTCATCAAGAGGCCCTTTATTTCCTCTTTGCTTTCTGCCATTAGAGTGGTATCATCTGCATGTGTGACCCTTGGGGGTTCTGATATACCGAGTCCTCAGGCTGACTCCCTTCCAGAGTTGGGAGTGAGACCCTCCTCTGTGGCGCAGTGTCACCTTCCGCTGCCCCCCAGGCCATGGCTGGCACTCTGTCATCCCAGGCACCCAGGCAACCCACTGGCAGGCTCTTCTAGCTGGGCCAGGTCTGGTTGTTTCCTCTTTCCTGTTCCTCTTTATGAACTTGTCCTTTGAGGGCTCAGCTGCACCAGGGGTCAAATCCTTATTGCTCCCCCACCTCCTTCTGTGAAAGAGTGTTTGCTACCCGCTTCTGCACAGCAGGCCTTGGCTGACTGGGAGCTGTGAGGGCTTCTGAGGTGCATACGAGGTGTGGGGTGCAGATAGACCTGGCTGACCTCACCTGCTCTTGCCCCACTTCTGTGTGGTCTGGGAAAATGTGGGCCTCTCTGGGCCTCAGTTTTCCCCTTGCACAGCATACCTGAGGGTCTTAGGGTGAAACCACAAAACCTGTGGACAGCTGCTGCCTGGGAGCATCTTGGGAGCACCAGACACACTGTCTTGAGCCCCTGTATGGCTCTGAAGGTGTCCAATCCCTTCTCCCACTATGATTTCTCCCCTGTTGTGTGGAGGGTGTGTGGCTCCTGGACTAGTGGCTGGGCACTCAGTGAATGGTTGCTCACGTGATTAGGGTCTAAAGAACCACCTTAAGTTTGATGATATGTGGCTGGTGGCCATCTTGAAGCAGACTTGTAACTGAGTTGTGGTCCCTATGGCTTTGTCATGTGGAAATGGGCCAGTGACCTGTTTCTGGGCACCTTCTGGAGACTGCAGGCAGGAATGTGGGAGAATGCAGGAGGAAGGGGATGGCCCTGAAATGGGGGGGCTTGGTATAGGATAAAGTCATCATGAGGGGAATCACTGAGCACCCCCAGGCCTTCTGGGGCTCCCTGGCCCCCCCAGGCTTCCATGCAGTATCCACCCACCCTGCCTCTCCTTGTTGTCTGCAGCGTGGGCTCGTCCCTCCGCCAGGCTCCCAAGGGAAACCCAGGGGCTCTGAGATGGGTGTCCTAGCCTTGTGGCAGGGTAGACAGCTCAGGAACCCTTCTCAGCGGGATACCAAGACCTGAGAAATGTGGAGGAGGTGAGCTAGGAAGGGACACTGTTCTGATCTTCTGAATAAAGCAAGACTTTTGCTACTTGTTATGAAAAGAAATACACACTCATTTCAGTGATTTAGGCAAGTACAGAAAAGTGTAAAGAGGAAACAGGCATGCCACTGCCTGGCACCAGTGTGGAGCCCTCTTGAGTTACTGTGTCCCAGGGCTGTAGTTTTAATGTCTGCGCGTTGTAAACACATAAACTCAAAAATGTGTAAAACCTGAGTTTTGATGACTGTGTGATATCCTGCTGTGTGAGCATAGCGTGACCTGGATCTCTGACCTCCTGGCTTGAAAAGTTTACTGTTTTTAATTTTTCGCTATTGTGAATAATCACGGGGTGGACCATCTTGCATGTCAATCTGTGCATTTCTACTTTCTGCCTTATACTAGGTTTGAGATTGTGGAATTACTGGCCCAAAGGATGGAAACCTTTTTTAAACCTGGGCACACACGACTGTATCTGGGGAGGCTTCTTCCCTTGTTAGTTTCTCCATGGGCAGGATGAGTCCAAGTGGCCCCACGTGCCATGACCATTATTGACACATCAGCTGTGCCACCTCTGACCTTGGTGCTTCACAGTGCGGGGGCTCCACCTTCCCTCTGGAATTAAAAGGGGCCACCTTCTTTTTTTGAGGCTCCTCCTCTAACTTAAAAAAATCAAAACAGTGTTACAGAAGTTGTGATTTACGGTAAATCAACATCCTTGACAACACAATAGGAAAAAACCACAATGCAGTCTAATTTTGGATTCATGAGAAAATTCCAACCTTGATTCTCTAAGACTGAGCAGAGGAGAGTGGTGGGGTGCCCAGGCCGGGCCAGGAGCCTGTGCCCTGGGGAACTCCTCTGGCAGGGCCATTACCACGAGGTCATACCCTGCATGCTTGGGGGTAGGATTCTAGAACATGTTACTGGAAGTCATCCTACTGGCCAGCAGAGCTGGGCTTCCTGTGGGATGGCCATAGAAGAGCTGTTCCTCTCTTGATCCCCCTTGGCCCTTGGTCTCCCAACCGGAGCATCTCCAAGGGGTAGTTTTGGATTTTGCACAAAGAACAGGGAACCCAGGCTTTCTTGGAAGCAGGACTTCCTGGAGGGTTGATGGCCACTTTGGCATTTCTGATCTGATTTTGCCACCTTTGAAAGTGTCTGAAATCTGCAGCATCAAACTCCTCATTTCCCTTTTTCTTGGTTATCTTTGGTATCTTATCTCCCACTCACCTCTGTCTTTGAAAATTCTGTTGTCTTTCTACTTACTGAACTCTGGGGACCAAATGAACTTAACATTTGTTTGGGGTAGACTTTCTGTCATGCTGAGGTCCCTGGGAGCTCAGATCAAACCAGTCCCCAGCCTCACCAGGTCATGAGCCCCTGAAAATGCAGTAGAAACATCACTCATTCATTTCAGCCTTCTCCTAGGGACCTGGGGTCCTGGGTGCTGATGGCCTGGATTCTCTCCAAAGTAGGGAACCTGGGGTCAGCAGGGTCCATGTTGATGTCTTAGGTGGTCCTGGCAGTCTGTGCCTTTGCCTGCTGCCTACCACCTGGGTGGATCACAGCTTTCCACTCTGGGCACTGGGGCTGGGCAGGCTGGATTTGGCCCTCACAACTTCCTGTCCTTTAAGAAGGCATATGGCCTGTGGGGTGCTTGGGGGACCACTAAAAGGACTGCTGCTGCTGCTGCTAAGTCGCTTCAGTTGTGTCTGACTCTGTGTGACCCCATAGATGGCAGCCCACCAGGCTCCGCCGTCCCTGGGATTCTCCAGGCAAGAACACTGGAGTGGGTTGCCATTTCCTTCTCCAGTGCATGAAAGTGAAAAGTGAAAGTGAAGTTGCGCAGTTATGTCCAACTCTTCGCGACCCCATGAACTGCAGCCTACCAGGCTCCTCCGTCCATGGGATTTTCCAGGCAAGAGTACTAGAGTGGGGTGCCATTGCCTTCTCCATTAAAAAGGACAAATGCTGCAATTATCTGGCTGCCTGTGTCTTTCTGCCAAGGTGTCAGAGCTGTTGAAATTGTCGTTCTGTTTTTGAACGGATATCCTGAATGACGTTTGTCCCCATCTAACCTCTGAGGTCTATGTACGGTTCCCCTGCCTTGGTCCCACAGCACCTCTCCCAGCTTCTGGTCTTTTCCCTTCTGCCCTGAGCTACCTGCCTTCACTTTTCCTCTCTCTCGGCCCCTCCCCTGCCTTACCCTCATGCTCTCCTCAGTGTGCTCCCCTAGCCAGCTCTGCCCGAGGCCTGGCTGACCCTCCCAGGCTGCACTTGGGACTGCCTTGAGTGGTTGTGATGATCCTGGGGACACAGATGCAGCTGGGCCTGGCCGTGTCCAGGGCCGAGCTTGTAGCTGATGCCCCTCATCCTCCTTTTTCTCTTGGACCATTAGCAGGTAACTTTGAACCCTTGCTTGGGCCTGGAGTGTGTGGCAAGCTCCAGTGCCTGCTTCCCAGGAGGGCAATACCCACCTTCCACTGAGAAGCCCCTGAGTCTGGGTCTGGGTGCTGCAAGGACCTTGCTCACCTGCCTCTTTGGCTCACTGTGTCTGCAGAGAGCCTTTGCTGCAGTTCCACAAGGGGCAGGGACAGGTGAGGACCTTGGGCATCTTGCCGTGGATGCAGGAGGACTAGCAGGCTGGGCCTGCTGAGCCCCCAGTGTCCATCCAGAGAAGTCCTTGGGTGCCCAGCTCTTGTTGTGAGCCAGCAGGGGTCTCCAATGGGGAGAGTATCTTCCAAATTCAGTGTAGTCTGGCTGCTTCGGTTCAGGTGGCCCTTAACAGGGTTCCTGTAGAGGGCATGCATGTGCAGGCACATAGAATTTTCCTCAAACATGCTTCTTGGTGGTTCAGCAGTAATGAATCCACCTGCAGTGCTCAGAGCTGCAGGAGGTTCAGGTTCGATCCTTGGGTCAGGAAGCTTCCCTAGAGGAGGAAATGGCAACACACTCCAGTATTCTTGCCTGGAGAATTTCATGGACAGAGGAGCCTGGCAGGCTACAGTCCATAGGGTCACGAAGAGTCAGACAAAACCGAAGTGACTTAACGTCCATGCTGGATGCTCTTTAACTATTGATACTTGCCCACTGTACTTAAGTACAGCAAGGCAGGGGATTGGTATGTATTAATGTGAAAAGTGTGCTTCTTTTTTGTCTTTAAATAATGACTCATCACACTAGCAGCCACTTAATGTGAATATGTCTGCATTTCTCTTCTCACCATGGATGGCATTGATCACGCACGCTAAATGATCACCTAGGTGATTGATCCAGGTGCATGTTGGGGTGACAGTCTCCATCAGAACAGCAGTGTCTTTCCTTCTGGCTTTGGGGCGAGAAAAATGCTTCTGATGTTTCTGTTGGTCTGATTTTTTTTATAATATCTCAAATAATTTCTTAGGAGCACTCAGAAAGGCTTAACATTGAGATAATAAAATAAACGAGCTATTTTCAGTAAACAACCCTGACAGAGCAGATGTGGTCTAGTGCTCTGCACATAGGATCTTGAACTGGGCAGTGGGTCCCTGGACCCTTAAGAGGGAATTAGGGCTGTTCCCCCCTGCACACGGTACAGCCAGTGGGCTGGATCTGGGGACTTCATTTCCACATGCCAGGTGGCCTTGTTAGGGTCATGGACACAGACAGGGCTGTGATACATCACTCTGAGGGGGGTTGCTGCTGGTATTTCCCATTAGGAGCGGGCAGGCTTGCCTGGGGTCACCTCACTGGGAGGCCCAAGCCCTGGGTGGCTCTCCTGGGTAAGGGGCAGCCCTCAGGTGTGCCCAGGAGAATGGGGCCCACCTTCCTTGTCTCTCACTTTCCCTTTCAGTCCCGGGGCCTTTCCTGCATAGCACAGCAAACAGCCAGACCCATCCTGGCCCATATGAGACCTGTGCCCCCCAGATGGTGGTGTTCTAAAGAGGGAGCTCCCAGGGGTGGGGTGGGAGTAACCACATGCACAGTGCACATGGCTGTGACCTCTGGATCTCAGTTTCCCCATCTGTCACAGATGCCCCTGCTGTGGGCCTTCCAGAGCATGATGAGGCTTCAGGGATGTGTGGGACCAGCAGGTGGTGTTTGGGGGAGCCATTCCGAGGAAGTAGGCCTGAGAAATGCCAACTGGGGGGTTTGTATTTTAAGGAGCTTTGGTTTCCTTGCCTTTGATTGACTTGAAACTCAACTCTTATGAGGCCTTTGGGTGGGAGTGGTCCCCCCTGTGCCCTTAGAGCCTATGTTGGAGAAGCCCCTTGGGCCTTCAATGGTATACCTTACTCCTGACCTATTGAATGGACCCTGTGTCATCTGACCTGAGACCTTCTGCCTGCCTGCAGGGTCAGTGCTGGCACACAGAGGCCTTGCAGCAGAACCATTGCAGCCTTTCTCATTTGTCCCTGGGTCCTGGGGCAGGCAGGGGTTCACAGTGGGCTGTGAGTATGCATGACCTCTGCTGGGACAGAGGCAGACCCTTCAGGGGAGGTTGCCACCCTCAGCGTTTGTGAGCTCCAGGAGCTGCCAGTGAGAAGTAGCCTAGAGCCACTGCCCGGTGTGGACATGCAGTATGCACTGTTCCTCTAAACTAATAACACAGCCAGCTATTTTACCAGCAAAATGGGTTTATTCAGGCACAACAAAGAGTTAACGGTTTGAGACATGCAGTCTCTGGTGAGCACAGGCAAGTCCAGGGAACAAAGGAGAGGACCATCCTTTTATAGAGGAAAAGGGGGAGTTGGGAGGAGCTGCTGGTAACAGAGTCCATTGGAGGAAACTGGGAATTGGAAGTGCAGTGGCGCGACCGGTAGGTCTCTGTCTTTCTACCTATGTTTACCTATGCTGGGTGTAGTCATCTGAATGGAATCTCAGTATGTTTCTTTCTGTATCTGGCTTCCTTTGCTCAGCACAGTGCTTTTCTGGTTCATCTTTGTTGTAGTGTGTATCAGCCCCTCTTTCCTTTTTAAGGCTGAATAGTACTTCGTTGTATGGCAGCATTGCAATTTGTTTATCCATTCATCAGTTAATGGACGTTTGGGTTGCCTCCATCTTTTGGTTATTGTGACTACCGCTGCTGTGAATATTTGTGTACAAGGATTTGTCTAAGAAACTGTTCTTAGTTCTTTTGGGTCTATACTTTGGAGTGGAATTGCTGGGTTATCTGATACTTTTATGTTTAACTTTTTGAGGAACTGCCATACTGTTTTTACATAGAAATTGTACCATTTCACATTCCTACCTGTGATATGTAAACCATTGTAAAAGTCACTCAGTTGTGTCTGACTCTTTGTGACCCCTGTGGGCTGTAGCCTGCCATTCTCTTCTGTCCATGGACTTCTCCAGGCAAGAATACTAGAGAGGGTTGCTGTTCCCTTCTCCAGGGGATCTTCCCGACCCAGAGATCGAACCCGGGTCTCCTGCATTGCAGGCAGTTTCTTTACTATCTGAGCCACTAGGAAAGCCCTGTGATATGAGAGTGTTCTAATTTCTTTGCATCCTCACCAGTCCTGGCTCTTTTCCCATTTTCTTTTTTTCAACTATAGCCATCCTAGTGAATGTGCAGTTGTATCTCATGGTTTTGATTTGCATTTCAGTGGCATCCAGATGACTAACGATGTAGAGCATGTCTTCATGAGCTTGTTGGCCATTTGTATTTCTTTGGAGAAATTTCTATTTGGGACCTGTGACCATTTTAAAATTGATTTGTCTTTTTTGTTGTTGAGTTGTGAAGTTCTTTATTCATTTCAGTGATAGACCCTTATTAGGATTACGATTTCAGATATTTTCTCTCATTCTGTACAGTGAAAAGCCTTTTCACTTTCTTGATGTCCTTTAATGCAGAAAAGTTCTAAATTTTAATGATGTCCAATTTATCTCTTTTTCCTTTTGTTGCTTGTACTTTTTTTTTTTAACTTTTAGTTACTTTGTCTTTTATTCACAATGTTTGGGCATATTAATTTTACCTTTTTTTAAATGCTATTTTTAAAGCAGCAGAGGAGGTAAGAAAATATCTTTTATTCTTGAAAATATTTTTAGCATGGTCTTCTTTAGTCACTAAGTCATATCCGATTCTTTTGTGACCCCATGGACATAGCCTGCCAGGTTTCTCTGTCCATGAGATTTCCCAGGTGAGAATCCTGGAGTGGACTGCCATTTCCTTCTCGTTGTTGCTTGTACTTTTGATGTCCTGCTGCTGCTGCTGCTGCTGCTGCTGCTAAGTCGCTTCAGTTGTGTCCGACTCTGTGCGACCCCATAGACGGCAGCCCACCAGGCTTCCCCATCCCTGGGATTCTCCAGGCAAGAACACTGGAGTGGGTTGCCATTTTCTTCTCCAGTTCATGAAAGTGAAAAGTGAAAGTGAAGTCACTCAGTTGTGTCCAACTCTTCACGATCCCATGGACTGCAGCCTACCAGGCTCGTCCTATCCATGCCCAAATCCATGGTCATGAAGATTCACCCCTGTGTTTTCTTCTAAGAGTGTTATAGTTTTAGCTCTCATATTTAGATTGTAAACTCCAGTACTTTGGCCACCTCATGCAAAGAGTTGACTCATTGGAAAAGACTCTGATGCTGGGAGGGATTGGGGGCAGGAGGAAAAGGGGACGACAGAGGATGAGATGGCTGGATGGCATCACTGACTCAATGGATGTGAGTTTGAGTGAACTCCGGGAGTTGGTGATGGACAGGGAGGCCTGGTGTGCTGCCATTCATGGGGTCGCAAAGAGTCGGACATGACTGAGTGACTGAACTGAGCTGAACTGAATCCATTTTCAGTTAATTTTGTGTGTGGTGTGAGGTAATTCAGTTTTGCCCTTCTGATGTCTAGTTGTCCTAGCACCATGGTACAGCTCCCTGGGGAAGGTGACTTACAGCAATCCTCTTCATGGTGTCCAGAGGGGCCCTGCCCATGGCTGCAGCCTGTCTATGGTGAAATGATGGGAATGCCTGGGCTCTGAGACACCCCACCTCCCGCCTCCTGCCTCAGCCTCTCTGGACTCTGTGGTGACAGGTGGTGATGGCTCTCTTGGAGGCAAGCCTAAAGTCTGGACAGTCCCCTCTGCCTCTCCTAGTCATACATGGTGAGGCCTTCCTTGGCCCTCTCTCTCCATTTTGAGCCCCCCATCCCACCCCTGTGAGTTACTGTCGCCACACGTACTCTGCCCCAACTGCCCTCATACCACCTTCCCTTTCTCCTGATGTGTTGCCGAGCTTTGCAGGGGAGGCACTTAAGGAGTTGCTGGCTGCTGGTGATAATCTGTTTCTCCTCCATTTCAGCTGTGTTGGAGTAGAAGAGGAGGAGGCCCCAGACATCGACATATACCACTGCCCAAACTGTGAGAAAACCCACGGGAAGTCCACCTGTAAGTATAGCACCATGCTGCTGCCCCTTGGATCTGACTATGGTGGTGAGGTCTCTGCTTGACCTTGATTCCAACCCCAACTGGACCCTACCTTGCTGGAGTCAACTGTCCTGTGTGGTTGCAGCCAGGGGCCTCTGGTGCCTAGGCTGTCTCATTTATTGCCCCTCATAGCCTTAGTGGGCCGGCTATGGCTCCTCCTGATCATCTCCTGCCTGCAGATGCAGCTAGGGCCCCTCATGACCTTTGCAGAGAGCCCACCAGCCTCCAAAGGCCAGGACAGGGGTTGCAAACTCTAGCATTCCCAGTGACCAGGCAACGTGAGATGGGGACATAGACTGGGAGATGTCCAAGGGGCCATCCATCACAACTCTGCCCAGATCTGCCCAGCTGGCCGCTTCTTATCTATGTAGCAGTTTAGGAATGTGCATTACTGGGGACCTGTTCTCCTTCC
Organism: Capra hircus; assembly: GCF_001704415.2. NCBI lineage: Eukaryota > Metazoa > Chordata > Mammalia > Artiodactyla > Bovidae > Capra > Capra hircus. Next base: position 84,716,469 of record NC_030815.1, read on the forward strand.
CATCTCTAGCACTCCTTGCTTGGAATCTCAGGTGATCCCCTTTCTCTATCTTTTTTTCAGCAATGAAAAGCATTTTATTTCCTGTCAGTTCTACATTATTAACAAGTAAGAGTACAGAGAGGACAACTGATAGTTTTTTTCTTTTTTTTAATTGAAGTGTATGGCCAAGGAATTTTGTATTTTTGAAAATTCAAAAGAATTCCTATTCTCACACTACTATTTGTGCACCATAAGGAGTTTATCACCCTCCCCTTCCATGTGGCCCTTTGGGGGTGTGGGGCGGCCCAGGGGGTGCTCTCCAAGGCATGGGCTCATCCAGGGTGGCTCTAAAGGGCCCCACATCAAGGCTGGGAGGCAAGTAAGGCCAGGTCCACATGGGAGAAGAACCATGATCTGCCGGGGCTGGAGCCCTGTAGCCCTGGTGGGGTAACCCAGTGGATCCAGTGGGCATAGAGGTGTGGAGGGAGCCCACCCCCCACCCCCAGCGGTCCTATTCTGTAGGTTGAGGCCAGCCAAGGGAGCCCAACCTAGCCCCTTGGGAAGCTGGGTGAAGAGTGGTCTTGCCTCGCCTCGACCTTTCTTGGGCCTCTCTTTGTGCCTAGCCTGTGCTCCGTCATCACTGAGTGACCGTAGGAGCTGTATTCGTTTGGGCTTTTGTGCCCTACTTTCCAGCACATTGTGGGCATGTGGTAAATGCATGAGAAGAAGACAAGAAGGCCTGGTGGCCGCTGAACTTCCCAGGCGTGAAGGTTCTCAAACTCCTAACTTACCCTCACAACCCTAGAAGTTGGCAGCACTGTTGCTCACCATATGTCTGCCCTAAATTACCTGATCTTCCTGGTAATGGCTCTACAGCAGACGCAGGAGGATGCCTGTGGCCCCGTGGCTTAGTCTATACTTCTAATACCTCATGAGCTTCCAGGAAGCCTTGGAGGCTAGGGTAGATGAACAGGGTGTGCACCCAGGTCTGCACCTCGTGGCCCTGCGAGTGGGATGGGAGACCGATAAGGGCTAGAGCTGGGAGACAGCACCCATACAGACCTGAGTGCCAGGATAGGCACTACCCTGGGGTGTGCTCAGGGAGGGTGGGGGGCCAGGATGCCTCTATAGCACTAGATCAGCAGTGTGAGACTCCAGCCTCGGGGGACCTGACAACCCCTCCCTGAGTGTGTGTGTGCATGTGTGCATTGTGTGTGTGCATGCACATGTGCGTGCATATGTGCCTTATAAATTCTGTGAATCAGACTCCCCTGATGGGCTGTGTGTCCATCAGGGATGAAAGCACAGATTCTAGCAGCTCCCGCCAGTGGGCATTCCTACATTGCCTATCACCCTTCATTTTACATGCGTGTGCCCCGACCAGAGCCTGTCTGTGACACACTGGTTGGTTTTTGCTGCATGAACTCCAGTCACACCTTCTGCAGGAAGGCCCCTCAATGACCCTGTGCCCCCTGGGAACCACCCAAGCCCACGCGCCTGCCTCCTTTCCCTGTCCTGGCCTGGGTGCAGTTTGTGGTGGACACAGTGAGCTGAGGACAGCAGGGAGAGGGCCAGGACAGGATGGAGTTGGGGGATGGAGCACGAGGAATGGATGGAGGCAGGGCACCCAGAGCAAGCTGGACTGAGGCCTCATCCCTTGTGCTTTGCCTTGTCTTTACGAGATCACAGGGTTCCCTCTCCATGCTGTTGCCATCTGTCCCTTGGACTGATTTCGGTTTGTGACTCTCAGGCCCACAGGCTCCCATGAAGGCTCATGGGAGGCAGGTGATATGGCTATTAAAGTTATTTTGAATCCTAGTGTTTCCTCTTGTTGGCTCCATGACTGTTAAAGAGGTTTTGTTGTTCAGTCGCTCATTGGAGTCCGACTCTTTGCGACCCCATAGACTGCAGCACACCAGGTTTCCCTGTCCTTCGCTGTCTCCTGGAGCTTGCTCAAACTCATGTCTATCCAGTCGGTGATGCCATCCAACCATCCATCGTCTGTTGTCCTCTTCTCCTGCCTTCAGTCTTTCCCAGCATCAGGCTCTTTTCTAGTGAGCTGGCTCTTTCATCAGGTGGCCAAAGTACTGGAGCTTCGGCTTCAGCATCAGTCCTTCCAATGAATATTCAGGATTGATTTCCTTTAGAATTTAAGGAAATTTTTAAGAGGTTACTAATTTCTTACTTTCCTTCTCCCTGAGGCAAGCATCGCTGTCGCACCTTTGGGATGGGGCAAGCCACGCTTAGGAGGGTGGGCTGGGCTGTGTTACCAAATGTCTTAGGGATACCTATTGGCCCTGTAACCCAGGGGGGTCTGCTGAGTCTCCGCCAGCTTCCAGCTGTCCCCTGGGTACCTTGTCAGAGGGTGTCTTGGGCCACCCATAGGCAGGGAAGGCTCAGCTTCAGAGCTCAGGAGGGTCTTAGACCCTGGGGAGGGAAGGAGCCCACCAGTCAGGGCTGCAGAGGGGTTCAAGAGTAGCCCTTTGAGCTCAGACCTGCCTCACAGCTTCATCTTTGACTGTTGTCCCAGCATACCTGCTCCAGCCACAGTATCTGGCATATTCCAGGTGCTTGAAGCTGCCCAGTCCTGAGTAAGGGCCCTGGAAGCCCAGACGGCCCAAGACTGCCACTGGCCCCTGGTCAGCAGGGGCCCCAGGCCTGGCTCCTGGCAGGCAGAGGAGGTGCTGCTTCTTTCTTCTGCTGCCCACTGCTGCCCTGCGTGTCTGCTGACTCTGGGCTGTATGCCCCCTCCAAGACTCAGTCACCCCATGTGTCTCCTGGCACAGGGCCCTCCATACTCACGAGGAGCCCAGGAAGCCAGGACCAGCATTAAAGATGAGACACAGCGACACCCAGTAACTTGCCTAGAGTCACACAGCTACAGGATAGGTGGGCAAGATAGATTTGGACTCCTCTCTGGGTCTGGTGGGGCTTCCCTTGTGATTTAGCTGGTAATGAATCTGCCTGCAATGCGGGAGACCTGGGTTTGATCCCTGGGTTGGGAAGATCCCCTGGAGAATGGAAAAGCTACCCACTCCAGTATTCTTGCCTGGAGAATTCCATGGACTATAGTCCATGGGGTTGCAAAGAGTCAGTCATGACTGAGCGACTTTCACTTTCACTGGGTCTGGTGCTGCCACCAGAAGTTCTAGCTCCAGCCCCTCCTGTGTAGGACCTGGCCTGATTTCCATAATATGCACTTGCACTTAGGTCTGGGAGACCAGGCATGATGTATATATCACCTATTTTAGGAAACACTCTCAAGGAACTATGACTTGATGAGACAGGGAAGAAGTGGCAGTTTGGAACAGAGGTCAGCTCAGTCACCCCGCACCCAGTGCCTTCCTCTTCCTGCTTTAGGCAGGTCCCACCCAGGAGCAGTTGTCAGCTCCCTTCATCCCCACAACCACTGAAATGCAGGACTGTAGCCCCCACCTGATCCCTGTCTGTGAAGGACAGACAGTCTGAGGGCCCCGCCAGCTCTCCCTCACCTCCAGTCACATCTCTGCCTGAGGATCATGTTTAAAACCCTGTGAGACAGCCCCCCAGGTTGGGTCTCCATGCCTGGCCCATCTTCACTCACTGCCCTGAGTGGGGCCGAAGGTATCAAGGAAATAGCTTCCTTCCCTCTGGGAGCTCGAAACCCAGTAGGAGCGAATGTTAGTGTGTGTGCACATTTGTCCTTATATCTGTGTGTGTCCTAGTGTGCACGTGCCTGTCCTGGTCCAGTGAGGGCATGTGTGCTTGCACGTGGACGTGCACATGTGTACCTGCGTGAGCATGTGTCTCAGCCCAGGAGGGACAGGTGTGCATTCTCACGTGTAGAAGTCCAAGATGCGTGTGTCCAGTGCCCTGGGAGCAGGTGTGACAATACGATACCCTGAGGATGAGCAGGCAGTGGTAGGCAGGGAGTGGGGAGGGCAGTGGGCATAGACGATGGGGCTGGGCTGCTCTGCCTGTGAGTTGTAGGCTGTCGTGGCAGCAAAGATCCCAGTGGGGAAGGACAGTGGTCTGTGCTATTTGAGGGCAAGTCTGAAGGTAAGACAGGTGAGAGGGGTCCTGAAAAATGAGCCTGCGTGGGAGCTTCTCAGGGGGCGCCTCTGAAGAGTTCTCAGTGGACTAAGTGCTGAGTGAGGTGGGGCTCTAGGAAGCCCCAGCTCTGAGTGCCATCATCTGAGCCAGCAGGTTGGGAAGTATGGGGTAGGAGGTGAAACTGGGGCTGTGACTCAGGATTTGAGAGGTGGGAGTTCCTGACCTTTTGTCAACTCGGGGGTCCTGAGAGGCTAGGGAGGCTGGGTGGGTGGGGGCCAGGGAACCCCAACTTCTTGGCCTCTGAGAGGTCTGAGTCTTGCAGCATTCATGTTGGCTGCCCTCCTGGCTGGGTCTCTGCAGGCATGGGGAGGGGAGGGGTTGCAGGTGACAATCTGCCTCCTGTTTCCCCCACAGTGAAGAAGAAGCGAACCTGGCATAAACATGGCCCCGGGCAGACGCCGGAAGTGAAACCCGTGCAGAACGGCAGCCAGCTCTTCATCAAGGAGCTGCGGAGCCGGACCTTTCCCAGGTGAGCAGGCCTTTTCCTCTCTAGCCTGAGGTCTGGATATGCACCCTGCACTGGGGCTCCAGGGCCATGGGCTTCCCTCCAAGGGAAGCAGCAAAGTCCCAGAAACTCCAGGTGCTCCCAGCAGGGGAGCTGATCTCTCCCTTCTCAGCACCTCCCTGAATAGGTGATTGTGACCCTCTTCACAGCCCTGGAGGGAAGAGTCTTATCTCCCCGACCTGGTATGGCCCTTCCCATGGCACATTCCTGAGAGAGAGCCACTGTCCCTACTTTATGGACCAGGAGTGGGGGCTGCTATCCAGCCTGAGACCAACCTTTGGATGTGGCGGGTCCTGGTGTCGTAGCCGTGGGCTTTCCTCTGTGCACATGGCCTGGTGGGGAGTCCCTGGTCCTTCTTAGAGTGCTCCTCCCCCTGTACACCCTTGTCCTTATGAGGGCAGAGGGCAAGATCAGGGTCATGGGAAATCACTCCTGGTGAGGGGGGGCACCCTGACTGTGTGGACGTGTGGTTGTACAGACAGTGGCTGTGAACCATCCTTGGCCCTTCACAGCTGGAAGACAGTTTCTGTTTGTCTGACAAAGTCTCTACTTCTTTTTTTGAAGGATAATTTGATGGACACAGATTCCTAAGTTGGCGGGTTTTCTCTTTTAACATTTTAAATGACTTATTCCATTCTCTACTTGAGTGCATGGTGTCTGGTGAGAAATTCAGCGCAACTCCTTTCCTTGCTCCTCTATGGATAAGGTATTTTTCCTCTCTGGCTTCTTTCTTATTTTCTTTTTCCCCATCTTTATTGAGATGTAATTCATATACCATACAATCCACCCATTTAAAGGGTACAATTCAGTGTATTCACAGCTCTGTGCACCACCACCAGTTAATTTTGGAGGGTTTCTATCACCTCAAAAATAAATTTATGATCCACATTCCTCCTAGAAGTCCTGCCACTAATCATGCTTTCTATCACTGTTCAGTTCAGTTCAGTCGCTCAGTCGGGTCCGACTCTCTGCGACCCCATGAATCGCAGCACGCCAGACCTCCCTGTCCATCACCAACTCCCAGAGTTCACTCAGACTCATGTCCATCGAGTCAGTGATGCCATCCAGCCGTCTCATCCTCTGTCTCCCCTTCTCCTCCTGCCCCCAATCCCTCCCAGCATCAGAGTCAACTCTCTTCATGAGGTGGCCAAAGTACTGGAGTTTCAGCTTTAGCATCATTCTTTCCAAAGAAATCCCAGGGTTGATCTCTTTCAGAATGGACTGGTTGAATCTCCTTGCAGTCCAAGGGACTCTCAAGAGTCTTCTCCAACACCACAGTTCAAAAGCATCAATTCTTCAGCGCTCAGCCTTCTTCACAGTCCAACTCTCACATCCATACATGACTACTGGAAAAACCATAGCCTTGGCTAGACGGACCTTAGTCGGCAAAGTAATGTCTCTGCTTTTGAATATGCTATCTAGGTTGGTCATAACTTTTCTTCCAAGGAGTAAGTGTAGATTTGCCTATTATGAACATTTCATCTAAAAGAAATTATATAATATGTTGCCCTTGTGACTGGCTTATTTTACTTAGCATAATTCTCAAGGTCCATCCAGGGTGTATCAAGTGTCAGTGCTTCATTGCTTTTTTATGGCTGAGTAATATTCCTTTTGGGTAGACTGCATTTTTATTCATTCGTCAGCTGATAGAAATTTGAGTCATTTCTGATTTTTGACTACTGTGAAGAATTCTACCATAAATGTTCTTGTAAAATACTTTGTTTGAACATATATTTTCATTTTCTTTAGGGGTAACAATATATAATTGTTTGAAGGATTGCCAGACTATTTTCTTTTTTTTAAATTAATTAATTTTTTAAATTGAAGGATAATTGTTTTTCAGAACTGTGTTGGTTCCTGCCAAACATCAACATGAATTAGCCATAGATATGCATATGTTCCCTCCCTCTTGAACCTCCCTCCTACCTTCCTCCCTATCCCACCCCTCTAGGGGTTATAAGCCCTGGTTTGAATTCCCTCAGCCATACAGCAAATTCCCACACCACTTTCCATTCCCACCAGCAGGGTCTGAGGGTTTTAGTTCTCTGTGTCCTCACTAGAATTTGCTATCATCTGACTTTTTGAGTTGCTTCCTTTGCGGCTCAGCTGGTAAAGAATCTGCCTGCACTGTGGGGGACCTGGGTTCAATCCCTGGGTTGGGAAGATCCCCTGGAGAAGGGAAAGGCTCCCCATTCCAGTATTCTGGCCTGGAGGATTCCATGGACTGTATTGTCCATGGGGTTGCAAAGAGTTGGACACAACTGAGTGACTTTCAGTTTCATGGTGATTCTATCTATCTATCCTTGCAGGTGTGAAGTGGTCTCTCACTGTGGTTTAATTTGAATATCCCTGATGACTAGTGATGTTGAGAACATGAACCTTTTCATGTTCTTGTTGGCTATTTATCATTTGCCCATTGAAAGTTGTTTTTGTCTTTTTGAGTTGTAAGAGTTCTTTGTGTATTTTAGATACAAACTCCTTATCGGATATATGATGTACAAATCCTTTCTCCAATTTTGTGGGTTGTCTTTTCACTTTTTTGGTGTCTTTTGAAGGATCAGTTTTCCATTATTTCTTGAATCCCATTCCTTCCTTCAATATTTGGTTTCCTCCTTGTTGAGTTATATCCTTTAATAGTTCTTTCAAAAAAGCTCTATAAAAATATTTACTGTGTCTGAAAATATTTTTATTTCATCTTTATTTTTACATGATTCTAATTTTCTAAAATGGATCTAAAATTCTGGTTATAAGTTATTTTCCTTTAACTCTGGAGATATTATAATATTGTATTTCTTTCGACATTTCTTGTTACTGATATCAGCCTAGTTGCTGGAGTTTTTGTTTTGTTTCATTTTCATTTTTGGTGAATAATCTGTTTTTCTGTCTGGAAACTTTTGAGATTTTTTCCCCCCAATATATCATAAGTATACCGTGATGCTTCTAATGTGCATTTGCTTTTATTTATCCTTCTCAGGACTCAGTAAGCACTTTTAATTAGAGGTATCATATTTTATCTAAGTTCTGAAACATGTTCTGTTTTCTGTTTATTAAATTTTACATTATTACTTTTTGAAATCTTTTTTTTTAAATCAAATTCAATGTTGTTTAGCCAGCTACCATTTAATGTATCTGCTGAGTTGTAAAAATTTCAATCATCATATTTTTCTTTTCTATAATTCCTATTCCTTTCCATTGTTGCCTGTTCTTTCCCCTCCTTCTCTGTTCTTTGCTTTATCTTCTCTTTATCCCTTTGAATGGGTTTAATGTATTTGTCTTAAAATCCCCTTTATGATTATCCTATTATCCTCAGTTCTTGGGCTGTACTTCTCTGGGCAGATGAGGCTGCTGGCCCTTCCTCCTGGGGGTTTACCTCCTCGTGTGATGCACGATCTTCAGAGGGCAAGATTCCCATGCCAGCCAGTCTGCGGGGCTCTGAGGTGTCCCCACACGATGGTTTCATATTTGCCTCTTGCTGGGCCCTCATGGGTTTGTAGTTCCAGACCCAATCCTTTGGGTATTGTGTGAATCCAGAACTCTCACTAGTGACTGGAAAAGAGCCTGGGATTCCAGCTTGTCAAGGGCAGCCTTCTACCTCCCGCTGCCTTGTGGCCTCCACGGCTGAGTCTGCTGTCCCAGTGCTCCCAGAGCTTCTCACAGCAGTTGCCCAGCACAGTCCTCCTCCTTCCTCACCCTCCGCTCACTCCTTCTGGTTTATCCCTAACACTCTGCCCAAACCCCAGAATCACTCTTCAGTCCTCACTTAACTGGCCCTTGTTAACACATGGCAGTGGTGCGGGCCCCGCTCCTGGAGTCATTTCCCCCGTGGAGGCTGTGACACCGTGCTGTGCTGCCTGTCCTTCGTGCCGGGTCTCCCCTGCTCACGGCTCTTCCTGAGGGCTTCTGGGAACTCCGCTCGCTCCCCCCTGTCTGTTTCTCTGGCCTCATAGATTGTCCCTTGGCCAGCGGTTCCTCAGCTTCTTTCTCCAGCCACTAGTGCTTCTGAGCTCCTGACCTGTCTGGAGTGCACCTGCATCCACTGGCCAGTCCCAACAAGTGTGTCCCTCCTCAGTTCTAAGTCTGCTCTGACCCCACTCCTGCCCCAGTCCCTTGATCACAGTGACCAGTCCCTCGGCTGCTCACCTTCGCCCGCACATCATCTGATTCTTGAGTCCGCCACCTCCCGTTCACTGTCACCTTCTGGTCCAGGCGCGGCATGCTGAGCTTCCTCCTCCGTGGTCACCTGCCCCACCCTGGTTCTGCTGCTGCCACTGTACGTCTGCAGAGCAGCCAGATGAACCTCTGACTGTCACTGCCCTGCTCAAGCTATTCAGTAGCTCCCCGGTGCTCTTGGCATGAGGTGGCCTGGCCCACCACTGACTTGGGTGCTTCCCTCTGCCCCCCTGCCCCAACCACCCAGGTTCTCATTCCTCACACTTGTCGCATTTTCCTCTCCCCAAGGCCTTTGCTAGTACATACTTTCTATTCGGAGCCCTGCGCCTCTCACTCCCATTCCCCCAGGCTTTAGCAGGCCCAGTCTGATCCTGCTTCCTGCTCTCTCCTCTGTAGCACTGCTCTCAGCTGTGGGTTAATGGCATTGCATGCTCATCTGATGAAAACCCCTCTCCAGCATCAGCACACAGGGGTCTTTGCAGCTGGGCAGGTCCCTGGCGCCCAGGGTGGCATCCAGCACACAGGAGATAGGAGAGCTGCTGACCACAGCAACCCAGCCAGCCCTGGGTCCTGTGCTTAGCTTGTCCAGGGGGTAGGTTCTCTGTGAAAACCAGTTTATCTCCATTAGCTGTGCCCTTAGGATCTAACCCCTGTGCAGCGGTCTGACCTCTGAGCATTCAAGAAGAGTACTGTTGAATGAGGGGTGAGTGGAGAGCAGGGAGGTCGAGGAGGGATCTTGCTCACACCTCTTGAGCCTTGCTCTGTCATAGTAAGAAGGACAGGTGTGCTGTCCCCGTTCTCCACTTGCCACGGCCCTGGACTCCTGGACCTCGAGGGTCTTGTGATGAGTGTGTGTGTGGGACTCTGCCATGTCTATGCTGTAGCTGCCCTGTGACCACTGAGTGAGGCGCTGCAGCAGGTCCTCCTTCTGGGGCGTGGGGGCAGGGGTGGTATGGCTGGAGCTCAGGCTCCATGTCTCCAGCCCTGAGGCCCTGTCCAGGCCTGTCATGGAGGCTGGGATCTGGGCTTGACGTGACCTCCAACTTGTACTTCCCTGCAGTGCAGAAGATGTGGTAGCCCGCGTGTCGGGCAGCCAGCTCACACTGGGCTACATGGAAGAGCATGGCTTCACCGAGCCCATCCTTGTCCCCAAGAAAGATGGGCTGGGCCTGGCAGTCCCAGCCCCCACCTTCTACGTCAGTGACGTCGAGAACTATGTGGGTAAGTGTCCTCTCCTGCAAGTGAGTTACGGGTTCCCTGAGCCAGGAGTCCCTGTATACACTGTGAGCTGGTATGACTCTGGGCCCCCTCCCACGCTCATTATGGGTGCTCTTCTTAGAATGAGGCCCCATGCCCCAGCAAATGATGTGTGACCCAGGCCTCCTCCCTTCTCAGTTACTGTGCCCAGAATGGAGGCTGCACGGCATCCCCTGGCTTCTGCCAGCTTTAGGTTTCGTTATTGTTGGGCGCTAATGATAGGCGTGCCTGGGAGGGCCTCGACTGTGTGGTCCTCTGTCCCTGAGCATTGTGCCATGTCCTCCCCAGCTGACCTCCCTTGTTTGCCCCAGACATGCCTTCCCATGGCCCAGGGCTTCCTGTCCTTCTGGACCCCTTTGGGTTCTTGCTGGTACTTTCGGTGCCCTGTCTTGTGTTCCCCACAGCTTTCAGTGCTGTGGACACACTTGATCAGGATACCTCTGGGTGGAGCAGGTGCTTGTACATGCCGGCATCATCGGGCACAGAGAGGCCAGATGTAGCCCCTCTCCACGTAGCCCAACATCATCTGGCACAGAGAGGCCAGCACGTGCTTGCAGTGACCTTGCTGGTGGCCACACTGCCCTGGCTCTGAGGCTCTCATGGTTGCCAGGGCTTGGGGTGGTCACAGGGATGCCTGGGTGACCAGTGCGGAAAGGGGAGAGGAAAGACCCTGAAAAGGCAAGTGCCCTGGCCCGCTCTGGCCACATACCAGACGGGAGGGTACAGGTACTTGAGGCCCTCAGACAAGTGGTTCAGTCTATGAGCTCTTGACCCTCTGCATCCCTAATGCTGTGAGTTGGGGGTAGGGGGCAGATGGGTATGAGAATTCAGGGAGAGCATCTGTACAAGCCACTCAGGAAGTCAGTGGCATTCTGGAGAATGGGGCTGGGATGGGGAACACCCCTTCTCTGGAGCCCACCAGGGGAGGGCACAAGGATGACCAGCTTGTGGAGGAGAGGAAGAAAGGACTCACATTTTCATTCTGGCAGGGACCGCCATCCAGGGCAGTTTCTGCCATGTCGTAGCACCTATAATAACAGGTAATATTTAGTGAGTGCCTACCAGATGTCAGGCATTTTTGTAAGCTATTTTTACATAGGAGCTAGTGTTGTCCTGCTCACAACTCTGTCCCCAGGCCCCAGGCTCAGCCCTGCCTCGGATGCTGCCTCCCCTGCTGCCCGATCAGCTGTGCCTGCAGGAGTGGGAAGAGGCTTACTGAATAAGGGAGGAGATGGTCCAGAGGTCTAAAGGTCTTTCTTTCACTTCTTGGGTTTTGTTTTTTAATGCAACTTTTCATACACACGCAGAATAAGAGAAGTAAGCAGTGAACCCCTATGTATCCAGTTCTGGTCAGAGAACCCACCAGCTTTGAGGTGTTTATTCATCTCCCCAACTCTGTCCTCCCCCAATTATTTGAAAGCAAATTCCTGATACATAACATGATTTCACTCATGAAGATTCCAGTACACAGCACTAACAGTTTTCAAACATATCTAATCACAGTTCCATCATTTCCCTTTATTACACTAATAATAATTCCTCAAAATCACCTAAGGCTCACCTACATTCTCCCCAGATGCCTCAAAAACACCTTTTTTTTTTTTTGTATTTGGATGTTTGAATCTGAATCCACACAAGACCCTCACACTGCATTTTGGGTCTTATATCCCTTTAGTCTCTTCTGTATCAGCCCCCATCCTTTCCCCATTCCCTTGGTTTGTTGGAGAAATGAGGTTGTTACTCCTGGAGAGTCTTTCATGTTTGTGACTTGGGAAAACCTTATATTGGGGATTTGGTTAACAGCATCCCTGTGGTGTCATTTAACGTGTTCTTCTGTCCCAAGTAGTTCCTGTAACAGGTGGTTAGAGGTTGCTTAGATTTGAGATCATGTTGTCGGCAGGACTCCTTAGGGTAGGGGTGCTGCCACCCACTTCTTTTCAGTGGTCAAGGCAGTGCAGCCTCAACTGTCCACAGAAAGCTCTTCAGCCTTATAGCTCATTGTCTGAGGAGTGGTGAGGACTGTTGCAAAGGAGGAGTTGGCTACTTCTGTCCTTTTCTGTTCTTCTATTGTGAGTCTTCTGTAAAGAACTTTTCCTCATTACTTGGTTATCCAGAATGCTATGTCTGTCATTAAAAAAATTTTCCCTTGAACTTTCCCCATCAGCTATAGAAAATGTAGGATAAATGTTTTTCTTTTTACTTGTCAACCTTCAGAATGTGGAGTTGGTGTCCTAGAAATGCAATTTTTTTGATTAAAAAAAATTTTAAGTGTAAATATGTCCCATGCATTATTTTGGACATATCTACACTAAAAACACCTCCATTGTCTAGCTGAAGTTTAAGTTCATGTGGTGTCCTGTATTTTTATTTGCTTATCTGGCCACCTTAGCTGAGGCTCCTGATTGTGCCACCCCACTGCACCAGGGGATCTTCATGGTCACCCAAGGGAAGGAGTGGGCAGGGCAGGTGGGAGGAGGGTCAGATCTTAGAGCTTAGAGCCTCAGCTTTCCGCCCTTCCCTCAGTTGTCTTCAGAGGGTGAATGACCATTCTCTCTGCACATCCTGGCCCCTGACCTCATGGGAGGCCACGTCACCATCCTGGGTGCACTCACCCTCCCCTGCTGCCTCCCCAGGCCCAGAGCGAAGTGTGGATGTGACAGACGTCACCAAGCAGAAGGACTGCAAGATGAAGCTGAAGGAGTTTGTGGACTATTACTACAGCACCAACCGCAAGCGGGTCCTTAACCTCACCAACCTTGAGTTCTCTGACACCAGGTGAGTGGGGCCAGGGCAGAGGGATAGAAACACTGGTTTGGGACATGCTGAAGATTTAAAGAGGAGGGCCTGTGACTGAGGCTGTTGAGGTCAGAGTGGCCTAGTTTATGATTTGTGACTGTCTTGTCTGAGCAGGCATGACCCTGAAGGCAGAGATGTGCCCAAGGCAGCAGGAACACTGAAGCCCTGTTCTCGGCTTGGCTGAAGTGTCACCGCACAGGTGCTGCTGAGCTGGACGTTTTCGATGCAGTATTGTGCGTTCTGTCCAGGACGGTGACATTTACTAGAATCACAGGCTGTCTTTGCCTTTTCTCATCTTCCCTGGAGATGAGTTATCTGGTCTGACATGGCCCAGCATGGCGAGAAGTTGCTGCACCCTGTTGTCCGTTCCGGAGAGCAGTGGCTTTTCCTTTGCCTGAGCTGTTCATGAGCAATGACTTTTATTCTCAAGGCCCCATTGTGCCCAGTGACACTATCATGAGCCCACCTGAAAAGTCTCTTTCCAGTTCTCCAAGAAGGAAGTTGTTTCTGGGGTAGCTAGTTCTCGGGCCTTCTCTTCGGGTAGAGAGCCCAGTGTTAGAAGCCTGCCATAGCTACACCTAGCAGCTGGGCTCCTTCTGCCTGCTCCGTGAACCTCGGTTTGCTACCCGGTAGAATGGGAGCAATGCCATGTAGCCTGAGGTGGAGAAATAGGTGTGGGACTCCTATCGCAGAGCACCTTGCCCTCCCTCCCCAGGGTGCGTAACACATGTGCTGACGGTTCCTGTCACTGTTGACCACCCTTCTTGTCCCTGACCCCAGAATGTCCAGCTTCGTGGAGCCTCCTGACATTGTGAAGAAATTGTCCTGGGTAGAAAACTACTGGCCCGACGACGCCCTGCTGGCCAAGCCCAAGGTGGCCAAGTACTGCCTGATCTGTGTGAAGGACAGCTACACCGACTTTCACATCGACTCCGGGGGCGCCTCTGCCTGGTACCATGTGCTCAAGGTGAGCGCGGGCCTCTGTTCCCCACGGGGCCCTGTCTGAGCTTGAGGGCAAGACCTGCTCTTGACCAGAGCAGGCAGGACAGTCTGTAGTCCCCACAGGCCCCAAGAGTGGTCAGCATCAGTTGGGAGGAGGGACAATATGTTTCTTCACAGGAAGGACACAGATGTTGGGCCCTTGGGGAGCAACTCAGGACCAGAGCAGCACACGTGTGGTGCTTTTTCTAAAGATTGAGGCTCATGAAGCAATCGGAGGAGGCCCACTGTAGTGGTGACCAAGTGCTTGTGTCTAGGGAAGGGAGAACAGTGCTGGGGAGCCTTCCTGAAAGAGGGAGTATCCCCCGCTTGGAGAATGAGGGGTTGGCCGGGGGCCAGGGAGCAAGGCTGTGGTGGCATCTGAGCAGCAGAGAGAGCTAGGGGACTTCTGGCTGGGAATAGATAGGGAAGCTAGTGGAAAAGGGAGGTGTGAAAACACACAAAAGGAGACCCTAAGCACGGGGCTCACCACCCCAACCAGGGTCTCCCAGACCTGCTGGAGCCTGGGCTAGGATAGGCGGCTCAGCTTCTGGTCTCAGCCCTTTGAAGGCCTGAGCAAGTCCTGCCACCCACTCCTGCCACCCTTTGTGCATCTCCTGCCCTCAGCCTGTCTGCCCCAGGAGTGAGGACCTGTCTATCTCCCTAGACCAAGCGTAGAGCTGGGCTGTAGCTGGCAGGAGGTACCATCCTTTCATCTCCAGTGGGACCCAGGCTACTCTCAAGAGAAGAGCTTTCTTATAACTCATCAGACTGCAGGTCACAACTTTGTTCCCCTTGGCACATACAGCATCCATAGTGCTGCAAAGATAGGGAGTGTGGAGTGGCAGGGGTTGCCCTGAACATGCTGGAGGCACCTATGCCCAGGATCTTCCTGACATGCACACTTCTGGATTGCAAAGCACACGTGGCCCCAGTGTTTCAGGGGAGGAATGGTGGGCCTGGGAGGATGGTGTTGAAGCTGGGACCCATCCAGGGACATGGTGGGCATTACCCACCCCCAGCATTGCAGCATATGACAGTTTCTGCTGATGGCCTTTTTATTGGCAGGGGGAGAAGATCTTCTATCTCATCAAGCCAGCTTCAGCCAACATCTCCCTGTATGAGCGCTGGCAGTCAGCCTCAAACCACAGCGAGATGTTTTTTGCCGATCAGGTGGACAAATGCTACAAGTGCACCCTCAAACAGGGCCAGACCCTCTTCATTCCCTCGGGTGAGTGCCCTGCCCGTGTTATGTGCCCCACCTCTGACGTTTGGGAGGTCACGCCCTGGCTGTGCGCTGCCTTGCCCTGGGGTCAGTCCTGCTCTGTGGTCACTTCTGGGGCCACATCGGGGCCATGAGGCCCTGCAGCCTCCAGCCTGGCTCTGCTCCTGGAGGCCAGGCCTGTGGGATTGCGTGGGGCCCTGAGAGCCCAGCCCAGAGATCCCAGTCACACTGTCAGAGGTGGTGTTTGCTGATCTGGACATTTCAAACAAAGGGGAAAGCAGGATATGAGCAGATAATGCCCTTTACAGATGTCACTTTGCTTCACTGTAAATACTTCACCTTTTAAGGTGAAGGTATCTGTAAGGTTTCTTTTTAAAAATAACATAATTACAATGCTATCATCACACTTTAAAAATGAACAGTTAACCATGCCAGTATGATCCAACGGCCAATCAGCGTTCAGATTTTCTAGTTGTCATATATGGAGGCCCTCACATTTCCACTGACTTAGGTGCCTCCGAGTCCTTCCTGATCTAGCCCCTACTCCTGTTTCCTACAACTACAGCTATTTCCCAGAGTCTGGGGGGACAAACCCAGCTCTCCTGGGAGTTGTGGCAGCTCTGCCTGTCCATCCGTCCTTCATGTGGAGATCAGGAATGCCAGGCAGCCCACCCCTGGGTTGGGTCTGAGAGTCTCCTGGGCTGCTGGGCCTGAGTTTCCCTGTCTATACCGCACAGGACTGGATAGAACAGACTGGGCCAGGTCGAGCACAGGCCGTCCTTCTGGGAGGGTGCACCCACTCATTATATAGAAGCCAGGGCCGGAGCACCTTCCGGGGCCCCAGATGGATGGGGGCACAGAGGAAGGGCTGGCAGGAGCCTGAGCCCATGCTGGCTGGAGTCAGGCCAGGTGTGCCGAGAGCCTGGCGTGAGCGCACTGTGAAGAGGTGGCCTCATCCCTGTCCCCGCAGGCTGGATTTACGCCACTCTGACGCCCGTGGACTGCCTGGCCTTCGCGGGACATTTCCTCCACAGCCTGAGTGTGGAGATGCAGATGAGGTAGGGCCACACCTGACTCCCAGGCTCTGCCACGGTATGATGGTGCCTCCCCTGAGTCCTGGCCGGGCCCAGCCCGTGGGTGACCCTCGGCATGGCTGTTTGCCTAGCCAGGCGTCCGCGTGGTGGGGAGGAAGGAGGAGATGAGCTGTGATCCTACCAAGGCCCCTGAGTTGCCTGGTTGCTGGACAGCCTCAGGCCTGTAATAGACTTGGGGGGAACTTAAAGGCTGAGCCGCCTTCTCCTTGAGCACTGACCCAGAGCTCTAGAAGCCATGGCGCATGGGGCTCACCTTCATGCCCAGTGGTCATCCTGAGGTGGTCCCCTGGGTCACCTTGCTGTTAGGCCCAGCAGGGAGGCCTGAGTGGGCATGGCCGCAGGGTAGCCTCTAGCTATGGCGTGGGTTCACCTTGCTTTAGCTTTACCTGCTCAGGGCTTCATACACTGAATAGTTCTTTGCTGTGGCTTCCAGAGCATACGAAGTGGAAAGAAGGTTGAAACTGGGCAGCCTGACTCAGTTTCCCAACTTCGAAACTGCCTGCTGGTACATGGGGAAGCACCTGCTGGAGGCGTTCAAAAGTACGTTATCTCCTGGTCAGCGTCTTTGCCTGTGGCTGTGGACAGTTAGTTTGCAGGCGGAGCTTAGGGATGCCGGGGAGTGGTCACAGTTCTGCCATCATGCAGTGGGGCAGCTGGGCCCTGGGGCACAGGCCGAGCGCTGCCCTCGTGGGGCCTGAGCAGAACGTCCCCTCAGCTCCCAGGCCTTGCTTCCCCTGTCTGTGTGCTATGGGGCTGGAGTGGGCTCCTGCCTGTAGGCTCAGCTGGTGTTGCAGAAGGAGCTCTGACCACATGTTTCCAGACCTGGTGTGTTCTGCTTGGTCCCCGTGGCCCTGTGTGGTTATTGACGGGGCTCAGCTGGGACATTGAGAGGCCTGGAGTCTGCCTGGCTACCAGCCAAGGGACCCCAGTAGCATCCCTGCTGTACCTGGGGGAGTGTGGGTGCCAGAGTCCCCTGGGGAAGGCCGTGGGGAGGATGGGCTTTGTTGGGTCCCTGCCCTCCATGAACATGGCCCTCCATCCTACGTCCTGCCAGCCCTGCCTTTGGGATCAGCTCCAGGTGGCCAGCTCCTGCTCAGGTCTCCAGACTTTCTGCAGCCATGTGAGAGATACAGGAGGAGCATTTGCTTTCATGGAGAGCTTCCTTTTTCAGTAGCACCTGCCTTCCAGGAAGCTGCTCTTTTGTGTTCTGATAAGAGTCTCAAGTAGAGACCTCCTTATCAGGACCCCTTTGTACTTTGACTCTAATTTGAGATCAGAAAGCTGAAAATGGTTCTTAACCTGGGCTGGCTAGGTTTCAGTGAAATTCATCCATCATTTTCTAAACTTCAGCCCTGTACTCCAGGCAGGAGTGCCCTGCTCTGGGGTTTCTTGCTGGGGAGATGGAATGGGGGTCGTATTGGCAGAATCGCACCCTGGGGACCTGGGGACAGCTTGACCAGGGTGACTGCTGACTAGCTGGGCCTTGCTGGGCTGCCCTTGCCTCTCTGCCTTGGGCCTTCCTCTGTGATGGGGCTGACGGCTCAGCAGCCTCCGAGCTGAGAGGGCCCAGGGATTTGCCACAGGCCAGACATGATCATCTGGTGGTGTCAGAGCTCAGGGCTGCTCTGCCTCCATGGTGAACTCTCTGCCTGAAGGGGGAACATTCTGGCCCTTCTGTTTGGCGGCAGCTCTGGCTCCCAAGGATGTGATTGAGGTGGTGCTTGCCTTGGGCCACCCCAGTGGGAAGTGGACCCACTGCCTCAGCTATGTAGGGGGCTGTGAGAGGGTGGGAATCAGAAAGCATCAGGGATGCTTGGTTTGGGGCATGACTGTGGTCCCTCACTGTTGCAGGCTGGGGCCCAGTGGAGGGGGGAGCCAGCTCACCTGCCTGAGGGGCCTGGTGGGTGGACAATGGGAAGGCCAGTCCTGCCTCTTGCAGAGCATCTTAGATGGGCATCCCCTGGGTTCCAAGAGGAACCGTTGGCAGTTGGGCAGGTGGTGGTGGGCACATGCCTCTGAAAGGTCTGGCCCTGAATATCCCCCACCACCAGGGCTTTGAGTCACCTGCAGGTGGCAGGGGAGAGTGGGTACCCTCCTGAGCAAACCCGTCCGTCTTCCCCCAGGTTCTCACAAATCTGGGAAGCAGCTGCCCCCTCATTTAGTCCAAGGAGCTAAAATTCTCAATGGTGCTTTCAGATCATGGACGAGAAAGCAGGTAGGGAAGTGTGCTAGGCGTGACGCAGGGCAGAAGGGAGGGTGGCAGGCGGGGCGTCTTCCCTCGGGCTTGTCCTTCCTTCGCTGGGAATTAGCATGTGAGAAGCAGGTGGGGGCCACCTGGCCAGTCACATATCTGTTGGTGGGGGCAGATGTGGGAGAGGGCCCGCCATCTAAGGACCTGGCCTGAGGGGTGGGGCTGGGTGGCAGCAAGATTCAATGAGAGGAAGTGAGGTGGTAGAGATAGCACTTCGTGGACCCTGAAGGCCAGGGAGCAGGGAAGACTCAAGTCAGTGACTGGCTGGAGGTTCACGTTCTGAATAGGAGAGTGGAGATGTCCTCGTTGTCCCACTGACTGGTGCAGGCGTCACCTCGAGCTAGCTTTGCTCTGTGACTAGGGCAGTCCCTTTGCCCTACGACCCTCCATCCCCCCCGACCACAGGAGCACTGCCCTGTGCCCCTGCTGACTCCCTTGAAGCAGCATTTCTGGGTCCCCCCGCTTTGAAAGCATCAGCACCCTCACTAGCATCCATGCAGCAGCTACTTCTCTTCAGGGAGGCTCCAGAAAAGCAACTTCCAACTTCCCTTGGCATCCTGCCTGGATTTTTGGTACAGAGGGAGGGGAGAGGCCTGGTCAGCCTCAGGGCTCCCTGTCTACTGCCTTGGGAACCCCTGCCAGTCAGGGGTGCCAGCATAGTCTGAGCAGATCCCACCAGGCCCCCAGAAAATCTTGAGGAAGTGGGGAGTCCAAGAGGGGAGCACTGTGCATCTCTCATGGGTGAGCTGGGTGGGGTGGGACAGTAGGCACCCTCCTAGGGCCCTCCTTCAGTTCTCAAAGCCTGGAATGGGGCAGGCTGTGCCCCCCAACTCACACCAGTTGTCTGGCCAGGTGAAGTGGCCTCATGCCCAGGAAGAAGGGATGGCTTACATTCATGTCACAGCTGGTAGTGGCACCGGGCACTCCCTCCCCTCTGGGACTTACTGTCCATCTGTAAGAGTGGGATCACAGCAGAGCCTCCTCATCGGCACAGTGTCTGGCTAGAGTGGGCTAACTCCCTTAGGGCCCCCAGCAGCCAGTCCACGCCTGTGGCAGTGCCTTCCCTTCTGCCTGTCTGGGTGGCAGTGGGGCTGGAGGTCCTGGCTGGGTAGATGGGGGACAGCCTGGAGGGACAGAGGGCATGAGTCAGGAACCACAGAAGCTGAGCCTGCTTGGGGCCCCTGTGAGTGGAGGGGGAGTGGGCATCTGTGCCCAGACTTGGCAGCTGACCCTGTGCATGGGCTGTCCTGCAGGCTTTGGCAGAACATGAGGACGAGCTCCCAGAGCACTTCAAACCCTCTCAGCTCATCAAAGACCTCGCCAAAGAGATCCGGCTCAGTGAGGTAGGGCTCACCGTGGTGGCCTGCTGACCCTGCTTGAGGGATGTCTCTGCCTGTCTTCCCTGGTTATCCTGCGAGGGTCAGCCACATGGGAGGCAGCCCCTCCCCCAGCCCTCTGGGGCCGGGTCACCTGCACGATGACGCTGGATCCTAGGCCCTGGTGGCAGACTCACAGTCTCCTGGTGGGCTCTTCAGGAATGAGAGAGTGTGGGGATGCTGTGCAGCCCCCTGTGGGGTGGGGAACGACTCTGCAGCAAGGACTACTTCAGCCCCTTGAGTGCCAGCTTGTGTGAGCCTGTCCAGCCCCCAGCCTCCCCGTGCCTTAGGGAGGGACAGCAGTCCCCACCAAGGAGGTAGAGGGGTCAAGTGGCTGCTGATGTGGATGGTGTGAGACAGGTGTGAAATCGTCACACGGATGGTATAGATGGTGTGACTGTGTTCATAGATGGTGTAGATGGGTGTGAGCCTGTTATACAGATGGTGTAGGAGACATGGGAGCGCGTCGCCAGTGATGCCGACAGGTGCTCCTTTTCTGCCCGTTTCTCATGGCCTGGGGCTGTGAGACCCTCCTAGCAGGGCACTCTTGGTCACCTCTTCCTGTCCTTTTCCCAGAATGCCTCCAAGGCCTCCCGACCTGAAGTGACTGCGGCTGTCTCCTCAGACGAGGTCTGTTTTGGGGACCGGGAAAAGGAGGAGCCCCCATCCCCCATTGAGGCCAGCCCTCCGCGGTCCTTCCTGGAGAAAGTGTCCAAAAAAAAGACTCCCAAAACCGTGAAGATGCCCAAGCCATCCAAAGTTCCTAAGCCCCCCAAGCCCCCCAAGCCTCCCAAATCACTGAAGCTCAAGGATGGGAGCAAGAAGAAAGGGAAGAAGTGCAGGGGCTCAGCGTCACCCACCATCCCCAACCTGGACCTGTTGGAGGCCCACACCAAGGAGGCGCTGACCAAGATCGAGCCTCCTAAGAAGGGCAAGGTGGGTGGTCTTGACCTCCCTACCTATAGTCAGTGGGCCTGCAGACACCTCTGGGGAGCAGGCCTGTGGACTGGTGCTGGACCTGCTGTGTCCTTGTGGTGGAGACCCAGGGCAGCTGGGCTCTGCCCCAGCAAGCTTGGTGTAGTGGGCAACTGGGGAGAGACCCTCATGATAAAGGCAGCGGAGTTTGTCCTGGGTCAGGTGGTACCATCAAGGGTCACCTGGGGGGACAAGCCCGCTGAGTCTTCCCTGGGGCCCAGACATTGGCTGAAACCTAAAGGTGGGTGAGGCACCCAGTGGAGGGCAGTGGGGAGGCAGGAATGGAGGTGGTGATGGGGCCAGGCTTCCTTGGCGTCCTGAGCCCCTGTGGCAGTAAGAGAAGCAGGCCTGGCCCTGAAGACCCATCAGTATGGATGGGTATGGACTTTGGGAACTGTGGGTCTCTGAAAGCAGGCCATACTGAATGGTTTCCTGCTAGTGGGACATCATTACCCAATGTTTCAGGGCTTAAGTGGGGCACATGGTTTTTCCTTTTCTCAATGCAAGAGGGTAGATGAATGTATGAATTAATAGATGGATGGGTGGATGGAAAGAAGAGAGGGAGGAAGGAAGGGTAGGAGGGGGAAGAGTGGTTGAATGAATGGGTGGGTGAATGATTTACGAGTGGGCAAGTGGATGGGTGAATGGTTGGTGAATGAATGGGTGGATGGGTGGGTGGATGGTTGGATGGTGTGGATGGATGTGTGGGTGGGTGGATAGGTGGATAGTGGATGGTGGGTGGGTGCCTAGGTGGATAGTGGATGGTGAGTGGTAGATAGGTGGATGGTGGATAATTGGATGGGTGGGTGGGTGGGTGGGTGGGTGGGTAGGTGGATAGTGGATGGTGGGTGGTGGATAGGTGGATGGTGGGTGGTGGATAGGTGTGTGGTGGATAATTGGATGGGTGGGTGGATGGATGGGTGGGTGGGTGGATGGATGGATGGTGTGGATGGATGGGTGGGTGGGTGGATGGTGGTTGGGTGGATAGGTGGATAGTGGATGGTGGGTGGGTGCATAGGTGGATAGTGGATAATTGGATGGGTGGGCTGATGGACAGATGGCTGGTTGGATATGTGGTTGGGTATATTGATGGATGGATGAACTGATGTATGTAGGCCAGCAGGAGGTGGGGACTCTGTGCTGTAGGGACTTTGTATTGTAGCCTGATGGACCCTGCTGCCCTCCCATGACTGCTACTAGATCATGGCTAGTATTTTCTAGGCCACAAAGAATGTCCTGAGTGTGCCCAACAAGGAGGTGATCAGCACGCAGAATGACGTGGAGCGGTTGGAAATCCGAGAGCAAACTAAGAGCAAGTCAGAGGCCAAATGGAAGTATAAGGTGAGGTGTGTGTGTGTGCAGGTGTGTTGGTGAGTGAGTCTACCGTCAGGGAGGGCTATGTTACTGAAAGAAGGTGGTGTGTGAGGCAGGTGTGGGCTTGGTGGTGTGTAGGGTATGTCAGGGTGTGTGCTGTGAAGGTCTTTGAGGGTCTGGGCGTACACCTGGCCTCCCGGAGCCACCTTCTGAGGATTGGTGTGGGCACATCTTAGCCTAAGGGGATGGACGCTGTTGCCCTTAGTGGCCTGCCCTGGTTTGAGCTGGCAATCCCTGGAGCTGGTCAGCATCTGAGGGCAGTTCCTGTGGACCTGGGGCTGTGGTGGGCATGGGTTCTCGGGTAACATGTCAGAGGGAGGAGGCTGGCCTATCCTGCTGCCTCTGCCCACTGGCATGGGGTTCAGGTATGGTGTGGGGTTCAGGGACGGTCCTGGGTTTGCTTTTCAGAACAGCAAACCCGACTCCTTGCTGAAGATGGAGGAAGAGCAGAAGTTGGAGAAGTCTCCTCTGTCAGGGAACAAGGACACCAAGTTCTCCTTCTCCTTCTCCAACAAGAAACTGCTTGGGTACGTGAGTGCTTGTGCCAGGAGGGGTTGGTTGTACATGCGCCACATGTCACACACACATACCCTGAGCATCCCACATCACACACACACATGCCCTGCTTGTGCACACCTCATAGACACACATACACTCACCTGGAGGGCTCTGAAGATGAGCCTCTGTCCTGAGCTAGAGGACAGGCACACCCCTCATGAGGGCCTCACCAGGCTGACCCCTTTCCTGCTTCCTAAACCAAAGAGCTCAGGTAGGTAGGCAGGGAGCAGTGGTGTGTGCGGCAAGGAGGGGAGGGTGTGATTGGGCAGATATTATCCAAGTGCTGTCCTGGGCTGTCACAGAGGACATCATAGGGGTTATGATCTTGGCCTAGGAGTCCAGAGGCCAGTGTGGAGAAGCTGGCATGAGCCCAATACTCTCAAATCCATCTGAAGTTATGGCTGGGATTGGGATCATGGAAGGAGGATTTGTGGGGCCTGGGGTTCTATGGAGTCCATGGGTGCCCAAGGGAATTGGTGGGAGGGCTTCCTGGAGGAGATGGCCCTAAGCTGAGAGGTGGGGCACCCAGCCTGGGTGGGTCTGTGTGTATGAGCTGGTGTGTCTAGGTCCCAGACTGTATAAGGGATCTCGGTCGGCTGACCAGTGTGGTGGGCTGGCCAGATGGGAGGTGGGTGGGCCAGGAACCCTCTGCCCACCGAGAAGCCCCTCGCTGGCCTTGGTCTGACAGTTGTATACTAACTCCAGAGTGCAGCGTGGGCGCCTAACAAACAGGAGGTAGACACATCCCAGTGGGAACAGGGCCACTTTACGCCCGTGGATCTGAGTTTTCTCATCTGCAAAATGGGAGAAGGCTGTTTTCAGTCGGTGAGGGACAGAGCTGTCAGTGTCTGGTGCGCTTGCAGAGCCCGGCACAGGTGCGCCTATTTTTCCTAAGAGCTCATGGCAGTGTGCCAAGGCCTCTTGGCAAGCAGATGGGTTGGATCTGTTGCCATGACTTCATGGCCCTGGGCATGTCCTTGATTTTTCTGAAGCTCAGCTGGTGGGTCCCGGGGAGCTTTTGACGGCATTAACTGTATGACCGACTGACTGTGCTAGAGTTTAGAAATGGAAGGGAGACAAGGAGACCGGATGCTATAACCATGTGTGTACATGGGGGTGTGTGTGTGCCCGTGTGTGTGTGTTGCGTGGTGTAACTCCCGCCCGCACCCAGCAGGGCTCACTGCCTTGGTGTCTCCACTGTTGGGAATCAGAGCTGCGCCCATGGGGAACTGCAGACGCCTGTGCCCTGCCGGCTGTTCCCCCCGGCTGAGTGTGCACTTGCGCCCTCAGCTGACCCCAGGGGCAGCAGCTAGAGCATCGGACTCTCCTCATTTGCAGTAGCCCTGTGGCCCCAGGAGGGAGATTTGTCATGTTGTTCCTACACCTCAGCCCTGAAATTATTTTTCCATAATAACTGTGTGAATAAAAAACCCAGGCCAGTTGGCACTGGCTGTGTCTGACTCTGAGCTTGTGTCAAGCCCCAGAGCAGCCTGACAGAAGTCCAGTGCTCGTCCAGCGGCTAGGACTGGGGAGCAGTTAGGGGCACAACCTCACACAGCCTGAGAAAGGGCCGGGCATGTACCCTGTGGGTTGTGTGCTATCCTTGCTGAGGTCATGGCATTGGAGAGGAGGCTCTGGGGTTGGGAGGGGTCCAGCCCTTACTGTTGGTCTTCCAAGGCCTGTTGAGGGGTGGAGTGCTGGGGGCACTGGCCAGGCTGTGCAGATGCCCACTGACTGGCCCTTTTCTGCCACCCCAGCTCCAAGGCCCTCAAGCCACAGCCCGGCCCAGGGGTGTTCGGGGCCTTGCAGAACTTCAAGGAGGACAAGCCCCAGCCGGTGCGGGATGAGTATGAATATGTGTCGGATGATGGGGAGCTCAAGATTGACGAATTCCCTATTAGGAGGAAGAAAAATGCTCCGAAGAGGGACTTGTCCTGTGAGTTGGGGGGACATGGGGAGGGGCCAGGCCCAGCCCCGTAGGGACCATCCCAGGCATGTGGAGTGGGTGTTGGATGTGGCTGGACTAGGGTCCCCCTCTGCCCCTCCAAAGTTGCCATTGACGCCCATCTGCTCTGCTTTCAGTCTTACTGGACAAGAAGGAGCCGCTGCCCACGCCCGTTACGAAGCCAAAGCTGGACTCGGCGCTCTACAAGGTAGGCGATGGCCTTCTGGGACACTGGTCACAGGGGTGAGCGAGACAGCCATCCCTGTGTCTGGCTGTTCTTGAGGCAGTGGCCCGCCTACCCCTTGGGGGGACATCTCTGACTGAGCTTTCTGGGTGGAGTGCAGAGGAGGATGTTTTCCTGGGGAAGCTGGCTGGGCTCCAGATGTGGGACTGTGAGCCCTGGGGCCCTGCACAAAGGGGCAAAAGCAAAGTCGGGACTTGCGGAAGGTCTACAGGTGTCTGAGTGGTGGGGCCTCTGGAGCTGCGCTCCTCAGTCAGCTCCGTGAGTTTCCTTGATGTTTGAGTATGGTGGTGCAGAGGGTAGCAGGCCAAGCTGCTGGGGGTTGGGTCTTGCACTGAGGTATGGGGGTTAAGTTAGATAATCTCCAAGGCCGTGCATGTCCAGCCCAGGATGTGGCGGCCATCCCCCAGGAAGCCAAGTTCCAGGAAGACGGGTGATACCCTACCTGCAGAGCCCAGGGTGTCCCTGCGGAGCCACCTGCCAGGGGCTGTTAACTGGTGTCCTTCAGGCGCAGGTTCACCCACCTGATCCCTGTCCAGCCATGGCAACTCCTCTTGTATCTGTGCTCAATACTGGGGCTCTCACATAAGGTTCTGTAAACCAGGGCTCATCTGGGAAAGTGGTGCAGTTGGGGCTCCAGGCTCCCAGCACAAAGCTCGGGTGCCCGTGCTCTGCAGAGTGTGTCTGGTCAGTCGGCCTCCCGGTGCTCAGCACAAGGACAAGCTCTTTAAAAACCTCTTTTTCTCACTGGAGTGAAACAGTGCCCGTCCCTACCCCCCAGCCCTTTTCTGACTGGCTGCTCTGTCCCTCCAGCAGAGCGATGACTCCTCTGATGAGGGCTCGCTGCACATAGACACGGACACCAAGCCCGCCCGCAATGCCAAAGTGAAGAAGGACAGCGGGGGTTCAGCCGCGGGCATCCTGGACCTGCTTCAGGCCAGCGAGGAGGTTGGCGCACTCGAGTACAACCCCAACAGGTAGGCCCAGTGCCCTCAGGGACCTGGGGGGACTGGGTGCTTCCACAGAGTTGGGCCAAACAGGACTCCATCAGCCCACGTCCTGGAGGCTGGACAGTCAGAGTGGGACCCCTGCCTGGCAGACGTGGTGCCAGGTGGCCAGGGAGGTGAGTGGGGGCTGGCTATGTAGGTCCTTCGTGTTGCAGAGCTCCTGTGTGAGGAGTCTGTGGGGCCGCCACATCTGTGTGCCTGTGGAGACACAGGGCCAGGCTGGGTACCTGGAGGGTATCAGGGTTTTTCCAGACTGGGACGTCCAGCTGTCTCTGCCTCGTCATTTCCCAAATGCCATAAAAATGACCTAAGAAAATTACACAGTGTGTGCCTGGTATCAGGGTAAAGAGCATTCATGGGCCTCTCTGGAACCCCAAGCTGGCTTCCCTGCAGAGCCATCATCTGCAGCCAGGGAGATGATGGCTTCAGAGCTTGGGACGTGAGAGCCCACTCCCTGAGAAGGGGCTGGATTGGTCAGGGTCCCAGACTCCCACCCCACCTGGGAGTGTGTGGGAGCTAAGCCAGGCTACCCTTGAGACCTGTTTGAGTCCACATGTGTGGCCTCAGGAGCCCACTCACTGCTGGTGTACATGCTGCCCTTTCCTGGAGGCCCTGAGCTTCCAGGCGATCAGGCAGGCCAGGACATGTGTCTACTCAGCTCAGGTGGTCCTCCCTGCCTCGGCCTGCCCAGTTTCAATCCTTTGATTTGAGAGAAATGGATTAATTCTCTTGGGGTTTTGCATTGGATGGGAGGCCATGGGGCTTGTTTTTCTCATGATTGTTGTTATTTAGTTGCTCAATCATATCTGACTCTTTGTGACCCCATGGACTGTAGCCCACCAGTCTCCTCTGTCCCTGGGATTTCCCAGGCAAGAATACTGGAGTGGTTTGCCATTTCCTTCTCCAGGGGATCTTTCCAACCCAGGGATTGAACCCGAGTCTCCTGCCTTGTAGGTGGATTCTTTACCACTGGGCCACCAGGGAAGCCCCTTTTTCAGGATGGTCCCAGTTAAATTCCCTTTTGGTCCCAATTGGCTCTTGCTTTTAAGCATCATGGGACATTTTTTTTTTTTTCCACATGGAATTTCTACAAGTACCACAGACAGACAACCAAGGGATGGGGGCCTGTGTCCCCTGCAGCCTCCCCATTCTGGAGGTGTCTGCTACCATGGCGAGGGCTGGCTCCCCTCCTAGTGCTTGAGTCATCAGGAGATTCCTGCTGCATCGATGGGGAAACTGAGGCTGAGAGAGCTTAGGTGACTTGCCCAAGGCCACACAGCTAGGAGGCAGCAGAGGCAGGACTGGAATCTCCATTTGCTAATGATGGAGCCCAAGCGTGGGGGTCCTGGAAGGCTGACCATAATGGACTGTATCTTCCAGCCGAGGGTGGGGGTGGGGGTGGGGGTGGGAGGGGTGACTTGGTCTGAGGGCGGCAGGCCTTACGTGGTCTGCTCAGGGTTTGTTTGGTCCTCCGGATTTGCCTTTCAGCCTGTGCTACCAGGATTGAGGTTTGAGGGCTACCTGAGCCGGTGGAGGCACATGTCAGCCCCATCTCAGACAGTGGATGTATGGTTGGAGGCTTCTACAGAGCTGTGGGGGGTACAGATTTCCTGATCAGCATGAAGTAGTTTCTGTAGATAAAACAGACCCAAGCCCCTCAACTGCAGAGATGCCCCGGTGGTGGCAGGAGGGACCCTGGCCTGAGACCCCTTTGCTGGGAGGAGAAGCCTGGCTCTGAGCCCCTTTCTGCTGGAGGGGCTGGGGCCCGGGCTGGCCCTGCACCTCTTCAGAGGTGCCTCTCTTCTGGGAATGCTCTGGCTAGCTGGCACCTCCGTGACTGAATGACGCTCACCTGGGTCCCCTTTGAGCTCCATGGAGAGCTCCCCCCAAAACCGGAGGACAGATGAGGCTGGTGCCAGAACTCTGCCCAGAGCTGGGACATAGGGCCTGCAGCTTGGGCTCTTGACTGAGCCTGGGCATGGCCTGTTGGGAGAGGGTGGCCAGTCTGTGGACTCACTGTGGACTGATCTGTAGGTACACGCGTGTGTGCTCACACATGCCTGCACACTTGCACGTGTGCCTGCCGGGGCTGGCCTCCTTGGCTGCCGCAGGCAGTTCCTTTCCCAAGTCCCCATTTGGAGTGTAGGTCAGTGTTTGATGGTCCATTTGCTCTGTTTTAAGTATTTGCTTTTTTGGAAAAAAACAGCTGAAGAAAATGGAGGAAAATATGTTAATTTCTTGTGGATGGTTTGCTTAGTGTTTACCGCCGGGGGGAAAGGAGAGGATTTTGGTATGATAATTGGAGGATTAAGGTATTATTTTCCATGCACACTGGTTAGACTTTGCTCCTTGATTCGCCGGCCCACGTGGCCAGTCTGCAGCCCTGGGCTCCGAGGCCCCTCCCTCTCAGTTGCAGCTGAGCTGGGCTGGGACCACGACGTCCAGATGGCACAGGCAGGCGGCTGGCTTCCATGCTGGCTCCCGGAGGACCCTCATGGTGGGTGTCCTGGCCCCCACCCTCCCATCCCTGCAGGAAGCCTGGCGTTTGTCCAGGCCATAAGGCTGGGTGAGGATCCCTGAGACCTTCAGGGCCTCATCTGCAGAGCACTGGAGAGCCTGGTACAGAGCGTGGGGGGCCATCTATCAGCTCTTGCTGGCTCTCATACTTGGCCGGGGCGGGGGGTCCGTCCCTGCTCAGAAAGCATCAGTGATGATTGTATAGCAATGATACTACTGCTCCCAAACGCCATGTGCTCCTGACTGGGTCTGAGTGTCCCTCTGCCTTCATGGCACGGGACAGTGGGGGTTGGGAGGACACTGGGGCAGGTGGAAGGTCTGGTGGAGGGCTCCTAACTCTCCACAGCGGTCTGATCATACTTGATTTTTCCCACTGTTTGTGGCTTTGGAACCATAATCCATCCGCTTCTAGCAAAAGCCCAAAACACTGCGGTCCAGTACGTCTTGGGCGGGGCTGGGGGAAGCGGTATTCATGGAGGACTGCCCAGAGAGGCGCCCGTCCGTCGCTGCCTCCTGGCTTAGGGCGGAGTCCCTGGCCTGGAGCCCAGCAGTACCCCTCTCAGGATGACTTTTGTCCAGGCTTGTCTCGGTGGGCCCCCAGGAACACAGGGGACCACCCTCTGTGTCTGTGCTTCCTGGGGCCAGCTCTATTTCCCTGTACCCTCCAACCTCAGTCTTGGGAACCTTATGTCTGAGCAGGGATTTCTTCTCATTTTAATGTCTTACTAGAGATGCCTCAAACACTTCTTGGAAGTCGGGGAGGGGGCAGGGACCATGCAGAACCACCAGTGTGGTTCTGTGGGTACACTTTGTGGTGCTGCTTTTGTGTTCTGGCAGCCCTGTGGGTATATCCATCCCCCAGGGGCACATGGGGCAAGCCAGAGGGGGCCTGAGTGTCATACATGCAAGATAGGCCCAATGCTGGGCCTCCTGGGCCTCCTGGGTCTGTGAACAGGGAGGAGAGCCAAGCAGTGTGCCATTCCAGGCCCTGCTTCCTCAGGAACCAGGGGGCAATGAGAGGTATGGCCAGGCTCCCCAGAGGCTGGGGTGGGCTATCCTGACCCAGGTGGACAAATGTCTGGGGTGGTGAGCGAGGGTGAGGGTGTGGGTGCAGATGCAGTCATGAAAAGATGGTGTGGGTCACCTGGGGAGATCAAGTGCCATGGGAGGGAGAGGGCTGAGCCGCCCCATCTCAGGTGCTGGATGAGATGTGGGGGAAGCACCCACGACGGGGGCTTAGTGCAGAGGCCCATGGTGGGCGCAGGGGTGCGCAGAGAATGGAAGAGGGAGGGAGAGGTGGCCTGGGTCCTTGGAGGGAATCTGCTTGTTGACCTCATGATGGGAGAGATCAGGAGCACCTTTGTCTGCCCCTCCCTTGCCCACTCCCTCCACTTCCCCCTCCCTCTTTTCTCTATTTATGCCCCTCTATGTCCCAAGGCCTCCAGCCCTCCTTTTGATGTTGGGGGGTGGGGGGCAGAGGGTAGAGGAAGCGGGTAGCTGATCCTTTCCATGGGGAAAGGATCAGCCCCCACCGTCCTCCCCCCACGCCCTCTGCTGGCTGCTGAGTGGGAGGATGTGTGGGCCATGGGCTGAGTGCCTGTCTCTCTGTGCCTCCAGCCAGCCCCCCGCCTCCCCCAGCACACAGGAAGCCATTCAGGGAATGCTGTCCATGGCCAACCTGCAGGCTTCCGACTCCTGCCTGCAGACCACGTGGGGTGCTGGCCAGGCAAAGGGCAGCTCGCTGGCCGCCCATGGCGCCCGGAAGAACGGGGCTGGTGGGAAGAGCACAGGCAAGCGGTTGCTGAAGAGGGCGGCCAAGAACAGTGTGGACCTGGACGATTATGAGGAGGAGCAGGACCACCTGGACGCCTGCTTCAAGGACTCGGACTATGGTGAGTGCTGCTGTGCAGGGAGAGGTGCCTGTCCTGGGTGCTGGGGGCGGGCCCCAGACCCTCTTGCGGATGTAATTCACAGACCTTAGACGTTTCCCTTTAGAAGCATGCAACTCAGCGGTGCTTGGTGTATTCAGAGGGATGGGTGTGCTGCCGTCAGCACCCCCGATTGGAGAGCATTTCATCAAAGGAAACCCTGCCCTCTGCCCACTAAGAGTCAATATGCCTCCCCTGCTTTACGCTGATTTATGCCAACTCATGGATTTTCCTCATCTGGACGTGTCATGTGAACAGAATTGCACAGTGCTTGGTCTTTGGTGCTTGGCCTCTTTCATTAGCATACCCTTTTTATTTTAATTTATAGTAACACATTGGTCATTTATTTACGCGTTTTTTTGGCTGCGCTGGGTCTTCACTGGTGCACGTGGGCTTCCTCTAGTTGCGGTGAGCAGGGTCTACCCTTCCTTGCAGTGCACTGACTGCTCACTGTGGTGGCTTCTCTTGTTGTGGAGCACAGGCTCTAGGCACACGGGCCTCAGGACTTGCAGCACGCATGCTCGGTAGTTGTAGTGTGCAGGCTCTAGTGTATGCAGGCTTCGCTGGTTGTGTTGCACGGGCTGTGTTGCTCCACAGCATGTGAGCTCTTACTGGCCCAGGGATTGAACCTGTGTCCCCTGCACTGGCATGATGGGTTCTGTACCACCAGGGAAGTCCTCCTCAGCATACTCTTCAGGCTTCATCCACATTGTAGCATGTGTCAGCTTTGTTCCTTTTACTGGCTGGATAACATTCCACTGTGTGGACACACCACATTTGTTTATCCCTTCATCCATCCCCAGGCACTTAGGTGGCTTCCACCTTTCGGCAGTTGTGAATAGGGCTGCGGCAGGGGGTTTTGTGTGGCCTGTGTCTGTGGTGTCTGGCTGGGTCACTGCACCTTCTGAGACTCTGCCTGACTGTCCTTCACGTGGCTGTACCACTTCATAGACACGTTGAGACCACATCCATTCTGTGTCTGTGTAAACAGAGAAACCAGGGCCCAGAGTGGCCAAGTCTGAGGTGGGCAGTAAGTTGGTGGCTGGGCCATAGCTGTGGCCTCTGCCCAGGGGCATGGCCCCTCACCTCACACCGTAGCCCCTCCAGGCCCAGTGCTTCAGGTTCCAAAACGGTCTGAAGGAGTTGCTGTTGGCCGCCTGGGAGATTAGGAGCAAGGACCCACCTCCACGCCTTGGCCCACTGCCCGGGATGTCCCAGTCCCCACGGGCTGCGGTGTGCTTCTCAGGGCGGGGGGTGTGCTGTCCCCACGGCACAGGGCCTATCTTCAGTGCAGTCCTGATGGTGTGAGGCCGCACCTCTGTCCTGGAGAGCCCTCCCGCAGTGAGGCTGGGTGTATCCTCTCTGGTGGACACTTTCAGGCCTCACTGGTGGGGGCTGTCATGGTCTGACAGGCTGACAGTGGGGTGAACTCCATTTGGGGGGCACCCTTGGGACATGGGGCAGGTCCTGGGGGTTAAACCTATTGATAATAGGAGGAGGCACCCAGTGAGTCACCCAGGACTGCTGTTTGGGTCTCCCTGCTCTAGAGACTTGTCGAGGAGAGTCTGGGGTCCTTCGAGCCAGCTAGTTCCATGGACATCAGAGATTCCCTTCTCTGACAGCAACAGAAGAGATGTCTTGAGAATTGGGCATTCAAGTGGGTGTGGCAGCCAGGCTGGGGTAGGCATGGCTGGTTGGGTGGCCATGGGGGCTGGATGGAACCCCTTGTCTGGCCTCTCTGGACCCCAGGGGTGCCTGGACTGAACGATTTCAGAGGCCAGCTGTGCCTGTGCCCGAGGCAGCCACTCTGGGAGGGCTGGCGCTATGGAGCCTGAAGACGGCCCCTGGGGATGCCGGTCACAGGGTCTGCCAGCAGCCTGCAGCTCCCGTCTTCCTGGGGCCACACCAGCAGCTCAGTCCTTCCTCCTCTTTCCGCCTCTAGTTTACCCCTCCCTGGAGTCGGATGAGGACAGTCCTGTTTTCAAGTCCCGATCCAAGAAGAGGAAAGGCTCAGATGACGCCCCCTATAGCCCGACAGGTAGCGCTGGGGGCTGGGAGGGGAGGTCTGTCCACACGGAATGCCAGCAGTTGTGTTGCACACCCACTGGCTCTGTGGCTCAGACAGGGTGTCTGCTGCCTGCAGGAGCCTGACTGGGGCTCCACTTCAATCCCAGGACCTCAGCCCAGTGCTCTCACAAACACTCAAAGGCATCCCGGCTCCTGCCAGTAGGGCAGTGCAGTGTCCCTGTGGAGTGCGGGCCCTCTGCCTTGGCTCTCCTCGACTAGCATCCCTGGGAGGGTCCGTTTGCCCTTGGCCCCCATCATGGCAGCCGACAGAGTGGGGTCTGGTTCCTCTAACACACTCCCTTCCTGACCCCTCCTGTCCTGCTGGTGTAGGGCAACCACCCCCACACGAGGTTGGGGCTCTTGCTGAGCTTCCCCAAAATGTGACTTGTCCCTGGGATTCAGGGACAGATTAGGGCAGGGCTGGGATATCCGGGAGGGCGCCCAGGCACTGGGTGGTGACTTGAGGCAGGCTGACCTTCTTTCCTACAGCGCGGGTTGGCCCATCGGTGCCAAGGCAAGACAGGCCTGTGCGCGAGGGGACCAGAGTGGCCTCCATTGAGACTGGGCTGGCAGCTGCCGCAGCCAAACTGTCCCAGCAGGTGAGGAGAGCGACCCTGCCTGGGCTTAGGCTCCCCCCGATGCCTTTGCTCCCCCCACTTTCATGCACGGGGATCATCCAGGCTGGGGCTGTCACAGCCTTGGGGACATTTGAGTATTGCTGACCCTGGTTCCTTTAGGCTCCCAGGTCCATGCTAGTGGAAAGCAGAGAAGCTGGGAACTGGTGTCAGAAGTCCCATGGCAGCTCACAGTGGGGTGGTGGGGAATGGGGGGTTAGGGAGATGGGGGGGGACCCATACTACATGTCCACCAGTAGGTGAGCTCAGATTGGGCAGGGTCTGTCCACTACAGCTGAGTGCTGATGCCATGTCTTGGATGTCCCCATGTCTAGGACGGCCTGCCTCACAGAGTGGGGCCTGGTGGTCCCTCCACAGACTCCAGTACTGTGCTGGGGGGTTCGTGGTGGCTAGAGGTGGGCTTGGGCATGGTCCAGCCCTTTCTGCTCCTGCAGTGCTGACTTGCTCAGCTCCATGGGAGAAGCCTTGTCCACAGTAGACCAGGTTGCTCCCAGGTTGCAGGCTGCTCCCCAGGGTCTGGGGTCTGGCCAGCCCTGTGGGGTGACACGCCTGCATGCTTTGTTCAAAGGAGGAGCAGAAAAGCAAAAAGAAAAAGAACACCAAAAGGAAGCTGGCTCCCAACACCACCTCCCCCTCTGCCTCCACCTCGGCCAGCACCACCTCGGCCAGCACCACCTCGGCCTCCACCACCTCGGCCTCCACCACCTCGGCCTCCACCACCCCGGCCTCCACCACCCCGGCCTCCACCAGCACGGCCAGCAGCCAGGCCTCACAGGAGGGCAGCTCACCTGAGCCCCCGCCAGAGTCCCACAGCAGCAGCCTGGTCGACCATGAGTACACAGCAGCTGGCACCTTCACTGGGGCCCAAGCCGGCCGTGCCTCTCAGCCCATGGCCCCTGGGGTCTTCCTCACGCAGAGGAGGCCCTCCTCATCATCCCCCAACAACACCGCTGCCAAAGGTACCTTGCTTGGCGACCCTGAGTTGCCTATGAGTGACCACAGGTCTCTGTCCCTGCAGCCATGAGTTTCTGTGACCAGGCCCTCAGTCAGTGTGTGAGAGAAATGGCTCCTTTCAAGACTGACCTCTGGTTGCTCGCCTGGGGGTAGGGGATTGGGGGGAGGTTCTGGGTACCTTGGAGCTAGGTCCATTCCTTTAGACTACCAGGGCCTTGGCTTTGGGTCCTGGCTTGGAGACAGAGTGTGGTTGATGGTTTGCTGAGGGTTCACTGGGAGGTGGCCCAGGCTCCTCCATGTGATTTAGGGGTGGAACAGCTGGCTGGGTCCTATGGTATCCCCACTGTCACCCCAGGCCCACTGTGCCCTGGCCGTGAGCCCCAGCCAGCCATGGGCATGGGGAGTGTAGCTCTAGGTTGCCCTAATGCCATCCCTGGACTGTTCCTGCTGCACACGCCATGCCCCAGCCCCTTGTCGACATAGCCTCTGCGTGGGGCATTTTGTCGACAACTGATGGTTTTGGAGGGATGCAGAGCTCACTGTACTTGGGCATCGCACACCCATCTTACAGAAAGGATGTGGGCTCAGTGAGGGATTACAGACCCCCATCCCATATGCTGCTCCTCTCACTTACCTGTCTTTTTTGTGTTTCCACCTCCACCAGGAAAACGTACAAAAAAGGGCATGGCCACTGCCAAACAGAGGCTTGGGAAAATTTTGAAAATTCATCGGAATGGAAAACTGCTCCTTTAAAGTTTGGAAAGCCAGGATCCTTCTGCTCCACTCAGGACCCCCGGAGCCCCGCTAGAACATCAGCCCCCAGGAGGGTGGCCTTGCTGCCTCACCCAGGGAGGGCCTGGCCTCCTCCCAGCAAACACCCCCCTCACATGAGCATCTGTTGCTTCAGCAGGCGGAGCTTGCCAATGTGGACAGACGTCCTTTCTCAAGTTGCTTAGAGTGACCAGTTCCCGAAACATGGCCCCGCCTGTTTGAGGACCATTCCAGTTTCAGGACAGCCTCCAGGCATCCCCGAGCATGGGTGTGATTGCAGGGCCTCTGCAGCTCTGCTGGGAGCATGAGTCCTTCAAGGAAGGAGGAGTGAGCCAATGCTCACCAGGCCCAGAGTCTGAGCTGGCCACAGACTGGTAGCCTCCAGAGGCTTAAAAAAAGGCAAAGAACACTAGAGAGGAAGAGGAGGAGAAATCGGGGTGTGTATGTGCCCCCCTTCTCTTCCCAAGTGATTCTCAGACAAGTCCAGAAAGTGTTCGGTCCGGTTAGGAGAGGAGTCTCTGTGCTCTCCAGATAGTGGGTGGTGGGCCGGATGGTGGGTATTGTGCCCTGAATGTCTGGGGCATTTCTTGGGGCCGGCTGGGGCTGGCAGCAGGGTCAGTGTGTCAGTGGGGGCGAACTGGAGCCATCATGGGGTCCCCGGGGAAGGGCTCAGGCCCAGCCACAGTGTGGCATCCCAGGGGCCCAGGCTAAGCCACGTGGGTGGGCCTCATCCAGCCTGACCATCTATACTCCGAGAAGCACTTCCCAGCCAAAGCACTCCGCCATATGCCTGGTGGGGCAGGTGGTGGCCGGGGGGCCCGAGGACTTGGGGGCCAGGCACTTCTATCTGGTCACGTGCTGACGTTTGGTGTCGAGTGCACGGGTGGCTCCTGGACCACGTGTCTGCCCATCGACATGGAGGGGCTGGATTTGTTTCTCAGGCAATCCTGTATTTTAATTTTAGATGTATTTCCTGAAGCATATTTTTCATAGAATGTAGCGTGTAAATAGCTTTTTAAATAACTTCTTTTTTATAAGAGTAAAAGTATCTTTAGGAATTTCTTTCTATAGAGTCCTTCATTAACATTTATACGAGTTTTTTGCCGAGTATGATGAACAGTTGGGTTTCCGATGCTTTTCCTTCTTTCTTTGTATTATTATGGTTATTATTATTATTTTTTCTTTTAGGAACTAAGGTATTGCCTGAAAAACAAGTGATGTCTGTGCAGCCTTATATCTGTCTTTACAGAAGCATACGTACACACAAGATCTATTTCAGACACATTTGGAGAGGAATCTTCAACTTGAATACCAGCTCTTTCTTTCCTTCTTGTTGACGAAGGGGGTGGGGGTACAGTTACTTTACTAGCACCTTGTGAAGTGTTTCTGTGTTTTGTGATGCTGTAATTTATTAATGTTTGTAGCTTTTTATATTTGTACATTTCTTATGAGCTTTGTTTATATGCCCATCCCTGGGTGTTCTGTCCATGAGGAGAGGCAGCTTTGTGTGGGCCTTGCCATACTTGCTCATCCTGTTTGTGGGGGGAGACACAGCCCCGGGGCCCAGAGGCTGGAAGGGGCAAGCCTCACGGGGCCCTGACTATTCTGACCCAGCGTTTGGAAGGTTTCCTTTCCTGTCCTTGTTGAACATTTATATAATCTAACCTGGCCATCAAGCTGTTCTCTCTCTTCCTCTCTTTTATTTTTTTAATTTTATTATTATTATTTTGGCAACATGTACATTTCTAACAAAGTTTATTGTGGCTATTAAAGTGTTTTATTTCCCAATTCATATTACTCTTGTATCGAGTCCATGAGGTCTAAGGTAACTTAGATCAAAGTTTTAAAAGAGTAAAAATATTTCCGGTTTTGTACAGAACCATGTCTTTGTCGTTTTTGCCTCGCTCGCTGTTGTCCACTCTGCAGTGAAGATGGTGGGGGTCTTGGACACTGGGGAGAGGAGTGGACCAGTGTGGTGGGCTGGGTTTAAGGGTGGGCAGTCAGGCCAGGCCCAGGCCCTGGCTGCCAGCATTCCCCTTGGAAAGCCCTTGGATTGTATTTCCGTATACCCCAAAGCTACAGCACCCTGAGCCAGCCTGTAGGAGCAGGCAGAGGAGACCCTTGGTCAGAGTGGGCAGCCTCTGAGACCCTGGCAATACCAGCCCCAGCGCCAAGCATCCTCAGGTGCCTGTAGTACAGTCTTAGTGTCTTAGTGTTCACAGGCATGCGGTTTAACGAGTCCGGTGACAGGCACCCGAGAATGTGTGCGGGATTTCAGTCTAAATCTGATGCTATTTACAACAGATGAACAAAAGCAGATCCCCCCATCCCACCCTGACAGCTGCACAGTGAAGGGCACAGTGACGATCAAAGATGAGGGAGAAAGAGCAGCTAGCCAGAGGGGACCGCCGCAGAGGAGACTTTGGGCCCATGCTGGGGCTGCCCCAGCTGCATGGCATCTCAGACTTTGCTGGGCCCTGGGATGCAGTGTTCAGTTGCACAGCCTGAATCTGCTCTGCTGGACCCCACAACTGGGGCCTCTGCATATCCCCAGATTAGGCACTCACCCTGTCTGGCAGCTCTCCTGTCCTTGCCCAGATCCAGCCAGATTCTGCCCTGTGGATCCCCCAGGGGTCCCCACACCCTCATCCCATAGCCACCGAAGGACCGTGCTGAGCCCTGGGCTGTTCTGTGCATCCTGCCCCCCAGGACTGGCTCTGGCTGTCCAGCCTGAGTTGGAGTCCTTGAGGCTGAGTTATCTGGGTGCTCCTTGGGTCTCCCCACCCCTCAGCATGGCTGTGGGGATTGTGTCTTCAGAGGGCCACCTGGGACCTAGGGCCCTGGGCTTGGGGAGGGCTCCCAGAAGGTGCCCAGAGTCTCTTCCCTGGCCCTAGGCCCTGTTCTGGGCTGTACCCATATCATCCTGGGGCAGCCTGGCCTGGTTGTGCTCTGGGCCCTCACTGTGACCCCAGCAGTCCACGTGTCTAGGAATGACTGTAGGTGGACCCAGGCTGTGCATTTCTCAGTATGCCTGTAGCGGGGGCAGCAAAGGGCTGGTGTTGCTCCATGCTTGGTGCTGACTGTGGCCCTTGAGGGGTCTTCTCATCTCCATGCAAGGCCACTGAGAAAGCTCCCTGCCTGGCTCCACGGACCCAACCCCTCATTTGACAGATAAACTAAGGCTCAGACTGAAGCCCTCCGTGGATGACACTTGAGTGCTCTGGGATCGTCCCTTGCTCAATCATTATTTCTCAACCTCCTGGCAACAGGTGGCTGGCCATATAAGTGGAACACCACCATCGTATCAAGGCAGCTCCAGGGGGCCACAGGGTGCTGGCAGCAGGGTCCTGGAGAGCCATCTGACCAGCAACAAACTTCTCAAAAGGAAACATAAAGGGTTGCACGTTAAGCCTCTGAGATGCTGGAGCTGTTTGTTTGTTATTTCAGGCTGCCCTAGCTCTGCCTGAGACTCGTGAGTGGCTGGTGTCCTGTGCATTGAACATGGCATAAGTAACAAATTGCCTCAACTCAACTTACAAAGTGGAGCTGAAGTTTACAGTCATTTTTCCAAGCACCTGTTGAGTTCCAGGCTCCATGTTGAGAAACTTACAGAGGCTTCATCAGGGTCGATTTTGCCAAGAGGAAATTTTGCCTCACCTGGGACTCACACTGTCACCTGCTCCTTTTTGCTGTGTGAGTCTGTGATGAGACACCCGTGGTGTCGTCTTATACTCCAGGTGAAAGAAGGGAGTTTGGGAGGTTCCCTGGAGCAGCCCATGAGATGAAAATGTCTTCAGCAACACAAGCAAAGGCCTCAGGGCAGGTGACCAGACCTCAGGGTGATCAGATGGTGGGAGGTGGGGCAGCAGCTGGCTCAGAGCCGCGGAGGGTGTCCACACAGTAGGGATGCAGCAGGCCCTGGGAAACCCCTGTAGGTGAGCAAGCAGCCTGCTGCAGGATAGGCTGAGAAAAAGGGGATTTCTTTCCACCCGAGCTCCTATCCCCCTAGGGTCCTGCTCTTTCTAGGGCTCCCTCCCCTTCTGACATCTGCCCCCCACCCCATCCCTCTCTACCCCTTGTGCCCATCAGGCACATGTTACCACTGTGCAAGTGGAGAGGGAGCTCAGCACCGCCAACAGCCCAGTCTGCTTTGCATGGTCCTGCCTAGATGCTCAGAGCCTTAAACCGACCCAGGGCCAGTCCCCAAACTCAGGAAAGGGTCCCGTGTGGTGCCTTGGGGCAATACTGAGAGTGACCACCAGGGGGCAGGGGAGGGCCAGGAACGACCTGTCCTGCGATAGCAACGTGAGTTCTTTTAGTGCTAAGCGTCCTTCAGGCAAGACCCTGGGGCTAATGGCGGAAGGGACTGATGTGGGCAAAGAGAAGCTATCAGCATGCTGTGAGGGTTGGGAGGGAGATGATAATAATCAGTTCACCTTCAGTTCAGTTCAGTTCAGTAGCTCAGTTGTGTCCGACTCTGCGACCCCATGAATCGCAGCATGCCAGGCCTCCCTGTCCATCACCAACTCCCGGTCCTGAACTATTTAAGCGCTGGGTGTGCCAGGGCCTGTTTAAGTATCTGGCATATATTATTAGCACATTCACACCTCACAACTACCCTCTGACGAAGGTCCTACAACTGTCTCTGTCTTGCCAAGGGGGAAGCTGAGGTACAGACTCTCACAGCTGGTGGAGCTAGGGTGCAAGTCAAGTCCAGGCAGGACAGTTACAGGGCCCTTGAGCTTGTGAGAGACACCCTGCTGCAGACTTCCCAAGACGCAGGAGAAAGAGCTGTGCCAGAGCAGAAAAGAGCTACCGTTCAAAGGCCCTGAGGTGGGGGCAAGGTGAAGTGCCATCTTTGAGGATGGCTGGAGTAGAGGCTGAGCACAGGGGAGGGGACAGAAGTCAGGCAGGGCAGCAGTTTTCTTGCCTGACTCTCTGCTCCATCATGGGGGTCTCCCCCTTTTCCAGGATGCACAGAGACCTTTGAATCCCCCCTCCGCAAACCCCATGTTCCCCTCTGGACTCAGCCCACCCTCCCTCTGTGCACAGCCCTGAACAAGGAGCCCTCTTTGCAGATGAAGACCCTGAGGCAGGTCTTCTGTTGGACACATGGCTACTGGGGGTCTCTGCTTCCTTGCCCATGGTTCTAAGAGGCTGCATAGTGTGTGGGAGAAAGAGTGAAGAGTGCTTACCATCCAAGGTTTAAAGAAAAAGATGCTGCTGATATAAAACTTAAGACTGTGTTCCCAGCCCTGTGGGAAAAAACTCCTTAGCAGTAATGATAATGGTTCATAAAATTCATGTCAACCACATTAGATGCTGGTGCTAAATTCCGTGGGTTTCATGTTGTGATTATGCTGCCAGTGTGGTACACTTTCCTGAGTGCCTACTGTGTGCTGGGCAGAGTGCCATGCGGTTTCCCAAGGCTAACCACTTGCCACTGCCCCCTACACCTCAGGTTTGGGTCCTGGGGCTGGGAGGCCTTTCTGAGGAGGTGACCTTTGGGCAGAGCCCAGAGGTCATAGGGGAAGAGTGCCGAGGCCAAGGGAAGAGTAGAGCAAAGGCCCAGGGACAGGATCAAGCTTTGTGAAGAACAGTGGGGAAGGTGTGAGTGGAGAGCTTGGCAGGGCCAGGGTTCCAGCAAGGCTTCTTCTGCCCCAATCCTTGGTCCAGGCTGTGTTCCCTGCCCCTTCTGACCCAAAGAGTCTGTGGAAGGCCTCACCTCGCCTGGCTGTGGAAACCTGGAGCTGGCTTCAGCTTCTTCATCTTGAGTGACTGATATCTCAAACCCACACAGAAATTCTATGGGGCCAACTTCTCCCTATGGGTCACCATTCCCACCGGACCCTCTGCTGGAGCACGCTCCTCTTTTCCACCTGTCTGACCTGACAGCCCGTCGGCTGTGTTCTCTCAGGCAGGTCACTTCCCCTCTCTGGGCCTCTTCTTCCATCGGCCTTCCTGATGAGGAGGAGACAGATGAAGCCGGGAGCTGGAGATGAAGGGGTGGAATGTCCCCACCTGGTCTCCCCCAGATCTTCTCTGCTATGGCCTGCAGACGCCTGCCCACTCAGAAGGGAAGCTGCAAAAGGACACAAGACGCAGCCAGGCCACAGGTGGCCAGGCCTGGCCTGAGAGGTCTGCCAATGGACATGCCAGGCACACCCCAACTTGCAGAGGTGTGTGGAGCAGAGGCTGTGCCCTGGGCTGGGTGTGAACCCTGGTGGTTGTGTCCATGCTCAATTAAATGTTTACTCACTTCCAGCTTGCAGTCTCCCTCCCATATTTTGGAGTGGATCCTTACTTCTCACGACCCAGGGTTTTGCGTCCCCAGAGTGCTTTGGATGGAGGGACGCCGGGCGGGGCTGCGGAGCTGAGGAGAGGTGATGGTGGGAGGGGCGCTCTGTGGGCTGTCGGGCAGCCTGACAAATGGGCTCCCTCCTTAGCGGCTAGCCCGCCTTTCCCAGGCCGAGTCCCATCGGCTGCCTCATCCAAACATCCCAGGGGATGCCACCTCGGCAGAAAAATGATGCTGTTCCATTAACATCTGACACGGATTTGCAGGCCCCAAACAGACGAGCGTGCATGTAAACACCCGGCCTAGCTGGGCCCTCGCCCGGCTCAAAGCGGGATCCTCGTAATTAATTGTCCGCCTGCCGGCCCACCGGCCTGAACCCACACTCCAGCCAGTGTTATTTCAATCCCTCCTGCCACCCCCGCTCCCAAACTGCATTCACCAAACGGCGGCTGTGCTGGAGCTTGTAGGAAGGAGAATGGAGATGGTCTTGGCTCTGCAGACCTCGACTTCCTCCCTGCAAAATAGAGGTGTCGTCCTGGCCTCCTCGACGGTCAGGGGAATGGGGGGCCTGTGCCTGGCTTAGGTTGGGCCAGAGCATCCGCACACCCACAGGCACGCTGTCTCGGCTGCCTAGCCCGAGTGGATCAGGTGCTAAGCGAGCAGCCTCCACAGGTCAATGGGGTCTCCACGCCCCGGATGTGCGCTCAACACGCCTGGCATTGCCGCTTATCTTTTCTACTCATTTTGACTGATTTAATAAGTGTGTAAAGCCACATGTGTTACAACATGTGATTTTTTACCCTGAAGAGGGAGGATTTTTGTAGACTGCTGTTCTAGAATGTGGTCTACAATCAGTGTGTATAGGTACACCACAAATACTTCTGCTTTTCAAAGAGAAATACCGTATAAATGGGCTACACATTTTGTAGAGTAAGTGTTGGTCTGCCGTCTTTATCTTTCCTGTCTTTCTCCCTTTTTGGTTCATTTGTCTTAGAGTTTAGGAAAACTGTGTGATTTTGCCTGTGATGGGGCCTCAGGAACTCCTTGCTCTGCACCTGCAGCTGATGGAGATGCCACCTCTGGGAGCTGCAACATGGGGACAGATATCTTACCTCTGATGGAGTCATAGGGATAAACCAACGCCAGGCTCACAGATGGGTTCCTGCAATGTGTTCTGAGGTCAGTATCTTCGCTCAAATGTCATTTACTTCATCTTCAAACCTGGGGGAAAACCCAGTCTTATTTTCTTATCCTTTTCTCTTTAGACCACCTAACTGTGACCTCCTGCGATGAACTGTAATGGCCAAGAGTTAAGATCCCGAGTTTATCCTCCATCGACATAGAGGTATTTGTGACCCATATCACATAGAAGTTTATTGGTGGCTTTCTCTCAGTCGCTGTGGATTAAGCTCTAGAAAGTTTACTGGTGTCTGTTCTCTGCTCTTTCCACGGTGTTACCAGGAGAAGCGTTATGGTTAGGAGATATGTGTGTGTGTATGTGGGGTGGGAGAGGTTCCTTGAGAAGGAGACATCTGGGGGTGTGTGGCAAATGTGAATAAGGAAGCTTTCGAGGGAATTTTTTTCTTTTTTCCTCTCTGTTTCATCTGCTCTGACTCAGACCATATAGTTTTCATGATTGCAGCTTTAGGATGTATTTCCAAACTATCAGACCTTCCCTTTGCTTCTTGAATTACTGTGCTACAATCTGTGAAGCAGTTTTGAAGGTGGGGAAAAGGAGCTTGTGCTCCAGTTACAGTCTCCACTCAGGAAGGAGGGGCTCCCTCCCCGTCTGTTCAAACCCTCCCTCCTCCTCTCCCCAGATGCAGACATTCTCTGGGCTTAGCTCTCCAGGCTCCACCCCGCAGTCTTCTGGAGGACCCTCAGCCGTGCTCACTCAGCTGCTCCAGACTCTCATTTCTCACTGCCTTGGGCTTCAGAGGTCCTTTCTGTCCTTCTGCCAACATGCTTTGATGGGTTGCTTCTGGCTTCGTCAGGTCTCATGGCCCTGCTGGCCCCACCTTAGCCTTCCCCAGAATGCCTTATACCAGCCCTGCGTTGACTCTGTTTCCCTGATTCCCTTTCTCACAGTCCCCAAATTCAGCCCCAAATACTACCTCCTCTGGTCAAACTTCAGCTCAGCCACTAACTGCCAGCAGTATCCCCACATCCCAGGCCTTCTATTCTTTCATGCCTCAACTCCTACAGCCACATCAGGGGATGCTCTGTGTGGTCAAATGGACCCTCTCCTGACCTGTTTCACTCCAGAAGGTAGGTTATGTCCTTGATGTGGGCCCTGAAGCCATGGGGAGCCCCTGGTCCAGGGCAGGCAAGGGCACCAGTGACTGGTAGATGGTGGGAAAGCAAGGTGGATCAGGGACCCCAGAGAAGGGAGGAAACAGAGAGGTAGGAGGGAGACAAAGGGGACTTTGAGAAGAGGGATATTCAAGTTGCGGTGGGGGTGGGGGGGGGGCGGTCTACAAAGAAGAGAGCTCCAGATAGAGAAACTCAAGGAGTGTGTGGAATAGGGTTATTAATTCCTGCCTTGCAGGGGTGGATTAGGACAGACAAGCAGCCAGGGCAGCCCTTCTGGGACCTGGGGTTATCACTGCTTCCTCTTGTAAGGCTGCTGGTGATT
Organism: Capra hircus; assembly: GCF_001704415.2. Taxonomy (NCBI): domain Eukaryota; kingdom Metazoa; phylum Chordata; class Mammalia; order Artiodactyla; family Bovidae; genus Capra; species Capra hircus. Next base: position 84,760,097 of record NC_030815.1, read on the forward strand.
CATGGCCAGAGGGCTGATGGGCAGGTGGTCAGGGGCATGGTTAGACCAGCAGGGAGGGGTCATGGACATTCCTACTGTGGTGAACTGGGCTGACCTGTGCAGGCAGGACCAGGCTCCTGGGAGCCTGGATGGCAGAGTGCAAGATCCGCTAGCTATAGCCTGGGAGCCCACTTCAGACAAATGCTGTCTGGCCTTCAGCCCCACACCCCTGATACCTCTGGTGGGGCATGCACATCTTCCTCGATTCTCTGTCTCACTCTTAAACTTGGCTGAACTCAGAGATCTGGGACTTCCCTTCTTAGGCTGGCTCTGGAAGGCCTGGAGAGGAGGTGCTCTGGGGCTTATGTCATAAACCATGCCCAAGAGAAGGAGCCCTACAGCTCTGGGGCAATTTTTCCTGTCCCCATTTTCTGGTAGTCCACTGGGTGACTGAAGCCAAGGGGTGCAAGTGACATGGATGTTCTTGGTGGCCCATTTAAAAGTGGGGGCTGCTCCTAGAAAACATAACCAGGCCTATAGGGGAAACAGATCATGCTCTGCTGGGAAGTCCTGTGGGGCCCAGGTGATGGGAGCATTGTGATTTGAGAAAGGTGGTGTAGGGACATATCACTGTGTTGGAGGCTCTCTCTGGAAGCAAAGGTGGAGAATGAGAGGAGGCAAAGGGATCAAGAAGAGCCTGAGATGGGACCAAGGCCAGAGTCATCAAGAGGACAGGGTGGTTTCAAGAGCCACCTGGCCCTCCCAAGACCCTCAAGAAGCTCAGAAAATGCCTGGTTAAGAGAGATAAGATCAACTGAGAAAAAAGACCTTCTACCCTTTGGAACAGTGCTGACAATAAGCTATTTTCAATGAAGAAAATGTTCATATAGTACAGTTACACACTTGAAATATGGCTAGTGTGGCTGAGTTTTGAATTCTTACTGTTTATTTACTTTCAATTACTTTTAAGTTTACATTTAAATGGCTATGTGAAACAATGAAATAGAAAATGGAAAAAAAAATAAAGAAAATTAATGAACTCCTAACTTGGTTCTTTATAAAGATCAATAACACTGATAAATCTATAGCTGGACAGATAAGAAAATGAAGAAGATACACATTTCCAGTATAAGAGAGAAAGGGTGGTCATTACTGCTGATCTTTCAGTTTTAAAAAAAACAACAAAAGCATATTATGATCAACTTTATATAAATTTTTGACAACTGCTATAACATGGGCAAATTCCTTGAAAGGCACAAACAACAAAAACTGATGTAAGAAGACAAAATCTGGATAGTCTTCTCTGTGTAAAATTTTTTGAATTAATAATTAAAAAGCCCCCATTCAAAAAAAAATTCCACGCCCAGATTGCTTTACTAGTGAATTCTAATGTCTAGAAGTTTATCTATATGTATATGGTCTATTGATTTCCAACAAAGTTACCAAGGCTTTGATATGAATTCAAATTCACTATGAAAAGAAAATTCACTATGAAAAGAAAACTCTTTTCAACAAATGGCACTGGACAAACTAAATGTCTACCAGGAAAAAAAGGGCTTTTATCCTTACCTCATTCACACTCAAAAATTAAGGTCAAAAGGATTCGGTTCAGTTCAGTTTAGTTGCTCAGTCATGTCTGACTCTTTGTGACCCCATGAATCACAGCATGCCAGGCCTCCCTGTCCATCACCAACTCCTGGAGTTCACTCAAACTCATGTCCACCGAGTCGGTGATGCCATCCAGCCATCTCATACTCTGTCGTCCCCTTTTCCTCCTGCCCCCAATCCCTCCCAGCATCAGAGTCTTTTCTAATGCGTCAACTCTTCGCATGAGGTGGCCAAAGTACTGGAGTTTCAGCTTTAGCATCATTCCTTCCAAAGAACACCCAGGGCTGATCTCCTTCAGAATGGACTGGTTGGATCTTCTTGCAGTCCAAGGGACTCTCAAGATTCTTCTCCAACACCACAGTTCAAAACCATCAATTCTTCAGTGCTCAGCCTTCTTCACAGTCCAACTCTCGCATCCATACATGACCACAGGAAAAACCATAGCCTTGACTAGACGGACCTTTGTTGGAAAAGTAATGTCTCTGCTTTTCAATATGCTATCTAGGTTGGTCACAACTTTCCTTCCAAGGAGTAAGTGTCTTTTAATTTCATGGCTGCAATCACCATCTGCAGTGATTTTGGAGCCCCAAAAGATAAAGTCTGACACTGTTTCCACTGTTTCCCCATCTATTTTCCCATGAAATGATGGGACCAGATGCCATGATCTTCGTTTTCTGAATGTTGAGCTTTAAGCCAACTTTTTCACTCTCCTCTTTCACTTTCATCAAGAGGCTTTTTAGTTCCTCTTCCCTTTCTGCCATAAGGGTGGTGTCATCTGCATATCTGAGGTTATTGATATTTCTCCCAGAAATCTTGATTCCAGCTTGTGCTTCCTCCAGTCCAGCGTTTTTCATGATGTACTCTGCATATAAGTTAAATAAGCAGGGTGACAATATACGGCCTTGATGTACTCCTTTTCTTATTTGGAACAAGTCTGTTGTTCCATGTCCAGTTCTAACTGTTGCTCCCTGCCTGCATACAGGTTTCTCAAGAGGCAGGTCAGGTGGTCTGGTATTCCCATCTCTTGAAGAATTTTCCACAGTTTATTGTGATCCACACAGTCAAAGGCTTTGGCATAGTCAATAAAGCAGAAATGGATGTTTTTCTGGAACTCTCTTGCTTTTTCAATGATCCAGCGGATGTTGGCAATTTGATCTCTGGTTCCTCTACCTTTTCTAAATCCAGCTTGAACATCTGGAAGTTCACAGTTCACATATTGCTGAAGCCTGGCTTGGAGAATTTTGAGCATTACTTTACTAGCGTGTGAGATGAGTGCAATTGTGCGGTAGTTTGAGCATTCTTTGGCATTGCCTTTCTTTGGGATTGGAATGAAAACTGACCTTTTCCAGTCCTGTGGCCACTGCTGAGTTTTCCAAATTTGCTGGCATATTGAGTGCAGCACTTTCACAGCATCATCTTTTAGGATTTGAAATAGCTCAACTGGAATTCCATTACTTCCACTAGATTTGTTCGTAGTGATGCTTTCTAAGGTGCACTTGACTTCACATCCCAGGATGTCTGGCTCTAGATGAGTGATCACACCATCGTGATTATCTGGGTTGTGAAGATCTTTTTTGTACAGTTCTTCTGTACCTTAAAAAGATAAAACTATACATCATTAAGAAAACATAGGAGAAAACCTTCATGACTTTGAATAGGTAAATATTTTTTTAGAATGGACAAAAAATAAATTAAAAATTGGCAAATTAAAGTATGTAAAAATAAAAATGTTTTGCTTTCTGTACGTTTCCATTAAAAAAATAAAAACCAAGCCACATGAAAGATATCAACATCCAGATTCAAGAAGTTGAGTGTTTCCAAACAAGATGAATCCAAAGAAATCCACACGAACCAGACACGTCAGAGTTAAACTTGTTAAAAGCAATGATAAAGAAAAAATTTTATTTATTAAAAAATATTTATTTGGGGGCCACACTGCATGGCTTGTGGGATCCTAGTTCCCTGACCAGGGATTGAACTCAGGCTTCAGCAGTGAAAGCACAGAGTCCTAACCATTCGACCACTAGGGAATTCCCTATAGAAAAAATGATTTTAAAATTCAGAAAAACACAATAAAGAAAGTCTAGGGACTTCCCTGGTGGTTCATTGGTTAAGAATTTGCCTTGCAATGCTGAGGATGCAGGTTTGATCCCTGGTCAGGGAACTAAGATCCCACATGTCACAGAGCAACTAAGCCCGTAAGCCATAGCTAGAGAGCCCTCTGGCAGGACTACTGAAGTCGACGTGCTCTGGAGCCCACATGCTGCAGCTTCTGAGCCTGTGCGCCACAACTAGAGAGGCCATATACCACAGTGAGGTATCCAGGTGCCACAGCTAAGACTTGGTGCAGCCAAATAAATAAATATTTTTTAAAAGTTTAGATGGAAGAAAGGCTTCTGCACATCACTCAGACTGGTAAAATAGCTATACCACTAGGCTGTGATAAGTAGTATCTGATGTGGTAATACCTTGAGCAACCACTAATGAAACTATACAGATCAGTGTATTTAAACCTATTTAAAACTATTGTAAATAAGTCTGGTTAGCCTTATTACTTAAAAAAGTAATCTCAGAAATGTTCAAATAACCTATAGGAAGCCAATAAAAAATAACAGAGGGATAGATACAAAAGGAACAAACAGAAAATAACAATAAAATAACAGATTTAAGCACGAACATGTCAATCATTGCTTTAAGTGTAAATGATACACGTACATCAATTAAGAGACAGATATTGATAAAGTGATAAAAAATGTTCCAATTATAGGCTCTCATCAAGAAATTCACTTCATATATGTTTCTGGTAAAAGGCTGACCATAAACATTAGAAGGTAGGGATGAGAATGTTCTATGAAATTAAGAAACAATTTACCTAAACAAAATACCTCCTTGAATACAAGACCACCTCACTTCTGGTAGATGAAACATCTGGAAGCAGGGCCAAAGTTTTGTTCTGAAAACCTTTCTGAGTTTATCACATTAAATATACAAATGACTGGTATGCATTTGTTTGCACTGGATGACAAGACAGCAGATACCATAAAATATTGATCAGAGCCATAAAAAGAAAAAGAGAGGAAAAAAGAAGTCTCTTTGAGACATTAAATTTAAATAATGTGTTTTTTCAGGTTAATGGGAACTGTATACATATTGACTTCCTATAGGGTCATCTATAAGCCAATAACATATTCAGTATAATCTGTCCACCATAATGATTTGGGTTTCAAAGAAGTTGATCTCTTTTTTTTATTTTTCCAACAGCAAACAGAATAAAACTTATCTCATGAATTAAAAAAAAAATCACTTAAAACATAATGGCATAGATAGGTTGAAAGTGAAAGAATGGAAAAAGACATATACATTCCAAGCACTAATTTTAAAAAGGATGAGTGGCTATGTTAATATCACATAGAGTAGAATTTAGAGCAAAGAAAATTCCTAGGAACAAAGAGGAACATCACATAATAATAGAAGCACCAATCCACTGAGAAGATGCAGCAATCCTAAATATTATGCATGAAACAGCAATTCTTTCATGTGAATTGATAGAGCTGAAAGGAGAAATAGACAAAGCCATAATTATGCTTGAGAATTCAACATCTCACTCTCAGCAAGTGAGAGAACACCCAACATATCACCAAGCAACAATAGAATACACATTCCTTTCAAACAGCCGTGGGATATTTACCAAGATAGGCTATAATCTAGGCCATAAAACAAACCTCAACTTGTTTAAAAGAACTGAAATCATACAGAGAAATCAATAAGGTAAAGACAAAAGGAACATCTCCAAACACTTGGAATGTAACCATCAACATATTTCTAAATAACCCATGGAGCAAAAAGGGAATTCAAAGAAAATATAATAATAAATAGAACTGGGCTCTGCCATCCCTGGGATTCTCCAGTCAAGATCACTGGAGTGGGTTGCCATTTCCTTCTCCAATGCATGCAAGTAGAAAGTGAAGTCGCTCAGTCATGTCCGACTCTTAGCAACCCCATGGACTGCAACCTGCCAGGCTCCTCCGTCCATGGGATTTTCCAGGCAAGAGTACTGGAGTGGGGTGCCATCGCCTTCTCCAAAAATAAAAACAGGCCATATCAAAAATTGTGGGATACAGCAAAAGCCATGCTAAGAGGAAAATTCATAGCCCTTGTTCTTGTTCAGTCTCTCAGCTGTGTCTGACTCTGCAACTTCATGGACTGCCCGGATAATCATGATGGTGTGATCACTCATCTAGAGCCAGACATCCTGGGATGTGAAGTCAAGTGGGCCTTAGAAAGCATCACTATGAACAAAGCTAGTGGAGGTGATGGAATTCCAGTTGAGCTATTTCAAATCCTGAAAGATGATGCTGTGAAAGTGCTGCACTCAATATGCCTGCAAATTTGGAAAACTCAGCAGTGGTCACAGGACTGGAAAAGGTCAGTTTTCATTCCAATCCCAAAGAAAGGCAATGCCAAACAATGCTCAAACTACCACACAATTGCACTCATCTCACATGCTAGTAAAGTAATGCTCAATATTCCCCAAGTCAGGCTTCAACAATATGTGAACTGTGAACTTCCAGATATTCAAGCTGGATTTAGAAAAGGTAGAGGAACCAGAGATCAAATTGCCAACATCCGCTGGATCATCAAAAAGGCAAGAGAGTTCCAGAAAAACATCCATTTCTGCTTTATTGACTATGCCAAAGCCCTTGACTGTGTGGATCACAATAAACTGTGGAAAATTCTTCAAGAGATGGGAATACCAGACCACCTGACCTGCCTCTTGAGAAATCTGTATGCAGGTCAGGAAGCAACAGTTAGAACTGGACATGGAACAACAGACTTGTTCCAAATAGGAAAAGGAGTGCATCAAGGCTGTATATTGTCACCCTGCTTATTTAACTAGTATGCAGAGTACATCATGAGAAATGCTGGACTGGAAGAAACACAAGCTGGAATCAAGATTGCTGGGAGAAATATCAATAACCTCAGATATGCAGATGACACTACCCTTATGGCAGAAGGTGAAGAGGAACTAAAAAGCCTCTTGATGAAAGTGAAAGAGGAGACTGAAAAAGTTGGCTTAAAGCTCAACATTCAGAAACGAAGATCATGGCATCTGGTCCCATCACTTCATGGGAAATAGATGGGGAAATAGTGGAAACAGTGTCAGACTTTATTCTTTTGGGCTCCAAAATCACTGCAGATGGTGACTGCAGCCATGAAATTAAAAGACACTTACTCCTTGGAAGAAAAGTTATGACCAACCTAGCATATTGAAAAGCAGAAACATTACTTTGCCGACAAAGTCCGTCTAGTCAAGGCTATGGTTTTTCCAGTGGTCATGTATGGATGTGAGAGTTGGACTGTGAAGAAAGTTGAGCGCTGAATAATTGATGGTTTTGAACTGTGGTGTTGGAGAAGACTCTTGAGAGTTCCTTGGACTGCAAGGAGATTCAACCAGTCCATTCTGAAGGAGATCAGCCCTGGGTGTTCTTTGGAAGGAATGATGCTAAAGCTGAAACTCCAGTATTTTGGCCACCTCATGCGAAGAGTTGACTCATTGGAAAAGACTCTGATGCTGGGAGGGATTGGGGGCAGGAGGAGAAGAGGATGACAGAGGATGAGATGGCTGGATAGCATCACCGACTCAATGGACATGAGTTTGAGTGAACTCTGGGAGTTGGTGATGGACAGGGAGGCCTGGCGTGCTGCAGTTCATGGGGTCGCAAAGAGTCAGACACGACTAAGCGACTGAACTGAACTGGACTGGACTGCAGCACTCCAGGCTTCTCTGTCCTTCACCATCTCCCTGAGCTTGCTCAAATACTTGTCCATTGAGTTGGTGATGCCATCTAATCATCTTCTCTGTCGCTTCCTTCTCCTCCTGCCCTCAGTCTTTCCCACCATAGGGGACTTTTCCAGTGAGTCAGCCCTTCGCATCAGGTGGCCAAAGTTTTAGAGCTTCTGACTCAACATCAGTCCTTCCAATGAATATTCAGGACTGATTTCCTTTAGGATTGACTGGTTTTAAATCCTCACAGTTCAAGGGACTCTCAAGAGTCTTCTTCAACACTGCAGTTCAAAAGCATCAATTCTTCGGTACTCAGCCTTCCTTACGGTCCAACTCTCACATCCATACTGACTACTGGAGAAAACATAGCTTTGACTATATAGACCTTTGTCAGCTAAGTGATCTTTTTGCTTTTTAATATATTGTCTAGGCTTGTTATAACTTTTCTTCCAAGGAGCAAGCGTCTTTTATTTTCATGGCTGCAGTGACCATCTGCAGTGATTTTGGAGCCCAAGAAAATAGATCTATCACTGTTTCTGATTTTTCCCCATTTATTTGCCATGAAATGGTGGGATTGGATGCCATGATCTTAGTTTAATCCTAAGTGCTTATGTTAGGAATGAGGAAAGTTCTCAAAACAATAATACATGCTCATACCTCAAGAAGTTAGGGATAAAAAGAGCAAAATATACCCAATGCAATTTAAAGGAAGAACTAATAAAGATAAGAGCATAAATTTATGATATTGAAAAGAAATAAAACAATACAGAAAATTAATGAAAAATATCATTTAAATTGATAATCTTTTAGCAAGACTGAGATAAATAAAAGACCCAAATCATCAATACCAAGAATGAAACAGGAGATATTATAAGAGATCCTACAGACCTTTAAGACATAGTAAGGGAATACTACAATAAACTCTATGAGAATAAATTTGACAGCTTAGAAAAAACCAATTGACTAATTCCTCAAACATTACAACAACCAAAATTCAATGAAGGGGAATGAGACAAACTGAATAGTAATGTAACTGTTAAATGAATCAGATTTAAAACTCCTAAAAAAGAAATCTGTGGGCCAAAATTACTTCAGTGGAAAGCTCTAGAAAACATTTAGAGAATTATCACCACTTCTGCAAAATCTATCTCAGAAAATACAAAAAGAACACTTGCCAACTTATTTTATGAGACCAATGTTATTCTGATACCAAAACCAGATAAAGTACAAACAGAGAGATAGAAATAGAATAAAAAAACTAATATGTTTTGGGAACCTAGGAGCAAAAGTCTTCAGCAAAATAGAAGCAAATCAAATCCAGGAGTATAAAGCAAAACCTTATATACATAGTAGAATTTATTTCGGAATTCAAGGTTGGTTTAATATTTTTAAATCAACCAATACCATCAGCATCAACTGGTCAAAGGTAAAAAATATGATTATATCCGTGGATGCAGGAAAAGAATGTGACAAATCCAATAGCCAATTATTATTTTCAACAAACAAAGTAGAGAGGTGAATTCATTTGACTTGCTACAGAAAATCTACCAAAATACCTACAGCTAATATACTATGCTGCTGCTGCTGCTGCTAAGTCGCTTCAGTTGTGTCCGACTCTATGCGACCCCATAGACAGCAGCCCACCAGGCTCCCCCGTCCCTGGGATTCTCCAGGCAAGAACACTGGAGTGGGTTGCCATTTCCTTCTCCAATGCGTGAAAGTGAAAAGTGAAAGTGAAGTCGCTCAGTCGTGTCCAACTCTTAGCGACCCCATGGGCTGCAGCCTACCAGGCTCCTCCGTCCATGGCATTTTCCAGGCAAGAGTACTGGAGTGGGGTGCCATTGCCTTCTCCATATCATACTATACTTAATGTTAAAGAACTAAATACTTTCTTTTAAAAAATTTTTACTGGGGTACAGTTGATTTTGGCTTCCCAGGTTGTGTTAGTGGTAAAGAACACGTCTGCCAATGCAGGAGACGTAAGAGACACAGGTCTGACCCCTGGGTCAAGAATATCCTCTGGGGAATGCATGGCAACCCACTCTAGCATTCTTGCCTAGAGAATCCCATGGACAGAGGAGCCTAATGGGCTATAGTCTATAGGGTCGCAAAGAGTCAGATGCGACTGAAGCGACTAAGCACACGCAGAATAGCTGATTTACGATTTTCTGTTAGTTTCAGGTGTACAATAAAATGAATCTGTTGTGAAATACATATAGCCACTCTTTTTTGGATTGTTTTCCCATATAAGGGCTAAATGCTCTCTTTGTGAATTTGGGAACAAGGGAGAGATGCTTGTTCTCACCACTGTTATTTCACATAGTGCTAGAAGTTCTAGCCACTGTGATAAGAAAAGGAAAAAAGGCACACAAATTATAAAGGTAGAAATTTAACTGTTCCTATTTGCAGATAACATTAAGGTATATGTATAAAATCCAAAGGAATCTACAAAATATGAGAACAAGCTCTTAGAGGTAATAAGCATGTTCAGCAAGGTTAAAAGATAAATGATCAAAAAACAAAAGTTTATTTCTATACACTAACAATGAACATTTGAAAATTGACATTAAAGCCATAATGCCATTTATACTCACTCCAAAGAAAATCAAACCCTTAGGTGCAAGTGTAACAAAACATGTACAGGATCTGAAAAGCTGACAATTATAAAATGTTGATGAAAGAAGTCAAAGGAGACCTAAACAAATGCAGACCCAAACCATGTTCATGAACTGCATGACTTAGCATGGTAAACAAGTCAGTTCTCCCTGTATTTGGAGATTTATGACCTTATTTGGTAATATAGTCTTTTTTTTTTTTAATTTAAAGGATCTAATTGGCTTTATTGAACAACTCATGAATCAGGCAGCATCTCATCTAACACATCAAGAGGAACTGGAGACTACTTTATAGCCATGGTCTGCAAGACCCGAACCGATCAAAATCAAAGAAGTCAAAGAAAGACCTCATTGAAAGAGTCACCTTTTTACGCCAAGTGGCTTGCTCAGTGATCTCATGTAATCGAGTCTCAGTGGAGACAGTTTTTACTGAAATAATCAAGTCAAAATGAGGTGACTAAGGTGGGCCATAATTCAAAGAAGTGAACCTCAATCTAAATGTAGCACCTTGTACAAATATGAATTCAAAACAGATATAAATTTAAATGTGAAACTAAATAAATTTTAGGAAAAAACAGGGCGAAATGTTTGGGACCTAGACTAGGCAAAGAGTACTTAGGCCTGACATCAAAAGAATGATCCATAAAAGGAAAATAAATCAAAAGTGAAAAAATTTGCCCCTCTGTGAAAGATCCTTATTGAGAGGATGAAAAGATAAATTGCAGACTGGGAGAAAAATTTTGTAAGCCACATACATGACAAAATACTAATGCCTGCAATACATACAGACCTCTCAAAATCTAACACTAAGAGACAAATAATTCCATTAGGAACTGGGCAAAACACATAAACAGGCATTTCACCAGAGATGATTCACAGATGGCAAATAAGGCTGTGAAAAGACACTCAAAGGCAGCAATCACTAGGGAACTGTGATATTATTACATGCCTATCAGTACAGCTAAAACAAAAAAGTGTGACAACACCAAATCCTGTGGGATGCAGAGAAACTGGATCCCTCCTATAATTCTGGTTGAAATGTATGATGGTGCAGCCCCTTTGTAAAACGCTTGGGCAGTTCCTTTAAACTTATTAACGGAGTTACTAGAAGACCCAGCAATTGTACTGTTGCGCATTTATCCCAGAAAATGAAAATGTATTTTCACACAGAAATTTGGACAGGAATGTTTATTTGTAATAGCTGAAGTTTGGAGAGGATCCAGTGACCCTCAGTGAGTGAGTATGGAAACACTGGTACATCCATAGCATGAAATACACTGCTCGGCAAGAAAAAGGAATGAATGTTGACACACACAGAAATATGGATGAATCTCCAGGCAACAAGGCTGAGTGAAGAAAAGCCAATTTCAAAAGGACACATACTGCGGATTCCTTTTATATAACATTTATTAAATAATATAATTATGGAGATGGAGATCTGATTATTGGTTGCCATGAGATAGGGATAGGATGGGAGTGGCTATAAAGAGGTAGCATGAGGTAGTCCTGTGGAGTATCTTGATTTGGGTAACAGTTACGGTAAGCTATATGTGATAAAATTGCATAGAGCTACACACACACACACACACACACACACACACACACACGAGTGTATCTATAACTGGAGGTATCTGAATAAGCTCCATGGATCAGATTAATGTGAATCTCCTCGTTTCAATTACGCACTATTGTCACATGATATCTTAGGTTTGGGTGGAGGTGAGGTGAAGAATGTATAGGACTCCTCATACATTTTTTTGTAACATGCTGTAAATCTATTGTTATTTCAAAATAAAAAGGTATAAAAGAAAGGCAAGCTAAAATTCAGAAGGGAAAAAAATCTAAATAGAATATGAGTAACCAGAACAAAGAACTCTCACACATCAGTAGTAAGACAAACATCAAAAATGGGCAGAAGAGTTGAAAGATCCTTTTCAAAAGAAGATATTCGGATGGCCAGTAAGCGCTTGGAGCGGTCTAGAGTACTGAAGTGGCTTCCCTGGTGGCTCAGAGGTTAAAGCATCTGCCTCCAATGCGGGAGACCTGGGTTCGATCCCTCAGTCAGGAAGATCCCCTGGAGAAGGAAATGGTAACCCACTCCAGTATTCTTGCCTGGAAATTTCCATGGACGGAGAAGCCTGGTAGGCTACAGTCCATGGGGTCGCAAAGAGTCAGACACAACTGAGCGACTTCACTTCACTTCTCCAGGGGATCTTCCCAACTTAGGAGAACTCACATCTCCTGCCCACCTTTCCTGCATTGCAGGCAGATTCTTTACCACTGAGCCACTGGGGAAGCCCATATTATTCATCAGGGAAATGCAAATTACAACTGTAATGAGCTGTCACTCACGAGGTATCCATTAGAATGCAGATATTACTTTGACTGACAATACCATGTGTTGAAGAAAATGTGGAGCGTGTTGGAACTCGTATACACTGCAGGTAGCATAGCAAATGGGTCACCCTGGGTGGAACACCTTGGGAGTTTCTTGTTAAGTTGAACACATAGTTACCCTAAGACCCAATACCTCAGTAAGGTTGACTTAGTAACATATTACATGATCCTGCTCCTTTAACAACCCCCATTGGCCCAGCTTGGCTGAATGGCTCACCATGTACTTCTGGAATGGAATCTTCCATGTGAAAGCATTTTTCTTCTTGTCTCCTTTAGGTGACTACGTACAAACCACTGACCCTCCTTGGTCCTGGTTGACCTCCTCTCAGGGCACACTCCTCTCACAGGGCTTTCCTTCACTCCTGGTCTGTCGTCTCCTACTTTATCCTTCTAGTGTCTGTTTCATGGAGTCCTTCCTTCCGGAAATTTCCCCTGATTCCCCAGGCTGAGTCAGGTCTTCTGTGGGTCCCCCAGTGTCCACGTGATGTCACAGCACTGAGCTACTGCTCTGTCCCCCCCTCTCCTGGGATTCCCTCTGGGCTAGGACCTCTGTCCCTGGCTGGCACAGGGTCTTCACATGCTTACTGCTGGGCACACAGAGCCTGCCTCCTGCTCCAGGCTTCTACTCCATGTGGGAGACAGAAACCTGCCTCCAGTCTCCTGAGCACCCATACCTGTGTTTGGAAATGCAAGCCCGACAGGTGGGTTGGGCTGGTACTCAAGTTCAGGGCTGATTCGTTAAAAGGTTTTATGAAAGCATGCTAAATAGACCGTGCAATTGTGAGAGTAAGTCTTTCTCTGGTGGAAATTACTCAGCCATTTGGTTTTTATTTTTGCAAACGCAGTTCGGCCCTTTTGAACACTCACTTGATATGCCTCTGCTGCCAAAGCAACAGGAAGATATGCTTTGAATTCTCTGTAAAACCCCCATGTAAACACCAGGCTTACGGGTAATTGCAACAGAGCACCGGCTCCACTCCGGGAGCTTTCACATAGCCTGCCTTCCCTGACTACTGCGGGTAAACACACATTACCCTTGGGAGCCCCTGCCTGCCCCCAAAGCACCCACCTCCAAAAGCTTCAAGGGTCGAAAATGAGACAGTTGGGTCCTCACCCTACTCTGAGAGGCAGGGCTTCTAGAAGGGTTCTGTCTGTGGGGAAAGGAGGCTTCCAGCTTCCTGGGGCTTCTGGCTTTGGGAAGCACTGTCTCCCCACATCTGCTGGTTAGTTCTGTTCACCCCTCAACTCCAATCCACGAAGTCTAGTCCTGGGGATCCTTTCCTGCCTTGGCTCAGGTCTGAACAGCTCTTGCCCAGCTTCTGGATGGTGTCCAGCCTCCAGGCCCACTCCTGCAGGTCTGACTTGCAGCTTTCCCCCGCTGGGCCTGCCCCCTCCGACCTCAGCTTGGAGGACACTCCAGCCTGGTGCTCCCACGATGTGCCCCCAGCCTGCTTGGCTCTCCTTGCCCAGCTCCTGGGGAGGCTGTTGCCTGGAACTGGCCATTTGCAATTCTATTCAGTGCTCACCTCTGCTACACCTCAGCACAGCCCTTCCAGTGCTCCCAGTTACATGACTTTCTCTTGCTTCACAGCTTTCCTGAACTTTCCCAGGGTCCTGTGTGTGGTCTCCCTGCATATCCAGGCCCTGGTTTGAGGTCCATGCCTGCCTAGGAAGCCTTATCCAGGGTTCAATTCAGTTCAGTTCAGTCGCTCAGTTGTGTCTGACTCTTTGCGATCCCATGGATTCAGCACGCCAGGCTTCCCTGTCCATCACTGACTCCTAGAGCCTGCTCAAACCATGTCCATTGAGTCAGGGATGTCATCCAACCATCTCATCTTCTGTCATCCCTTTCTCTTCCTGCCTTCAGTCTTTCCCAGCATCAAGGTCTTTTCCAATGAGTCAGTTCTTCACATCAGGTGGCCAAAGTATTGGAGCTTCAGCTTCAGCTTCAGCGTCAGGCCTTCCAATGAATATTCAGTATTGATTTCTTTTAGGAGCCAGGGTTCCGTACTGTTAAATGGAAATTTCAGTCAAAGTCCCCGGATACAGTAGATGGGACATTCCAGAGGCAGATTTGGAATTTTTGCAACTCTGACCAGCACAGTCCAGGGAATCGTGTCAGGGTCCTGTGGGACCTACAGAGGCTTGTCTCTTCTGTTGAGAGACCCTTAGCTTAGAGGAGAAGAGAGGGTCACTAGGGGTTGCTAGACATAGCCTTATCTCCAGGCCTGGGATGGCAACCAGCATGGGGACCCCACTCTGTCTCCTGGAACCTAGGCCATACCCTGAGTGGCTCTGATGGTTGCCCCTGCCACACGCTCTATGCAGCATCAGGTTCTAGATTAGAAATAAGAGTAACTGTATGATGGCTCACCCTTTAGGATGTGGAAAAGTCTGGATAGGCTGGTGTCCATCCCCGGCAGGCATGGGGGTGCACTAGGCACATGTAAAGGGATGGAGGGGGCAGGTGTGCCTGTGTAGATGGCCTCAGGGAGCTATGTGTTTATACCCCCATAACATTGTGAGGAGCTGGACACCAGAACCCAGAGAAGAGTCCTTCCCTTTTGTATGTATTCACTAGTCATCCCTCCTCATCTACCAGCACCTTCTGCTGGGCATTGTTCTGATCCAGTGTAAATACTTGAGGGGCCCGTGCTGCTGGGGAGGCTGATGCAGAAATGCATGCAACCCCAGAGGAACTTTGGAGCTTCAAAGCCCAGCAGAACCCTTGGCCCAGCCCAGGAAGGACCTGAGAGGGGGCTGGCCAGGTGGGGGATGGTGTGATGGTTGATACTGTGCTCCAGGTGGGGGACAACACAAAGGCCTAGGTATGATAGTGGTGTAGGTGGGGGCTGCATGTGGCCAGGGGAGGGGCCTCTTCTTATGGCACACAGGCCCATGGAACTTGGAGGTCAGAGGGTTTGAAGGCCCCCTAGTCCAGCCTCTATCCAAGACTGGAAGCTTTGTCCTGCCCCAGGGTGACCTGCCTCTGCTCAGGTGTCAGCAGTCCCACCCCTTCCCAGGCAGCTCACTTCATCCTGCCTGAGCTGGGAGGATGTGCCTCCCACAGAACCACTGGGGTCTGAACTGGGCAGATATTGAGGCAGAGATAGTGCAGAGATGGGTCTTTGAGGGGCAGAAAAGGAATTGCTAGTATTTGGGTGTCAGGCCTCTCTGTGGCTTTGGGGGTCACAATGGACTCAGTCACTCAGCCTCATTATGCCTCAGTTTCTTCATCTATAAAAAGATGGGGCTGTTCGTCTTGAACTTGTAGGACTGTGTTGAGTATTAAGCATAGTTATATGAGAAATTCTTACCTCCTCTGAGCATGTGATGGATATGAGTTATTGATACAATTATCGATTCTAGAAATGCCCTCACTCTCGAGCCAGGGCCCCACCTCTCAGGTACGTGGGACTGAAGGGCTTGAAAAGTCATGGGTACAGCTGGCTGTGGGTACTGGTCCTGGTGACTCTTATCCTGAGATGCAGGGGCTCACTTCCATTCTCAGGGACTCAGAGACTCTGACCTGCCTGGTGGCACTGGGTGACCCTCAGCCCCTGATATTACAGTGTTCTGGAATCTCTGCAGCTCAGGGCAGACAAGGCCTTAGGGAGCAGACTTGACTCTATTATGGGGAACCCCGGTCACCTTAATCTTGATATAAATGTTGCCAAGAGCAAAACTCAAACCAGCTAGACAGTTGTGCTGGGGAAGAATGGCTGATTTCCTGGCTGTGGGGCTGTGGCAGTCCATGTCCTTCACCTTAGCCTACAGATATCCTATCATCCATTACCATTGAGAATTGTCCTTCATTCCAGTGAAGAGATGGAGGCCCAGAGGGGCTGGCTGCTCCTCAATCAGCCTCAGTCAAGGGTCTGAGTGCAGCAGTGAGTCGGAGGAGCCCCCGGGAAATGCCAGAAGAGGGATGAAGGGAGGCAGGGAGGAAAGAGTTCAGCAAAGCCTGTGCCTTCTGGCCAGCACCCTTGTAGGTGTGCATGTGCAATTCCAACCTCAGTTTCCCCACCCGAGTGAGTTGGGCACGTCTACTGCCACTCCTGTCAGCAAAGGGGCACTTGATCCTGGTCCATCTCTCAAGGACACAGAGAATCTGGCTCCCTGTCACATCTCCATGTCTAGCACTTGGCTTGGTCCAGAGATGGAGCCCATACATTCCAAGTGGGACCTAACTTGGAAGACTCAAATGACTGCAGGCCTCCAGAACCATCTGGAAGATTCTTCCTCACAGGCCCAGCACATCCAAGAGAAGACCTCACTTTTTGATGAAATGTCAGAGGATTTGTAGCCATGTTGAACACCACCGTTTAATGTGTTGGATGCTGGTCTGGGAGTTTTGCAGGCTCAGGATGCTGTCTCCAGGCAGACCCTTGAGGAGGTGGGTGGTACAGGTAGATTTAACTCGGTTTCCTTCTAAGCTCTTGATCCTCCCCCTGCCCCACTTCTGTAAACCACTGAACTTCATTCTTGCATGAAAAACTTCTATTCTGACAGCAAATGCTTACTGAGTTCTAGTCATGGTGACTAAGCTGGATGTGGCCCCTGTTTCCTGGAGTTCACGCACAGGGCTCAGAAAACAAGGAAGCAGCAACGACATGCTGGACTTGGGTCGGGTGAGTGAGGGTGCTGTGAGGAGGTGTCCTGTGGCAAAGAGCCTGGGAAGGCAACTCTGAGAAAGTGACTTTCCAGCTAAGATGGCAGAGCAAAGAAGGCCTGAGACGAGTGCAAACCTGGGCAAGGGCTTTCTAGGCTTTAAGACCAGCTTGTGCGAAGGCCCTAGAAGGCAGCTGAGCTGGGAGTCTCTGAGGGCTGAAAGAAATGAGTCAGGAGGAGACAGAGAGGGTATGAGTGCAGAGGTATGGAGCTGTCATGAGGGCCTTGCAAAGTCTTGAGTCTTGAGGAGGAAATGGGATGGAGGAATACATGAACAGTCCACAGGGCTACCTCAAACCCAAACCCTCTTTACCCACAGGCCACATTCAAGGTCTGCAGGGCTGGCCCCATGGGGACTGGGCCAGCCCTGCGGCCAGATGCTCTCCTCCTTCTCCCGCTCCCACCCTCTGTTCTGGGGTTCCTGTCAGGGAGCAGGGCACAGGCGGTGTGGATCAAAAGCCCCCTGGGGGCTCGGCCTTACCCATCAGGCAAACATCACATTGCTCTGGAATGAGGTGATTTCGAGCAGCCAATGCGAGGAAATGGGTATTTATGTAACGGTGGGCATGGTTTTTATTTTCCCTAATTTTCAGATTACTTTCGATTAGGCCTCTTCGGAGTAGAAAAGGCTTGAAGTGAAATAGATCCTGCCTAAATCATTATGGCCCGCCCGGCCCCAGGCTGCCTCTGCAGACAATTACCCCAGACCCTGGGGTTAGGGGGCAAACTCCAGGCCGGGGCACTTCCTCGGTGCTCACAAGGCAGGGAGAGCCCAGGTCTCAGCCACACGGCCTTTTGTGCTGTGTGGACACACAGCGGCCATTGATTCCACTGTCCCTCTGGCCAGAGGGCTTGGGGGGAGGGAGAAAAGAGAAGTTAATTCCCACCAACATCTGGACTCTATCTCTTCTCCCCACCCCCAACTCAGGACAAGGCGGGGGAGGGGGAGAAGGAAAAAGGAAAAAAAATGCCCAAGCCAAATTCAAATGCTTTCATAAATTTTGCACCAGAAATGTTTTGACGTGAATATTTTTGTCAGTCTCCAGCGTTTGCCAAAAGAAACTCAACTCCACACGACAGCTCGAATATACTCCATAGATGACTCTGGAGCTGCTGGGAGGCTGGGCAGGCTGGGCAATCTGGGCCCCCAGCACCTGCAAGGCACGCGGAGCCTGGCGCCTGGCCTATGGTGGGCAGAGGGGGAGGTCCTGGGGACCCGAGGCCCTGTGGGTGGGTGACACTTGAGCGGCACTGGCCTCTACTGAGGGAAGACCTGGTGTGGCACCTGGAGGCCAAGGTGCTCTTCCCAATGTCCACCCATGAGGTAGCAGAACCACCCAGTCCAGCTGAGCCCGGGCCAATTAGCTGCAAACGATGCCTATAGGAGGTAAACCGAGGGACGGATTGACAGCGTGTTGATACCTCTGGAGGCAAGCATACACATGTGTTAAAAGTGGGTTTCTTCCACAAAATTGAAAAAAGCGATCATTTTTTTATTTTCTTTTTTTCTTAACTATATTTTTCCCACTTTCTTACCATCAATGTAAATTATTAAAAGACTTATTAAAAATCTTTCTCTCTCTCTCTCTCTCTCAAACAATGTATATAGAATTGTCATATATCTAATAATTCCACTTCTGGATAAATATACCCCAAAGAATTGAGATCAGGGTCTTGAAGAGATATTTGCACTCCCATGTTCATAGCAGTATTATTCAGAAGCCCAAAGGGGAAGCAACTCACTGATGTATGAATGGATAAACAAAATATGGTATAGCCATACAGTGGAATACTATTCAAACTTAAAAACGAAATTCTGACACAAGTTAAAGCACAGATGAATCTCGCGGATATCATGCTAAGTGAAATAATGCCTCAAAAGGACAAATGCTGTTTGATTCCACTTATTTGAGGTTACTAGAGTAGTTAGACTCAGAGGCAGAAAGTAGAAAGGTGGGTGCCAGAGGCTGGGGGAGAAGGGGCTGGGGAGTTAGTGCTTAACAGTGATTGAGTTACAGTTATGCAGGACGCCGACGTTCTGGAGATGGATGGTGGTGATGTTTGCACAACACAGTGAAGGTACCTAGCACTGCTCAATTGTCACTTAAAATTGGTTAAAATGGTCAACTTCATCTTATGTCTATTTTACCATGATTAAAAATAATTTGACAATGTGATCTCCACCTTGCCAAATCAATTGTCTCGTCTGGTGTAGTGGCTCTATCCAAAGTTGTCCCCTGGGGGCGGTGGTCTGGCTGGGATGTGCCCCCATGCTGGCTGGCCCTGTGGACTTGTTTTTTCTCATCTGTAGAATGGGACGCTGTTAAGCATGAGACAATGGAATGGATACCCCGTCAGGTGTCCAGGATCAACATAGGGGCACTAAGGACTGAGCTGAGTGGACGTTGTATTTAGACTTGCCTGGCTTCCAGGAGTTGGATCTCCCCTGTTGACACCTAGTGCATCAAGAGCTTTCTAGAAGGGGTGAAGGAAATGGAACCCAGAGTTGGATTCTGAGCCTGAAGGTGGGAGGAACATGGCCCCAGAGGTTGAGGTAGCCCACAGTGGGCAGGCCAGCCCAGCCCCCTCTTCACTCTAGGGCTCTCAGGTGGCTGTTGGGAGTTGGTGGAGGCAGTGGCTAAAGGCAAGCTACATGCCCCATTCTCCCCATCTGTAGACCGGGAAGATGACGCTAACCTCAAGGGCTGCTGTGAAGAGTAAATGAGAGCAGGTTTTGCCACACAGGAAGCACACAGTACCCAGTGTTGGGTTATTAGGCTAGTGCTTGCCATAATCACAGAAAACTAAACAATCTGATCACATGGACCACAGCCTTGTCTAACTCAATGAAACTATGAGCCATGCTGTGTCATGGTGGAGAGTTCTGACAAAATGTGGTCCCATGGAAAAGGGAATGGCAAACCACTTTAGCATTCTTGCCTTGAGAACCCCATGAACAGTATGAAAAGACAAAAATACAGGACACTGAATAATGAACTCCATAGGTCGGTAGGTGCCCAATATGCTAATGGAGATCAGTGGAGAAATAAGTCCAGAAAGAATAAAGAGACAGAGCCAAAGCAAAAACAACACCCAGTTGTGGGATGTGACTGGTGACAGAAGTAAAGTCCGATGCTGTAAAGAGCAATATTACATAGGAACCTGGAATGTTAGGTCCATGAATCAAGGCAAATTGGAAGTGGTCAAACAGGAGATGGCAAGAGTGAACATCGACATTTTAGGAATCAGCAAATTAAAATGGACTGGAATGAATGAATTTAACTCAGATGACCATTATATCTACTACTGTTGGCAGGAATCCCTTAGAAGAAATGGAGTAGCCATCATGGTGAACAAAAGAGTCCAAAATGCAGTACTTGGATGCAATCTCAAAAATGACAGACTGATCTCTGTTCGTTTCCAAGGCAAACCATTCAATATCACAGTAATCCAAGTCTATGCCCCAGCCAGTAATGCTGAAGAAGCTGAAGTTGAATGGTTCTATGAAGACTTATAAGACCTTCTGGAACTAACACCCCCAAAAGATGTTCTTTTCATTATTGGGGACTAGAATGCAAATGTAGGGAGTCAAGAAATACCTGGAGTAACAGGCAAATTTGGCCTTGGAGTACAGAATGAATCAGGGCAAAATCTAATAGAGTTTTGGCAAGAAAACACAGTGATCATAGCAAACATCCTCTTCCAACAACACAAGAGAAGACTCTACATATGGACATCAACAGAAATCAGATTGATTATATTCTTTGCAGCCAAAGATGGAGAAGCTCTATACAGTCAGCTAAAACAAGACCGGGAGCTGACTGTGGCTCAGATCATGAACTCCTTATTGCCAAATTCAGACTTAAACTGAAGAAAGTAGGGCAAACCACCACACCATTCAAGTATGACCTAAATCAAATCCCTTATGATTACACAGTGGAAGTGACAAATAGATTCAAGGGATTAGATCTGATAGATAGAGTGCTTGAAGAACTATGGACAGAGGTTCATGACATTGTACAGGAAACAGGGATCAAGACCATCCCTAAGAAAAAGAAATGCAAAAAGGAAAAATGGTTATTTAAGAAGGCCTTACAAATAGCTAAGAAAAAAAGAGAAGCTAAAGGCAAAGGAGAAAAGGAAAGATATACCCATTTGAATGCAGAGTTCCAAAGAATAACAAGGAGAGATGACAGCCTTCCTCAGTGATCAGTGCAAAGAAATAGAAGAAAACAATAGAATGGGAAAGACTAAAGATTTCTTCAAGAAAATTAGAGATACCAAGGGAACATTTCATGCAAAGATGGGCACAATAAAGGACAGAAATGGCATGGATCTAACAGAAGCAAAAGATATTAAGATGAGGTGACAAGAATACGCAGAAGAACTTTACAAAATAGATATTCATGACCCAGATAATCATGATGGTGTTATCACTCACCTAGAGCCAGACATCCTGGAATGCAAGTCAAGTGGGCCTTAGGAAGCACCACTATGAACAAAGCTAGTGGGGGTGATGGAATTCCAGTTGAGCTATCTCAAATCCTAAAAGATGATGCTGTGAAAGTGCTGCACTCAATATGCCAGCAAATTTGGAAAACTGAGCAGTGGCCACAGGATTGGAAAAGGTCAGTTTTCATTCCAGTCCCAAAGAAAGGCAATGCCAAAGAATGCTCAAACTACCGCACAATTGCACTCATCTCACACACTAGTAAAGTAATGCTCAAAATTCCCCAAGCTAGGCTTCAAGATTACATGAACCATGAACTTCCAGATGTTCAAGTTGGTTTTAGAAAAGGCAGAGAACCAGAGATCAAATTGCCAACATCCACTGGATTGTCAAAAAAGTGAGAGAGTTCCAGAAAAACATCTACTTCTGCTTTATTGACTATGCCAAAGCCTTTGACTGTGTGGATCACAACAAACTGTGGAAAATTCTTCAAGAGATGGGAATGTGAAACCACCTGACCTGCCCCTTGAGAAATCTGTATGCAAGTCAGGAAGTAACAGTTAGTACTGGACATGGAACAACAGACTGGTTCCAAATAGGAAAAGGAGTAGGTCAAGGCTGTATATTGTCACCCTGCTTATTTAACTTATATGCAGAGTACATCATGAGAAATGCTGGACTGGATGAAGCACAGCTGGAATCAAGATATTTGGGAGAAACCTCAGATATTCAGATGACACCACACTTCTGGTAAAAAGTGAAGAAGAACAGAACTAAAGAGCCTATTGATGAAAGTGAAAGAGGAGAGTGAAAAAGTTGGCTCAAAACTCAACATTCAGAAAACTAAAATCATGGCATCTGGTCCCATCACTTCACAGTAAATAGACGGGGAAACAGTGGAAACAGTTAGAGACTTTATTTTGGGGGGCTCTGAAATCACTGCAAATGGTGAGTGCAGCCATGAAATTAAAAGATGCTTGCTCCTTGGAAGAAAAGTTATGACCAACTTAGATAGTTTATTAAAAAGCAGAGACATTATTCTGCCAACAAAGTCAAAGCTATGGTTTTTCCAGTAATCATGTATGGATGTGAAAGTTGGACTTTAAAGAAAGCCAAGCACCGAAGAATTGATGCTTTTGAACTGTGGTGTTGGAGAAGACTCTTAAGAGTCCCTTGGACTGCAAGGAGATCCAACCAGTCCATCCTAAAGGAAATCAGTACTGAATATTCATTGAAAGGACTGATGCTGAAGCTGAAACTCCAGTTCTTTGGCCACCTGATGTGAAGAACTGACTCATTTGGAAAGACTCTGATGCTGGGAAAGATTGAAAGCAGGAGGAGAAGGGGAGGACAGAGGATGAGATGGTTGGATGGCATCACCAACTGAATGCACATGTGTTTGAGTAAACATAGGGAGTTGGTGATGGACAGGGAGGCCTGGCATGCTGCAGTCCATGGAGTGGCAAAGAGTTGGACACGAGAGTGACTGAGCTGACTGACTAACTGCCTCAGTCAAATGAGCAACAGTATTGGCTGTAATAATTTTTATCTAAAGATGTGGATCCCATGTGCTCATTTGTTGTTCCTTCCAAACTACTGAGTACCTGTCCTGTGAGTCTGGAATTGGGACGGGGCTGGCCCTTCTTGGGGGCTGCAGTTCAGCTAGGAGGACAGGAACAATGGGATGATCCGCGACAAAGAGGTCAAAGGGCAGGAGGGAGCCTGCTGAAAATACATACTCACAGGCCCGAGGGACAGGATTCTTGACAGGTATCTTCTCAGGGGAGAGGAGGAATGGTCAGGGCAGGGGGTGATGGTTTTTTACCAGTCCCTGCACACGTGGGATGGGCAGACTCTGTGTTTGGCTATCTGTCATGTCTGGCTTCCAGCACCTCTCCTTACTATCGCATAGTCCTTGGACACAACCCCATGTGCTTGGGCCACATCCTACGTGAGATGGGTTCTGTGTGGCCTACAGGCTGATGCCAGCCTTGACTCACCAGGAGATGGGATGGCTAGCTGTGGGGTTAGCTGGGACTTCCTCCAAAGGTTGTGGCTGACTTGTACCCCATGGCCCATGGGGCCCTGTAGATGAGCAAAGGTGATATGTTTTTTTCTGGGTCTGAGCATTTGACTGTAAGGGAGGGTGATTCTACAGTGCTTTCTCCTTGGTGTGGAGACATCTGGGATGGAGGCGGCTCCTCCAGCCACACAGAAAAAGTTCTCTCCGTGAGTCACACGGGACAAAAATCATGGTAAACAATGGGAATGAGGGGCTCCTGAAGATTTTGTGGGATGCAGACAATGAGTGAGCAAGGTGGGGAAAAAAAGCCCAGCCCCTGGGATTTGTTTCCAGCCCCTGGGATTTGTTTCCAGCCCCTGGGATTTGAGGTTGTTTTCTACTGCTGCAGAATCAAGACTGTCTTGTGTGCTATATATATTTTACATAATTATCTGGATGTCTGAATTTTTAGAAAAAGTTGGGAGTTCTGGCCACATGAGGCTAAATTTCCCACCTGGCCCTGAGTGGATGGGCTGAGTGGCAGCTTTATTGGAGGACAAGACTGTCCCACTCTGCCTCAGTTTCCCATTTTCTCACTCATGCTATCACTATCTCTAGAGGCCCCCATCACTCTGAGTCTCCCACTACTGTGAACCTCTGCTCCAAGGAGATGCTTGGAGACTCAGACATCCTCATGTGGGAGGGGAAACTACCCTCTAGGGACCTTGGCATCCAGTGCTTGGCAGCTTGGGATGGTAGATGCTCATACTATGGTTGCTACTAACTAACTCCTGTGCTCAAGAAATGACAAGATCAATGGAAGGAAGTTGCCCTTACATGGAAGTCTGACCACACGCATGGCCATCTACTCTACTGTCAAGACTGTGCAGATTCTATTCTAAGGGCTCAGAGGAAGATGGTAGACACTGGGAATAAGAGGCTCCTAGGTGACCTTGTCAAAGTCACACAGTTAGTGCAGAGAGGATGCGGCTGGCCAGAAGCCAATGCTTACATTTGCTCACAGGATTTCCTTGTGCCGCTCTCCTGGGGAACGGAAAGCACTCCTGCTTCTCCACCTACTTTCCTCAAAGGTCGTCAGGCTTTGTAAGGTCTCCAAAAGATACTTAGTCTTACTCCTTTCCAGAGGAGAAATCACCTCCGTACATTGCATCAAGTGGCTGCTTGTCCAGTTACAAGCAATTCCCTTGCTTTCCCTCCTGGGTGATCAGGAGAGCCTATTTTCTTACGCTTCCATCTTAACATTTCTGGAGGGAAAATATATCAGACCAAGAGAATGTGCCTCTTTCAAGGTGTCCATGTGAAACACATTGAAGGAATCAGGCCAGCCACCAGTAAATCTCCCCCAAAGAAGCTTATAGACTATGCACCGCAGCAACTCAGCAGAGCTCAGCTACAAGTCCATTGAGGCAGATTCTGATCCTCCTTTTACTGATGAGGAAAACAAGGCACAGGAAGATGGAACAACTGGACCAAAGACACACAGTGAATTGGGGGCAAAGACTTGAGCTAAACCTGCTGCTTTCAAATCCTGCATTTCGCCACCTCTGGTCTGATAAATTCTCCTTCTATTCCTAGAAATCAGGGAAAAAGATTCAAACAAACCTGGATTTTGTTATAGACTATTCCATGTACTATAACTGTGAGACATGGGCAAATCACAATGCCTCTCTGAGCCTGGGGTTCTTTGTTAATAACATGGGCTAAGCACACTCCATTCACAACATGGGAGGATTAGTTCTGACTGTGGGAGGCTCATGTGTGATTAGTTCTATCCTGTCACTCATAACCCTGGGATATTTCTAGAGCTACTCCACTTGGAACGCAGAGTCCCCTTTGTGAAATGCTGGGGTTTCCATCTGGAAACACAATGGGTATTTCCTCTTCACCTGAAAAATTAAGACTGCAAAAATAGGAGAAATTTCTCCCCTCCTTCAACTCTCTTCTTTGGGGATTAAATTATCCTTCTGTTTACTTTGGAAGTATACATACCCAGTCTAAGAGGACAATTTGTAAGGAGGCTGGATCAGGAAAGGCAGTCCACTGGCACTGTCAGGCACGGATAACAGCCAGGCTCTTTCATCTTTCCTTCCTTTCCTTCTGCTTCCCCTTCTTTCTTCCCTTTCTCCCTCCTTCCCTCCTTTCCTTCCCTTTCCTGATTATATCTTATTGGGCAAAATATGTATAACATAAAATCTACCATTTTACCCATTTAAAATATACATAATTTTAAAGTGATGAAACTAAGTGTATTCATAATGTTGTCTAACTATCACTACCATCTGTCTCCAGAACTTTAAAAAAATCATCTCAAATGGAAACTCCATAGCCTCTAAGCAATAACTCCCCATTCCCTACTCTGCCAGCCCCTGGAAACCACCTTTCTGTTCTCTGTCTAGGAATCTGATATAAGTAGAATCATGCAATATACGCCCTTTTGTGTCTGGCTTACTTCACTCGGCATAGTGTCTTCAAGGTTCCTTCATGTTGTAGCATTATTAGGATTTCATTCCTTTAATGGCTGAATAATATTCCATTGTATGTATATACCACATTTGTTTATCCATTCATCTGTTGGTGAACACTTGGGTTGTTTCTACCTTTTAGCTATTGTGCATAATGCTTCTATGAACATGGGTGTACAATGTCTGAGTCTTTACTTTCAGTTCTTCTGGGTATATGCTTAGAAGTGGGAATGTTGCATCATATGGTGGTGGTGATGGTTTAGTTGCTAAGTCGTGTTTGACTCTTGCGAACCCATGGACTGTAGCCTGTTAGGATTCTCTGTCCATGGGATTCTCCAGGCAAGAATATTGGGAGTGGGTTGCCATTTCCTTCTCCAGCATCACATGGTAATTCTATCTTTATCTTTCTGAAGAACTGCCATACTGTTTTCCAGTATGGCTGGACCATTTTACATTCCTATCAATAATGTGTGATATTTGCGATTTTCACATCCTCAACACTTGTTATTTTTGCTTTATGCTTTTTTGTTATTGAGTGGTAGGAGTTCCTTTTATATTTTAAATATTAATCCTTGATCAGATTAATTTGCAAATATCTTCTCCCGTTTTCTGGGTTGTCTTTTCACTCTTCTGGTTGTGATCTTTGACGTACAAAAGTTTTTAATTTTGATGAATCCAATTCATCTACTTTTCTGTTTTTATATTTTGTTTTTTTTTTAATTAGAGGATAATTATTTTTACAATCTTGTGATGGTTTTTGCCATGCATCAACATGAATCAGCATTAGGTATACGTATGTCCCCTCCCTCTTGAACCCGCTTCCCACTTTCCCCCCATCCCACCTCTCTAGGTTGTCACAGAGCACTGGCTTTGGGTTCCCTGCATCTTCCATCAAACTCCCACTGGCTATCTATTTTACATATGGTAATGTATATGTTTCAATGTTATTCTCTCTTTTGTTGTCTATGTTTGTGGTGTCAGAACTAAGGAATCATTGATAAATTCAATGTTGTGAAGATTATTCCTCTTTTTTTCTCACTATGATTTCTATAGTTTTAACTCTTATGTTTAGGTCTTGATACATTCTGAGATAATTTTTGTATATGGGATAAAATAAAGGTAAATTTCATTATTTTTCATGTGGATATGTAGTTTTCCCAGTACCACTTGTTGAAGAAACTTTGTCCCACTGAATGTTCTTGGCAACTTTGTTGAAAATCATTTAGTCAAATATATGAGGGTTTATTTCTCTGGTATTCATTCTATTCCATTGATCTATATGTGCATCATGCCAGATGACACTGTTATTAAAATATATTGATTTATTTATTTACTGGCTGTGCTGGGTTTTTATTGCTGCTCGGGCTTTCCTCTGGTTACAGAGAATAGGGGCTACTCTCTAGTGGTGCACGGGCTTCTCAATGCAGTGACTTCTCTTGAAGTCACTTGCAGAGCACGGGCTCTAGACCACAGACACAATAGTTGTGCCACACAGGCTTAGCTGCTCCAAGACATGTGGGATCTTCCCGATCCAGGGATTGAACCAGTGTCTCCTGCATCGGCACATGGATTCTTTACCACTGAGCCACCAGGGAAGCCCAGACCACACTGTTTTGATTATTGTATTTTTTTAAAGTAAAATTTGAAATTAGGAGGTATGAATCCTCCAACTTTGCTCTTCTTTTTCAGTATTCCCCTGGCTATTTGGGTTATTTAAGATTCCGTATAAATTTTAGAGACAGTTGTTCTATGTCTACAAAAAATGCTGTAGATATTTTTTTTAATAAAGATTGCATTAAATTTGTAGGTCACTTTTGGCAGCATTGTGATCTTTACAATATTAAATCTTCCAATTCAGGAACACAGGATATCTTTAGCTCTATGTGTTCTTTAATCTCTTTCAGCAATGTTTTGTAGTTTTCAATGTATAAGCCTTTTGTATATTTTGTTAAATTTATTCCTGAATATTTTATTCTTTCTTGATGCTATTGTAAACAGGATTATTTTCTTAATTCCATTTTCATTGTTACTGTATAGAAATGCAACTGATTTGAACCTGTTGATTTGGTATCATTCAAATTTATTGAATTCATGTATTAGCTCTGATAGCTGCATGTGTGTGTAGATTCTTTAGTGTTTTCTACATATAATATCATGTCATATTTGAACAGAAATAATTTTACTTCTTCCTTTCCTATTTGGATAACATTTATTTCTTTTTGTTGCCTAATTGATCTGACAAGAATTACAGTATTCATTGTTGTTGTTGTTATTGAAGAATAAATGACATACAGGGGATTCCCAGGTGGCTCAGTGATAAAGAATTTGCCTGGCAATGCAAGAGATGTAGGGATATGGGTTGGATCAGGAAGATCCCTGGAGGAGGAAACAGTAACCCACTCCAGCATTCTTGCCTGGAAAATGCCATGGACAAAGGAGCCTGGTGGGCTACAGCTTTGAAGATTGCAAAGAGTCGGATGTAACTGAGCACAAACACATACGGATGACATACAATATCATATTAGTTTCAAGTACAACATAATGATCTGACTTTTAGGTTGATGTAGTCCCATTTGTTTATTTTTGCTTTTGTTGCCTTTGCCTGAGGAGACAGATCCAAAAAAAATATTTTGCTAAGATCAAGGTCAAAGAGAGTACTGCCAAGGTTTTCTTCTAGGAGTTTTATGTTTT
Source organism: Capra hircus (assembly GCF_001704415.2). Lineage (NCBI taxonomy): Eukaryota > Metazoa > Chordata > Mammalia > Artiodactyla > Bovidae > Capra > Capra hircus. Next base: position 84,788,778 of record NC_030815.1, read on the forward strand.
CAGGTCTTACGTTTATATCTTTAATTCATTTTGGGTTTATTTTTGTATATGGTGTAAGAAAGTGACCCACTTTCATTCTTTTGCATTTAACTGTGTCTAGCTGTCCCAACATCATTTATTGAAGTTACTCTTTTCCTCACTTTTTATTCTTGTCCCTTTGCCATAAACTAATTGGCCATATAAGTGTGGATTTGTTTCTGGGCTCTCTGTTCTATTCCACTGTCTGTTTTTGTGTCAGTATCATGCAGTTTTAAATTACTATAGCTTGTGCAGTATAGTTTTAAATCAGGGCACATGCTACCTCCAGTTTTGTTTTTTTCCTTTGAAATTGTTTTGGTGATTTGGGGTCTTTCGTGATTCCATAAAAATTTTAGGATTATTTATTCCTGTTATTTACAAAAACATCACTGTTATTTTGACAGGGGTTGCATTGAATCTGTAGGTGGCTTTGGGTAGTATGGACATTTTAACAATACTTCTTCCAAGCTATGAGCATGGTATATCTTTCCTTTAATTTGTGTTGTCTTCAGTTTCTTTCATCAGAGTCTTATGGTTTTCAGAGTATAGATCTTTCATTTTCTTAATTTAGTTTATTCCTAGGTATTTCATTAGTTTTGATGCACTTGTAAATGAGATTGTTTTCTTTTTTCTAAATTTCTCTTTCTTACAGGTCACTATTAGTACACAGAAATGCAACCAATTCATGTGTATCATTTTTGTATCTCCCAGCATTACTTAAATTATTAGTTCTAATAGCTTAATGATGGGGTTTTTAGGATTTCCATATATAAAATCACATCATCTACAAATAGTGACAGTTTGGCTTGCTCATTTCCTTTTAAAAAGGCTTCCCCCCCCCTTTTAAATTATTTATTTTTATTGAAGGATAATTGCTTTACAGAATTTTGTTTTCTGTCAAACCTCAACATGAATCAGCATAGTAACATATATCCCCTCCCATCTGAACCTCCCTCCCATCTCCTGCCCCATCCTACCCCTCTAGAGTGATACAGAGCCCCTGTTTGAGTTTCCTGAGCCATACAGCAAATTCCCATTGGCTATCTATTTTACATATGGTAATGTAAGTTTCCGTGTTACTCTGTCCATACATCTCACCCTCTCCTCCCCTCTCCCCAAGTCCATAAGTCTATTCTCTATGTCTGTGTCTCCATTGCTGCCCTGTAAATAAATTCTTCAGTACCATTTTTCTAGATTCTGTATATATGCATTAGAATATGATATTTATCTTTCTCTAACTCTCTTCACTCTGTATAATAGGTTCTAGGTTCATTCACCTCATCAGAACTGACTCAAATGCATTCCTTTTTTATGGCTGAGTAATATTCCATCATGTATATGTACCACAACTTTCTTATCCATTCATCTGTCGATGGGCCTCTAGGTTGCTTCCATGTTCTAGCTGTTGTAAATAGTGCTGCAATGAACAATGGGATACATGTGATTTTTTCAATTTTCAAAATGGTGGTTTTATTGCTAGTTTTTTAAGGAATCTCCATACTGTTTTCCACAGTGGCTGTATCAATTTACGTTCCCACCAACAGTGCAAGAGCATTCCCTTTTCCCCACACCCTTGCCAACATTTATTTTTCGTAGACTTTTTAACGATGGCCATTCTGACTGGTGTCAGGTGATATCTCATTGTAGTTTTGGTTTGCATTTCTCTAGTAATGAGTGATATTGAACATCTTTTCATGTGTTTGTTAGCCATCCATATGTCTTCTTTGGAAAAATGTCTGTTTAGGTCTTTTGCCCTTTTTGATTGGGTTGTTTGTTTTTCTAGCATTAAGTTGTATGAGCTGCTTTTATATTTTGGAAATTAATCCTTTGTCAGTTGTTTCACTTGCTATTATTTTCTCCCATTGTCTTTTCATCTTGCTTATGCTGTGAAAGTGCTGCACTCAATATGCCAGCAAATTTGGAAAACTGAGCAGTGGCCATAGGATTGCAAAATGTGTTTTCATTCCAATCCCAAAGAAAGGCAATGCAAAAAATGCTCAAACTACTGCACAATTGCACTCATCTCACATGCTAGTAAAGTAATGCTCAAAATTCTCCAAGCCAGGCTTCAGCAATATGTGTGAACTTCCAGATGTTCAGCTGGTTTTAGAAAAGGCAGAGGAACCAGACATCAAATTGCCAACATCTGCTGGATCATCAAAAAAGCAAGAGAGTTCCAGAAAAACATCTATTTCTGCTTTATTAACTATGCCAAAGCCTTTGACTGTGTGGATCACAATAATCTGGAAAATTCTGAGAGAGATGGGAATACCAGACCACCTGACCTGCCTCTTGAGAAACTTGTATGCAGGTCAGGAAGCAACAGTTAGAACTGGACATGGAACAACAGACTGGTTCCAAATAGGAAAAAGAGTACGTCAAGGCCGTATATTGTCACCCTGCTTATTTAACTCCTATGCAGAGTACATCATGAGAAATGCTGGGCTGGAGAAAGCACAAGCTGGAGTAGAGATTGCCAGGAGAAATATCAATAATCTCAGATATGCAGATGACACCACCCTTATGGCAGGAAGTGAAGAGGAACTAAAAAGCCTCTTGATGAAAGTGAAAGAGGAGAGTGAAAAAGTTGGCTTAAAGCTCAACACTCAGAAAACGAAGATCATGGCATCTGGTTCCATTACTTCATGGAAAATAGACGGGGAAATGGTGGAAATAGTGTCAGTTTATTTTTTGGGGCTCCAAAATCACTGCAGATGGTGACTGTAGCCATGAAATTTAAAGATGCTTACTCTTTGGAAGAAAATTTATGACCAACTTAGATAGCATATTAAAAAGCACAGGCATTACTTTTCCAACAAAGGTCCATCTAGTCAAGGCTATGGTTTTTCCAGTGGTCATGTATGGATGTGAGAGTTGGACTCTGAAGAAAGCTGAGCGCCGAAGAATTGATGGTTTTGAACTGTGGTGTTGGAGAAGACTCTTGAGAGTCCCTTGGGCTGCAAGGAGATCCAACCAGTCCATTCTGAAGGAGATCAGCCCTGGGATTTCTTTAGAAGGACTGATGCTAAAGAAGAAACTCCAATACTTTGGCCACCTGATGTGAAGAGCTGACTCATTGGAAAAGACTCTGATGCTGGGAGGGATTGGGGGCAGGAGGAGAAGGGGATGACAGAGGATGAGATGGCTGGCTGGCATCACCAACTCAATGGAGATGAGTTTGGGTAAACTCCAGGAGTTGGTGATGGACAGAGAAGCCTGGTGTGCTGCGATTCATGTCGCAAAGAGTCAGACACGACTGAGTGACTGAACTCAACTGAACTGATAGTTTCCTTTGCTGTGCAAAAGCCTTTAATTTTAATCAGGTCCCACTTGTTTACTTTTGTTTTTATTTCCATTACTCTAGGAGGTTGGGTCATAGAGGATCTTGCTTTGATTTATGTCATCAAGTGTTCTGCCTATGTTTTCCTATAAGAGTTTTACAGTTTCTGGTCTTACATTTAGGTCTTTAATCCATTTTGAGGTTTTTTGTGTGTGTGTATGTTGTTAGGAAGTGTTCTAATTTCATTCTTTTCCATGTAGTTATCCAGTTTTCCCAGCACCATTTATTGAAGAGGCTGTCTTTGCCCCATTGTATATTCTTGCCTCTTTTGTCAAAAATAAAGTACCCATAGGTGCATAGATTTATTTCTTGGCCTTCTGTCTTGTTCCATTGGTCTATATTTCTGTTTTTGTGCCAGTACCATACTGTCTTGATGACTGCAGCTTTGTAATATAATCTGATGTCAGAAAGGTTGATTCCTCCAGCTTCATTCTTCTTTCTCAAGACTGCTTTGGCTATTCTTTGGTATTTCCATATTAGCTGTGAAATTTTTGTTCAAGTTCTGTGAAAAATGCCATTGGTAATTTGATAGGGATTGCATTGAATCTGTTGATTGCATTTGGTAGCATAGTCATTTTTACAATATTGATTCTTCCTACCCAGGAACATGGAAGGTCTCTCCATATGTTTATGTTATCTTTTATTTCATTCATCAGTGTCTTATAGTTTTCTGTGTATAGTTCTTTTGTCTCCTTAGTTAAGTTTATTCATAGATATTTAATTTTTTTTGTTGCAGTGGCGAATGGGATTGATTCCTTAATTTCTCTTTCTAATTTTTCATTGATAGTATATAGAAATGCAAGTGATTTCTATGTATAGATTTTGTACCCTGCAACTTTGCTAAATTCACTGATTAGCTTTAGTAATTTTCTGATTAGGGTTTTCTATGAACAGTATCATTTCATCTGCAAACAGTGAGAGCTTTACTTCTTCTTTTCTAATCTGGATTCCTTTTATTTCTTTTTCTTCTCTGATTGCTATAGCTATCCAGAACTATGTTGGATAATAGTGGTGAAAGTGGACACCTTTGTCTTTTTCCTGGTCTTAAGGAGAATGCTTTCAGTTTTTCACCACTGAGAATAATGTTTGCTGTAGGCTTATCATACATGGACTTTACTATGTTGAGGTAGGTTCCTTCTATGCACATTTTTTGAAGTTTTAATCATAAATAGGTGCTGAATTTTGTCAGAGGCTTTTTCTGCATCTATTGAGATTATCATGTGGTTTTTATCTTTCAATTTGTTAATATGCTGTATCACATTGATTGATCTGCATATATTGAAGAATCCTTGCATTCCTGGAATAAATCCAACTTGATCATAGTGTTTTAGCTTTTTGATATGTTACTGAATTCTGTTTGCTAAAATTTTGTTGAGGATTTTTGCATCTATGTTCATCAGTGATATTGGCCTGTAGTTTTCTTTTTTTGTGTTGTCTTTGTCTGGTTTTGGTTTCAGGGTGATGATGGCCTCATAAAATGAGTTTGGAAGTGTTCCTTCCTCTGCAATTTTTTGAAAGAGTTTTAGAAGGATGGGCATTAGCTCTTGTCTAAACGTCTGATAGAATTCTCCTGTGAAGCCATCTGGTCCTGGGCTTTTGCTTTTGGGGAGATTTTTGATCACAGCTTCAATTTCAGAGCTTGTAATTGGGTTGTTCATAATTTCTATTTCTTCCTGGTTCAGTCTTGGAAGATTGAACTTTTCTAAGAATCTGTCCATTTCTTCCAGGTTATCCATTTTATTGCCATATAGTTGTTCATAATAGTCTACTATAATCTTTTGTATTTCTGCGTTGTCTGTTGTAACCTCTCCTTTTTCATTTCTAATTTTGTTGATTGGATTCTTCCCTCCTTTTTTTATGACGAGTCTGGCTAAAGGCTTGTCAATTTTGTTTATCTTCTCAAAGAACCAGCTTTTAGTTTTATTAATCTTTTCTATTGTTTCTTTCATTTCTTTTTCATTTATTTCTGCTCAGAACCTTATGATATATTTCCTTATACTAATTTTATTTATTTATTTATTTTTTTGTTCTTCTTTTTCCAGTTGTTTTAGGTGTAAAGTTAGGTTGTCAATTCGATGTTTTTCTTATTTCTTGAGGTAGGATTGTATTGCTGTAAACTTCCCTATTAGAACTGCTTTTCTGCATCCCATAGATTTTGAGTTGTCTTGTTTTCATTGTCATTTGTTTTTAGAAATTTTTTATTTCCCCTTTGATTTATTCAGTAACCTGTTGGTTATTTAGAATCGTGTTGTTTCATCTCCATGTGTTTGTATTTGTTACAGTTTCTTTCTTGCAATTGATACCTAGTCTCACAGCATTGTGGTCGGAGAAGATGTTTGATATGATTTTGATTTTCTTAAGTTTACTGAGGTTTGATTTGTGACTCAAGATGTGGTCTATCCTGGAAAATGTTCCATGTGCTCTTGAGAAGGTGTATTTGTCTGCATTTGGATGGAATGTCCTGAATATATAAATGAGATCCGTCTCATCTAATGTATCATTTAAGACTTGTGTTTCCTTATTAATTTTCTGTTTTGATGATCTGTCCATTGGTGTGAATGGGGTGTTAAAGTCTCCTACTATTTTTGTGTTACTGTCAATTTCTCCTTTTATGTCTGTTAGTGTTCATCTTATGTATTGAGGTGCTCCTATGTTGAGTGCGTATATACTCACAATTGTTATGTCTTCCTCCTGGATTGATCCCTTGATCATTATGTAGTGTCCTTCCTTATCTCTTGTAATCTTTATTTTAAGGTCTATTTTGCCTGAATAAAGATTACTACTCCAGCTTTCTTTTGCTTCCCATTTGCATGGAATATATTTTTCCATCCTCTCACTTTCAGTCATATGTGTCTTGAGGTCTGAAGTGGGTTTCTTGTAGACAGCGTGTAAATGGGTCTTGTTTTTGAATCCATTCAGCCAGTCTGTGTCTTTTGGTTGGAGTATTTAATCCATTTACATTTAAAGTAATTCTTGATATATATGTTCCTATTTCCCTTTTCTTAATTGTTTTGGGTTGATTTTGTAGATCTTTCCCCCTCTCCTGTATATCTTGACTATAGAAGTCCTTTTAACATTTGTTGTAAAGCTGGTTTGGTGGTACTGAATTCTCTTAACTTTTGCTTGTCTGAAAAGCTTTTTATTTCTCCATCAGTTTTGAATGAGATCCTTGCTGGGTACAGTAACCTTGGTTTAGATTTTCCCCTTTCTGTACTTTATATATATCCTGCCATTCCCTTCTGGACTACAGAGTTTCTGCTGAAAGATCAGCTGTTAAGCATATGGAGTTTCACTTGTATGTTACTTGTTGCTTCTCCCTTGCTGCTTTTAATATTCTTTCTTTGTGTTCAGTCTTTGTCAGTTTGATTAGTATGTGTCTTGGCATATTTCTCCTTGGGTTTATCCTGTATGGGACTCTTTGTGCCTCTTGGACTTGATTGACTATTTCCTTTTTCATGTTGGGAAAATTTTCAACTATAATTTCTTCAAAAATTTTCTCACACCCTTTCTTTTCCTCTTTTCTTCTGGGACCCCTATAATTCTAATGTTGGTGCACTTGATATTGTCCCAGAGGTCTCTGAGGTTATCTTCAGTTCTTTTCATTCTTTTTACTTTATTCTTTTCTTCAGAAGGCATTTCCACCATTTTATCTTCCAGCTCAATGATTTGTTCTTCTGTTTCAGATAGTCTGCTATTGATTCCTTCTAGAGTATTTTTAATTTCAGTAATAGTGTTGTTTGTCTTTGCATATTTATTCCTTAATTTTTCTAGGTCTTTGTTAATTGATTCTTGTATTTTCTTCATTTTGTTTTCAACATTTTTTTTAATAATCTTTACTATCATTATTCTGAATTATTTTTCAGGTAGTTTGTCTATTTCCTCTTCATTTATTTGGACTTTTGTGTTTCTAGTTTGTTCCTTCATTTGTGTCGTATTTCTCTGCCTTTTCATTATTTATTTATTTATTTTTTACTTACTGTGCTTGAGGTCTTCTTTTCCCAGGCTTTACATTTGAATTCTTTCTTCCTTTTGGTTTCTGCTCTCCTAAGTTAGTAGAGGAAGGAAATAATAAAACTAGAGCAGAGATAAATGAAATAGAGAATAGACAAATCAATGTTGGCTAAAAATTAAGAGGGAAATTTTACCATATGTGACAACATGGATGAACCTTGAGGACATTATGCTACAAAAGAAGCCAGTCACAAAAGGACAAATACTTCATGATTCTACTCTCATGATATATCTAATAGATTAATAGACTCAGAGAATGGAGGCTGCCAGGGGTGGGGTGGGGAGAAATAAGTTTCTATTCAGCAGAGGTAAAGTTTTGAGTTATGCAAGTTAAATAAGTTCTAGAGATCTTATGTAAAGAGATCTTATGTAAAGATCTTATGTTCAGCTGTAAAGAGCCTCTGGATGAGGGTGAAAGAGGAGAGTGAAAAAGCTGATTTGAAACTCAACAGTCAAAAAACTAAGATCATGGCATTTGATCTCATCACTTCATGGCAAATAGAAGGGGAAAATGTGGAACCAGTGACAGATTTTGTTTTCTTAGACTCCAAAATCACTGTGGAAGGTGACTGCAGCCATGAAATTAAAAGATATTTGCTCCTTGGAAGGAAAGCAAACTAAGACAATACATTGAAAAGCAAAGATATCACTTTGCCTGCAAAGGTCTGTATAGTCAAAACTATGGTTTTCCCAGGAGTCATGTATAGATATGAAGTTTGGACCCTAAAGAAGGCTGAGTGGTGAAGAATCAACGCTTTCAAATTGTGGTGCTGGAGAAGACTCTTGAGAGAGTCCTATGGACTGCAAGAAGATCAAACCAGTCAATCCTAAAGGAAATCAACCCCGAGTAGTCATTGGAAGGACTGATCCTGAAGTTGAAGCTCCAATACTTTGGCCACCTGATGTAAAGGGCCAATTCACTGGAAAAGACTCTGAGGCTGGGAAACATTGAAGGTGTAAGAAGAGGGTAGCAGAGAATAAGATGGTTAAATAACATCATGAACTCAATATGGCTTCCCTGGTGGCTCAGACGGTAAAGCGTCTGCCCACAATGTGGGAGACCTGGGTTCAATCCCTGGGTCGGGAAGATCCCCTGGAGAAGGAAATGGCAACCCACTCCAGTACTCTTGCCTGGAAAATTCCATGGACAGAGGAGCCTTGTAAGCTACAGTCCACAGGGTCGCAAAGAGTCGGGCACAACTGAGCAACATCACTTCACTTCAATATGTCTGCAAATTTGGAAAACTGAGCAGTAGCCACAGAATCGGAAAATGTCAATCTTCATACCAATTTCCAAGAAGGACAGTACTAAAGAATGTTCAGACTACCAGACAATCACACTCACTTCCTATGCTAGAAGTGTATGCTCAAAATCCTTCAAGCTAGGCTTCAGCAGTACTTGAATCAAGAACTCCCAGATGTATAGGCTGGGTTCAGAAATGGCAGAGGAATCAGAGATCAAATTACCAGCAATTGCTGAACCATAGAGAAAGCAAGGGAATTCCAGAAAACATTTACTTCTGCTTCATTGACCATGGTAAAGCCTTTGACCGTGGATCACAACAAATTTTGGAACAATTTTAAAGAGATGGAATATCAAACCACCTTACCTGCCTCCTGAGAAACCTGTATGCAGATCAAGAAGCAACAGTTAGAACCAGACATGGAATAATGGACTGGCTCAAAATTGGGATAGAAATATGTCAAGGCTGTATATTGTCACCTGCTTATTTAACTTATATGCAGAGTACATCATGCAAAATGCTGGGCTGCATGAAGCTAAGGTGAAATCTAGATTGCTGGGAGAAATATAAATAACCTCAGATATGCAGATGACACCACCCTAATGGTAGAAAGCAAAGAGGAACTAAAGAGCCTGTTGATGAATGTGAAAGAGGAAAGCGAGAAAGCTGGCTCAAAACTCAACATTCAAAAAGCTAACATCATGGCATCCAGTCCCATCATTTCATGGCGAATAAATGGGGAAACAACGGAAACAGGAAACAATGGAAACAGTGACAGACTTTATTTTCTTGGGCTGCAAAATCACTGTGGATGGTGATTGCAGCCATGAAATTAAAAGACACTTGCTCCTTGGAAGAAAAGCTATGATGAACCTAGACAGTATATAAAAAATAGAGACAACACTTTGCTGACAAAGGTCCGTATAGTCAAAGCTAGGGTTTTTCCAGTAGTCATATACAGATATGAGAGCTAGACCATAAAGAAGGCCGGTTGCTGAAGATTTGATGCTTTTGAACTGTGGTGTTGGGAAAGACTCTTGAGAGTCCATTGGACTGCAAGATCAAACCAGTCAATCCTAAAGGAAATCAATCCTGGCTATTCATTGGAAGGATTGATGCGGAAGCTGAAGCTCCAATACTTTGGCCAGCTGATGCGAAGAGCTCATTGTAGAAGACCCTGATGGTGGGAAATATTGAGGGCAGGGGGAGAAGGGTGGGACAGAGGATGAGATGGTTGGATGGTATCATCTATTCAATGGACATCAGTTTGAGCAAACTCAGGGAGATAGTGAAGGACAGGGAAGACTGGCATGCTGCAGTCAGTCCATGGGGTTGCAAAGAGTTGGACACAGCTGAGTTACTGAACAACAACAATCACATTGATTAATTTGTAGGTATTGAAAAATCCTTGCATCCTTAGGATAAACCTCACTCGATCATGGTGCATGATCCTTCTAACATATTGCTGGATTCAGTTTACTAACATTTTGTTGAGGATTTTTACATATGTATTTATCAGTGATATTGGCCTGTAATATTCTTTTTTTGTGTGATATCTTTCTGGTATTGGTATCAGGGGATGATGGCCTCATAGAAAGAATTTGAAAATGGTCCCTCCTCTGTAGTTTTTTGGAATCATTTCAGAAGGATAGCTTTTAACTCTTCTCTAAATGTTTGTTAGAATTCACCTGTGAAGCTATCTGGTCCTGCAGTTTTGTTTGTTGGGAGTTTTTAAATTACTGACTCAACATCATTACTGGTAATTGGTCCATTCATATTTTCTATTTCTTCCTGCTTTAGTCTTGGGAGATTGTACATTTCTAAGAATTTATGTTTCTTCTAGATTGTTTGGGCTTCCCTCATAGCTCAGTTGGTAAAGAATCTGCCTGAAATGTAGGAGACCCTGGTTCAATTCCTGGGTCAGGAAGATCTGCTGGAGAAGGGATAGGCTATCCACTCCAGTATTCTTGGGCTTCCCTTGTGGCTCTGCTGGTAAAGAATCTGCCTGCAATGTAGGAGACCTGAGCTCGATCCCTCATTTTGGAAGTTCCCCTGAAGAACGGAAAGGCTACCCACTCCACTATTCTAGCCTGGAGAATTCCATGGACTGTATAGTCTGTGGGGTCACAAAGAGTCAGACACAAATTTCACTTTCTAGATTGCACATTTTATTTGCACATAGTTGTTCATAGCAGTCTCCTAAGATTCTTTGTATTAGTGTTGTCTGTCATAACATCTTTATTTCTGATTTTATTGACGTGGGTCCTCTCCCTTTTTTCTTGAGGCTGACTAAAATTTACCAATTTTGTTCATCTTTTCAAAAAATAGACTTTTAGTTTCATTGGCCTTTTCTATCTTTTCAAATCTTCCTGATCTGGGGCCCAAATCATCACCCCCTTGCCATTCTACTCTACAGTGGGCCATCGGTGCCACCTGGGCCTTGGTACCTCATATTGCTGTGCCTTCTGCAGCCATGCTGTTCAGTGTCTTCCCATGTGGAGGGGTGCTTCTTCCAGTGCCATTCCTCTGCCTGTCATTGCCTCACCTGCAAAGCTGCTCCTGGTCCTCAGTGTGAGGGGGATTCATGACGGGGCTTGATGCTGTTATGACAGCCAATGTGTGTGTACTTGTATGCTCACAAATGTGCATTGTTCTGGCACGTGGTCCCAGATCTTCAAAATATTGTCTAAGAGGCCTATGAGTCCCAGGCATTTAGCTCACATTCCCATCAGGATTCAGGTGCATAGCACCCTTGACCCACTCCTTCTCCAGGGTTCACACCATATACAGCTTTGACCCTGTAGCCATCACACCATCTGTTTGTGGAGTCTATTTTCCTGGCTGTTCAAGATTTGTGAACAAGCTCCCATGATTGTTTCCTTAGTGACCACAATGATGATCACCCTGATTGAGCAGATTCTAATGTTTTCCTTGCGATCAGCTTCCTAACAGGCTTTCAGCTTTTTCTTTTTTAATTGAGTTTTAACAATTAAAATTTTTTCTTGTAAACATTGTTTACTATATTTATAATATATGTGATTGTGTGCATACTAAGTCAATCAGTCATGTCTGACTCTTTGAAACACTATGGACTATAGCCTGCCAGGCTCCTCATCTGTGGATTCTACAGGCAAGAATACTGGAGTGGGTTTCTGTGCCCTCCTCCAGGGGATCTCTCTGACCCAGGAATTGAACCCACATCTCTTACATCTCCTACGTTGGCAGGCAGGTTCTTTACCACCAGTGCCACGTGGAAAGACCTATGTGTGTATTTGTTTTAGTCGCTCAGCTGCATTAATCTCTGCGACCCCAAGGACTGTAACACACCAGGCTCCTTTATCCATGGAATTCTTCAGGCAAGAATACTGGAGTGGGTTGCCATTTCCTTCCTCAGGGGATCTTCCCAACCCAGGGACTGAACTCAGATCTCCTGCATTACAGGCAGATTCTTTACCATCTGAGACATATCTGCTTCATTATAGGGGAGCCCTAGAATATACATATATACATGTATACACATATACCTGTATCTGTTCATTTTCAAATTCTTTCCTCATTTAAATTATTACAAAATACTGAGCAAAGTTCCTTGTGCTGTAGAGTAGGTCCTTGTTGGTTATCTATTTTAAATATAGTGTATATATCAGTCTCAAACTCTCAATTTATTCCTCCCCACCACTTTTCCCCTTTGGTAACCAGAGTTTGTTTTTTAAATCTATGTGCCCGTTTCTGTTTTGTAAATAAATTCATTTGTATCATTTTTTATATTCCACATATAAGCAATATCATATATTTGTCTTACTTTGTCTGACTTACTTCACTTTGTATGGTAGTTTCCAGGTCTATCCATATTGCTGCAAATGGCATTGTTTCATCCTTTTTTAATGGCTGAATAATGGTCCATGGTGTATACATACCACATTTTTAAAATCCAAACTTTAAACTTTTTATTTTGTATTGAGGTATAGCTGATTAAAAATGTGGTAGTCTCAAGAGAAAAGTGAAGGACTCAACCATACATATACAAGTATCCATTCTCCTGTAAGCCCCCCTCCCCTTCCCATCAAGGCTGGCACATAACATTGAGCAGAATTCCATAGGCTATACAATAGGCCCTTTTTGGTTACCCATTTTAAATACAGCAGTGTGTACATGACCTTCCCAAGGTCCCTAACCTTTCTCCCTGGCAATTGTAAGTTAGTTTTCTAAGTCTGTGAGTCTCTTTCTGTTTTGTAAGTAAGTTCATTTGTATCATTTCTTTTTAGATTCCACATATAAGGGATGTCATGCCGTATTTCTCCTCTGACTGACTTACTATGACACTCTCTAGGTCCATCCATATAGCTGCAAATGGAATTATTTAATTCTTTTTAATGGCTCAGTAATTGTTAGATAGCATCACTGACTCAATGGACTTGAATCTGAGCAAACTTTGGGAGACAGTGACAGGGAAGCTTGGTGTGCTGCAGCCCAGGAGAGAGCAAAGAGCTGGACACAACTTAGTGACTGAACAACAACAGCAATATTCTATTGTATATATGTAACAAATTTTTATCCATTCCTCTGTTGATGGACATTTAGGTTGTTTCCATGTCTTGGCTATTGTAAACAGTGCTGCAGTAATCATTGTGGTGCATGTAACCTTTTGGATTCTGTTTTTCTCCAGATATATGCCTAGGAGTCAAGGCAATGGCAACCCACTCCAGTACTCTTGCCTGGAAAATCCCATGGCTAGAGGAACCTGGAAGGCTGAGTCCATGGGGTCGCTAAGAGTCGGACACTACTGAGTGACTTCTCTTTCACTTTTCACTTTCCTCCATTGGAGAAGGAAATGGCAACCCACTCCAGTGTTCTTGCCTGGAGAATCCCAGGGAGAGGGGAGCCTGGTGAGCTGCCGTCTACAGGGTCACACAGAGTCGGACACGACTGAAGCAACTTAGCAGCAGCAGCAGCAGCATGCCTAGCAGTCAGATTGCAGGGACATATGGTAGTTCTATTTTTAGTTTTTTAAGGAACCTCCATACCTGCCAGGGTCCAGTCCCGGTGGATCCAGGGAATTCCAAGGGTGGACGGAGTCAGTGAGGAAAAATCTTATTTATTTATTAATATAAGATTAGATTAGGGAGAAATAGTGTAGCAGGAAAATTAAGTGGAGAAAGAAGGCTGAATAACTTGGTTTACGTGGAAAGCCAATAAAGTTCCAGACAAGGAGGTTGCACCATCTATGTTAGGCCACCGGCGTCCTCTTGAATATTGGGGGGTGCCCCGCCTTGGGCTCCACCTCGCGTGGATCTTAAAAGCCGGGACAAGTAAGTAGACATGGTGAGCCTCCACGCCCCAGATGGGAATTCAGCCAGAAATTAGAGAGGAGACACGGGGGAAACCAGTCCAGCGACTGGCCCGTCCTCTATTGTTCAGAAGGCCTTTTATACTTTTTGATTATACATAGAGATCAATGGGTAACACAAAGTTATGCAGCGTTAGCAGTCCAGACTCTTATCAAAACCAGGCTTTTCTCTCTGCATATCTAATTGTATACACAAGTCTTAGGTGATTTACATAATCTTCTGGCCAAAAAGGACCAATTAACATTTTACAGCCTTTTCTTCTGATAAGGGTTTGTCAACCAGAAGACTTATTTATGTTGATCTTCCCAAAGTCTGGTGCCACTCTCAGAAAGCACTAAATAAAGTTACATTCTTACATAGCAAAGACACAGCAATTTATAACAAGTAAAAGGGGTACAGTGATTTATAACAAAAGAAAAGTAGTTAACTCAAAAGTCTAGTGTTGCTAACATCAAAGCTATTATATATCTTTTTCCATATCCCGTTTACATTGATTAACATCCTCCCAGGTGCCTAAAAGATAAAGAATATGGAGGCCTGGTGGCAATCATTGAGTCAACAGTAAAAACCTGTCACCAATATGATTTTTAGCTCTTTAGAAAAGGCTCTGTATCTTTAAGACGCTTTTAAGCTTTGTGCCTCTTGCGGTTGGGGGGCTGCAAACAATTCACAAGCTGTAAGAGGTCTGAGTAACCTGTTAGGCAAGCTAGAGAGCTATCAGAGGGGTTTAACTGAAAGATCCCTTTCAAATGCAGAAGACTAAAGCCCTGATTTGACTTTTTTCAGAAAATATCAGAAGAGCAGAGTACAAAAGCTGGCAGATTTTTTGGTTTTTGGGGGTACATGCTCAGGAAATTCCAGGGGGATCCCCTGAAGCCTAATCACGTCCTTGTGTTTTGTCAGGCTTCCTTCCTCATGACCTTGTCACGGGCGCGATTCCTCATGCTGGCTCCCGGCACATACCGTTCTCCATGGGGTCATACCAGTTTATATTCCCACCAACACTGTAGGAGGGTTCCCTTCTCTCCACACCCTCTCCAGCATTTGTTGTGTACCGCATCTTCTTTATCCACTTATCTATCCATAGACATTTAGGTTGCTTCCGTGTCTTGGCTATTGTAAACAGTGTTGCAATAAACATTTCAATGCATATATCCTTTTGAACCATGGTTTTTTCTAGCTCCTGGGATTTCTCCAGGAGCTATTGTATGGTAGCTCTATTTTTAGCATTTAAAGGAACTTCCATACTGTTCTCCATAGTTGCTGTACCAATTTACATTCCCATCAACAGTATAAGAGGGTTGGTCCCTTCTCTCTACGCAACCTCTGCTGTTGCTGCTGCTGCTGCTGCTATGTCGTTTCAGTCGTGTCTGACTCTGTGCATCCCCATAGACGGCAGCCCACCAGGCTCCCCCGTCATTGGGATTCTCCAGGCAAGAATACTGAAGTGGGTTGCCATAGTATTTGTTATTTGTAGACTTTTAAATGATGGCCATTCTGACCAGTGTCAGGTGGTACCTTATGTAGTTTTGATTTGCATTTCTCTAATAATTAGTGACAATGAGTATCTTTTCATGTGCTTGTTGGCCATCTATATGTGTTCTTTGGAGAAATATTTTTTTAGGTCCTTGGCCCATTGTTTGATTGGGTTGTTTGCTTTTTCAATATTGAGCTGCATAAGCTTATTTTGGAGATTAATCCCTTGATGTTCACATCATTTGCAAGTATTTTCTCCCATTCTTTGGGTTGTCTTCTCATTTTGTGTATGGTTTCCTTTGCTGTGCAAATACTTTTGAGTTTAACTAGGTCCCATTTGTTTATTTTTGTTTTTATTTCCATTACTCCAGGAGATAGATCAAAAAAGATACTGCTGTGATTTATGTCAAAGTGTGTTTTGCCTGTTTTCCTCTAAGAGTTTTATACTATTGAGTCTTACTCTGAGGTCTTTAATCCATTTTAAGTTTATTTTTGTGTATGATGTTAAAGAATGTTCTAATTTCATTCTTTTGAATGCAGCTGTCTAGTATTCCCAACAATGTTTATGGAATAGACTGGCTTTTCTCCATTGTATAGTTTTATTTTCTCCTTTGTTGTAGATTAATTGACCTTAGGTGCATGGGTTTATCTCTGGGTTTTCCATTCTGCTCCATTGATCCATATTTCTGCCTTTGTGCCAGTACCATACTGTTTTGATGACTGTAGCTTCAGAGTATAACCTGAACTCAGGGAGCCTGATTCCCCCAGTTCCATTTTAATTTATCAAGGTTACTTTGGGTATTCAGGATCTTTTGTGTTTCCATAAAAATTAAATTTTTTTGTTGTTCTAGTTCTGTGAAAAATGCCATTGATAATTTGACAGTGATGGCATTGAATCACTGGTTGCCTTGAGTAGCATAGTAATTTTGAAAATAATAATTATTCCAATCCAAGGACATGGTATATCCTTCCATCTATTAGTGTCATCTTTGATATCTTTCATCAGTGCCTTATATTTTTCAGAATATAGGTCTTTTGCCTCAGGTCATTTTCTTAATATAATAAAATATATTTTATTTTATTTTTTAAAACTTTTATTTTATGTTGGAGCTTAGTTGATTAACAAGGTTGTGTTGGTTTCAGGTGTATAGCAAAGTGATTCATTATACATATACATATATCTATTCTTTTTCACATTCTTTTCCCATTTAGGTTGTTACATAATATTGAGCAGGCTTCCCTGATAGTTTAGTTGGTAAAGAATCCACTTGCAATGCAGGAGACCCCAGTTCGATTCCTGGGTCAGGAAGATCCACTGGAGAAGGAATAGGCTACCCAGTCCAGTATTCTTGGGCTTCCCTTGTGGCTCAGCTGGTAAGAATCTACCTGCAATGTGGGAGACCTGGGTTCAATCCCTGGGTTGGGAAGATTCCCTGGAGAAGGAAAGGCTATCCTCTCCTATATTCTGACCTGGAGAATTCCATGGACTGTATGGTCCATGGGGTTGCAAAGAGTCAGACAAGACTGAGCAACTTTCACTTTCACTATCATAATACTGAGCAAAGTTCCCTGTGCTATACAATTGTATTATATACAGCGTTGTCTCTGTTCACTACACTGTGCATTAGATTTCCAGGGCTTATTTATAGCACTAATTCATTACAAATTTGTACCCTTAAACAGCAACTATCTTATCCCCCACCCACTGTCCCCTGGTAGCTATCATTTTACTCTCTGTTTTTATGAGTTTGATTTTTCTTAGATTATACATGTAAGTGATATCATACAATATGTATTTTTCTTTGTCTGATTTATCTCACTTAGCATCACACCCTCAATTTCCATCCATGTCATCACAAATGGCAAGATATCCTTCTCTCTCATGGCTGAATAATATTCCATTATATATATATTCTGCCTCTTTTTTTTTTTAACCCATTTATCCATTGAAGGGCACTCTATTTCCAATACTACAAATTTTGATGTAACCACTATTTTAGCCACATCCCACAAATTTGAATATGATGTGCTTTTATTTTATTTAGTTATATGTATTTTTGAATTTCCTTGGAGACTTTCTCCTTGTCCCATGGATTATTTGGAAGTGTATTGTTTCACTTTTAAGCCTTTAGAGATTTTTCTCCTGTCTTTCTCTTATTGATTTCTCATTTGATTCCATTCTGTTTAAAGAACACATTATGTATAATATTAGTCTTAAAAAATTTTGTTGAGGATTGTTTTATGGCCCAGTGTATGGTCTATTTTTGTGACTGTCTTATAGGTGTTTGAAAAGATGTCTGTTCTGCTCTTGTTGAGTGGAGTGATTTATAAATGTCATTTAGATTATGTTGGTTGGTTTTACTGTATTCATGCTGTTTTTCTATCTAGCAGCATATCAGTTGCTGAGTAAAGCTTGCTAAAGTTCTCAGATGTAATTCCAGCTTTTCCCATTTCACTTTCAAGATCTAGTAGTTTTTTGCTTCCAGTTCAAGATGGTAGAGTAGAGGGTGTGCACTCATCTCCTCCTATGAGTACACCAAAAATGCATCTAGCTGTTGAAAAACCATCGACAGGAGGATGCTGAAACCCACCGAAAAGGGATACACCATGTCCAAAGACAAAGAAGAAGCTGCAAAGAGATGGTAGGGGCATAATCATGATAAAGTCAAATCCCATACCCACCAGGTGGGTGACCCACAAACTGGAGAAATATAATACCAAAAAGATTTCCCACTATTGTGACAGTTCTGAACCCCATGTCAGGCTTCCTACCCTGACAGGGACCCAACAAAAGGGCTGGAAATCCCCAGAGAATTTGACCTTGGAGGCTGGCAGGATTTGATTATAGGTCTTCCACAGGACTGGGGGAAACAGGGACTCCAGTTTTGGAGGGCACAAAATCTTGCATGCACCAAGACCCAGAGGAAAGGAGCAGTAACCTCACAGGAGATTGAACCAAAACTACCTGTTAGTGTTGGAGGGTCTCCTGTGGAGATGTGGGTTAGCAGTGGCTCACCACAGGGACTGGAGCAGTGGAAGCAGTGGTCCTGGAAGGTCCCCGTCAGTGTAAGGCCTCTTGGAGGTCACCATTAACCCTACCATAGAGCCCTGTAGACCCCAGGGCTGGGTTGCCTCAGGCCAAACCACTAATAGGGAGAGAGCACAACCCCACTCATCAGCAAATAATTGGATTAAAACTTTACTGAGCAAGCCCTGCCCGTCAGAGCAAGATCCAGTTTTTCCTATCACTGGTCCCTCCCATCAGGAAGCTTACACCAGCTTCTTAGCCTCCTCTATCAGAGGGCAGACAGAAGAAACAGAAGAACCACAATCCCACAGTGGCTAGAACAAAAACCACATTACAGAAAGTTACTCAGGATGAAAAAGCAGAAACTTATGTGCCAGATGAAGGGACAAGACAACTCCCCAGGAAAACAACTAAATGAAGTGGAGATAGACAACTATCCCCCCAAAATAATTCAGAATAATGATAGTGAAGATGATCCAGGATCTCGGGAAAACAATGGAGAAGATGCAAGAAATGTTTACCAAAGACCTACAAGAACTAATGAACAAAGAAACAGAGGTGAATAATACCCTAGAAAGAATCCATAGCAGAATCACTGAGGCAGAAGATCAGATAAATGGCCAAGAGGGCAGAATGGTGGAAATCACTGTCACAGAACAGAATATAGAAAAAGGAATGAAAAAAATGATGACAGCCCAAGACTCCTCTGGGGCAACATTAAATGCACCAACATTCACATTATAGGGGTCCCAGAAGGAGAAGAGAGAGAGAAAGGACCTGAGAAAATATTTGAAGAGATAATAGCTGAAAGCTTCCTGAACATGGGAAGGGAAATAGTCAACCAAGTCCAGGAAGCACGGAGAGTCCCAGTCAGGAAAAAACCAAGGACGAACATACCAAGACACATAGTGATCAAACTGAGAAAAATTAAAGACAAAGATAAAATATTAAAAGCAACAAGGGAAAAACGACAAATAACACACAAGGGAACTCCCATCAGATTATTAGCTGATTTCTTCACATAAACTCTACAAGCCAGAAGAGAATGAATGGCACGATATGTTTAAAGTGATGAAAGGGAAGAACCTATCATCAAGAATACTCTACCCAGCAAGACTCTCCTTCAGACTTAATGGAGAAATCAAAAGCTTTCCATACAAGCAAAAGTTGAAGAGAATACAGCACCACCAAACCAGCTTTATAATAAATGGTGAAGGAACTTCTTTAGGCAGGAAACACAAAACAAGAAAAAGACCTACAGAAAAAGTTCTTCTCAGGAGGTCTTCCAGGATGTCTTAACTAAAACTCGAACCCATCTCCTTGATTCTCAGTTTTTATTTCTCATCCCTGACTTTTTTTTCTCCTTTGCATTATTATCTACCATACTAACCTTGCTCTTATTACACCTGGTTAATTTAGCTTATTATCCCTTCCTACTGGAATGCAACTCTCCTAGTGTTTTCATCTGTTTTTTTCATCAAACAAAACAGACTCCTACCATCAACAATGCCTGGATACCTAGATAAATATCAACTGAAAAACAGAATCACTGTTAACATTTAAAAGTTACAGAGTTTTATTTTGACTTTAAATTTAACAGAAAAAAAAAAGATATTGTAGTAGAATGAAGGAATTGCTGAACATCAGATTATGGGTTCTTAAAAGATCCTTCTGAAGTTACAATATATATATATGAAATCATTGAGGTTGGAGGCATTATATTTTTGTCTTTTTTTTAATTGTTCATTTCTTAATGGACAAAAGTTTAAATTTCCAGGCAGTAAAACCTAGTTACTTCTTTGTAAACATCAGAATAAATGTTGCCAATATTTAAAGAAAAGAAGTAAAGATCTAGTCGTTTTTTGCTTCATGTAATTTGGTTGTGTTGTCTTGTGCATGCACAGTTAGGGTCACTATGACTTCATGGCAGATCAATTTTTTAGTTGCTATGTTATGTCTCTCTCTTTAGTATTTTTATTTTCTTTGCTAATGTTCAAATAGCCACTCCTACTTTTTAGAAAATAATATTTTCATGGTCCATCTAGTTCTACCCTTTAAGTTACAATTTACCCAAGTTATTGTATTTGAATTGAGTTTCTTGTGGTCAGAATATTGTTGGAATCACAATTTTATCCAGTCTACCAATTTCTGTCTTTTAATCAGTGTATTTAGACTATTTACATTTAAGGTAATTATTGATAACATCATGACTAAAGTCTAACACTTTATTATGCTTCATTTGTTTGTTTCTTTTATTTTTCAGTCCTCTGTTTCTCTTTTCATATCTTTTTATGGATTTCTTAACAATTTTTAGTGTTTTCCTTTGATTCATGTATATAGTGTTTTTTCAGTATATTGGGAAGTGTGGGAGATTGATTTACTTTACGTTCTTTACCTTCCCCATTTAAAAATTTATCTTTTGTGTTTTTTCTTTCTATATTGAGCACAACATCAGATTACATTATAATTTTGATTCCATCATCAAATATGATTTAAAAACTCATGAGAAGTAAGATAGTCTCTTACATCCATTCCTATTTTTATCCATGTTAATGTTGTTCTTTCCTTTCTGACATTCCAAACATTTTTCTTTCACCATTTCCTTTCTGTTTACAGAACTTTCTTTAGCCATCATTTAAGAGAATGTCTTATAACAATAAATTTTCTTAAATTTCTTTTATCCTTCATTGCTTGAAGGATAGTTTCATTGGATTTGGTATTCATGGTTGACAGTTCTTTCAGTACTTGAAAAATGTTGTGCCTACATAGCTCCTGATGAGAAATCTGCTATAATTCAAATTTATGTTTCTTATAAGTAATGTGTCTTTTCTCCTGGTCATTTTCAAGATTTTTTTTTCATATACCTATATAGTTTCCAGAATTTTAAGTATATTGTGTCTTAGAGTGGATTTCCTGAGGGTTACCTTATTTAATATTTGCTCACCATGAATATACAAGCTGGTATCTTTGACTAGAAGTCCCATACATGATGAACCCAAAGAGGAAAAGAGCAAGACAAATTGTAATTATAATGACAACAATTAAAGATAAAGAAAAATATTAAAAACAGCAGAGGAAAAGCAAAAAATAACATGGAAAAACCTACAACCAAGAATATTCTACCTAGAAAGGCACTCATTCAGATTTGATAGAGAGATCAAAAGCTTTACAGACAGGTAAAAGCTAATAGAATTCAGCACCCCCAAACCAGCTTTACATCAAATGTTAAAGGAACTTCTCTAGGTGAAAAAGAAAAGGCCACAACTATAAATAAGAAAATTACAAAATAAAAAGCTTACCTATAAAGGTGAACATATAATAAAGGCAGGAAATCATCCACACACAAAACTATTGGGGTGGTTAAAAGACACAAGTGATAAAAATCATCTGTAACAACAATAAGTAGTCATGGGATACAGAAAGCAATTAGATACAAAATATGATATTAAAAACAGCAATTATATATATGGATTCTTTACCACTAGTGCCACCTGGGGAGCCGTATATATACACATATATGCATACACTGCTACATAAAAATTGCATGGTAACCACAAATGAAAAATCTATAATTAATATACATAAAAAAAGAGATCCAAATATAACCCTAAAGATAGTCATCAAATTATAAGAAAACAGAAGGAGAATAAACCCCTACAAAAACAAACCAAAAACAGTGGAAAAAAATGACAATAAGAACATGCATATTGATGTTTACCTTAAGTGTAAATGGAATACTCCAACCAAAAGTTACAGAATGATTGAATGTATACAAACCTAAGACTTGCATCTAAGCTACCTGTAGGAAACTCACTTCAGATCAGAAACACACACAGACCGAAAGGGAAGGGATAGGAAAACGTATTCCATGCAAAGGAAAAATCAAAAGAAAGCCAGAGTAGCGATACTTACAACAGACTAAACAGACTTTAAAGTAAAGACTATTACAAGAGACAAATGCATGTGGAATGTTCTCCAGAATAGATCACATATTAGGCCTCAAAACAAGTCTTGGTAAATTTAAGAAAATTGAAATAATGTCAAGCATCTTTTCCAACCACAACACTATGAGAGAAGAAATCAACTATAAGAAAAAACTGCAAAAACACAAATACATGGAGGTTTAAACAATATGTTACTAAACAATTGATGGATCATTGAAGAAATCAAAGAAGAAATAAAAAAAATACCTAGAGACAAATGAAAACATGATGATCCAAAAACCATCAGAGACAGCAAAAGCAGTTCTAAGAGGGAAGTTTATGGCAATATAAGCTTATCTCAGGAGATAAGAAAAATCTCAAATAAACAATCTAAACTTACATCTAAAGGAACTAGAGAAAGAAGAACAAAAAGAAATTCAAAGTTAGTATAAGGAAAGAAATGATAAAAATGAGAGAAGAAATAAATGGAGTAGAGACTTTAAAAATGGAAGAGATCAATGAAATTGAAAGCCGATTCTTTCAAAAGATAAACAATACTGATAAACTCTAGTTAGCATCATCAAGGAAAAAAGGGAGAGGGCCCAAATCAATAAAATCAGAAATGAAATTATGACAGATACCACAGAAATACAACTCATCTTAAGAGATTACTATGAACAACTATATACCAATAAAATGGACAATCTAGAAGAAACAGACAAGTTCTTAGAAATGTACACTCTCCCAAGACTAAACCAGGAAGAAATAGAAAATATGAATGACCAATTACCAGTAATGATGTGAAATCAGTAATTTTAAAGCTCCCAACAAACAAAATGTCAGGACTAGATGGCTTCACAGGTGAACTCTAGCAAACATTTAGAAAAGAGTTAACACCCATCCTTCTGAAACCATTTCAAAATATTGACAAGGAAGGAACAGTTCCAAATTCATTTTATGAGGCCATCATCACCTTGTTACCAATTCCAGACAAAGATATCACACAAAAAAGAAAATTACAGGTCAATATCACTGGTGAATATACACGCAAAAATCCTCAACAAAATATTAACACACTGAACCCAGCAATACACTAGAAGAATCATATACCATGATCAAGTGAGATTTATCCCAGGGATGCAAGGATTTTTCAATATCTGCAAATTAATGAATGTGATACATCACATTAACAAATTGAAGAATAAAAGTCATAGAATCATCTCAGTAGATGCAGAACAAGCTTTGGACAAAACTGAACATTCATTTACTATAAAAACTCTCTGGAACATGGGCATAGAGGGAATATACCTCAAAATAATAAAGGCCATATATGATAAAACCACAGATAACATTATATTCAATGGTAAAAAGCTGAAAACTTTTCTCTAAAATCTGGAACAAGAAAAGGATGCCCACTCTGATCACTTTTACTCAACATAGTTTCAGAAGTCCTAGTCACAGCAATGAGAAGAAAAAGAAATAAAAATAACTAAATTGAAAAGGAAGAAGTAAAACTGGCATTGTTTGCAGATGACATGATAGTATAAACAGAAAATCTGAAGACACTACCAGAAAACTACTAGAGCTCATCAATAAATGGAGTACAGTTTCAGGATGTAAAATTAATAAACATGAATCTGTTGTATTTCTACACAGTAACAAAAAAAACTGTGAGAAAGAGGAAACAATTTCATTTACCATTGCATCAAAAAAAAAAAAAATCTAGGAATATCCTTACCTAGTGTTGAAAAATACCTGTACTTGGAAATGTAGGAGCGCTGATGAAAGAAATTGAAGATGACACAAACAGATGGAAAGATACATTGTGTTATTGAATTGGAAAAAGTATTAGTAAGATGACCATACTATCAAAGACAATCTACAGAGTCAATGCAATCCTTAGCAAAATGTCAATGGTATTTTTCACAGAACTAGAACAAATAATTTTAAAATTTCTATGAAAACATGGAAGATCTTCAAAACCAAAACAATCTCAAGAAGGAAAAATAAAACTGGAAGTATCATGCCCCCTAACTTTGGACTATAAGCTGCAGTAATCAAAACAGTGTGATACTGGCCCAAAAGTGGAAACAGAGATCAATAGAACAGTATAGAAAGTTCAGAGATAAACTCATTCACCTATAGTCACCTAGTCTGTGACAATGATGCAAGAGTACACAATAGAGAAAAGATAGTCTCTTCAAAAAGTGGTACTGAAAAAATTGAACGCTACCTGTAAATGAACAAAATTAGAAGTTTTTATTTTTAACATTGTACACAAAAATAAACTCAGAATGGATTAAAGACATAAATGTAAAACCAGATACAGTAAAACTCTTACTGGAGAACTTAGGCAGAACACTATTCTTAACATAAATTGTATTACTATTTTTATATCCATCTCCTTGAGCAAAGGAAATAAAGCAAAAATAAACAAATGGAACCTAATTAAGCTTAAAAGCTTTTGCATAACAATGGAAACCATAGACAAAATGAAAAGACAACCCACAGAAAGGGAGAAAGTATTTGCTAATGATATGACTAATAAAGGGTTAATATCCAAATATACAAAAAGTTCATAAAACAAAATCAAAAGACAAACATTCTGATTTAAAAAATGAGTAGTAGAACCGATCAGACATTTTTCCAAACAGAAAATACAGATGGTCAACAGACTCATGAAAAGATGCTCAGCATTGCATGATTATCAGGGAAATGGAAATCAAAACCACACCTCTCAGAATTGCTATCATTAAAAGAACAAAAATAACAAATTTTGGTGAGAGTAAAGGGAACCCTTCTACAGTCTTGGTGGGAATATAAATTGGTACAGCCATTGTGGAAAACAATATGGTATGGCAGTTTCTCAAAAACTAAAAATTGAATTGTCATATGATCCAGATTCAAAATTGGGAAAAGAGTACATCAAGGCTGTATATCACCACCCTATTTATTTAACTTATATGCAGGGTTCACTATGCAAAATGCCAGACTGGATGAAGCACAGTTCAGTTCAGTCGCTCATTCATTCAGTCACACTTTGTGACCCCATGGACTGCAGCACACCAGGTTTCCTTGTCCATCACCAACTCCTGGAGCCTGCTCAAACTCATGTCCATCTAGTCAGTGATGCCATCCAACCATCTCATCCTCTGTCCCCTTCTCCTCCTGCCTTCAATCTTTCCCAGCATCAGGGTCTTTCCCAAGGAGTCAATTCTTTGCATCAGGCGGCCAAGGTATTGGAGTTTCAGCACCAATTCAGCATTGAGATGAAGCACAAGCATTGGGATGAAGCACAAGCCAGAATCAAAATTGCAAGGAGAAATAACAATAACCTCAGATATGCAGATGACACCACCCTTATGGCAGAAAGCAAAGAAGAACTAAAGAGCCTCTTGATGAAAGTGAAAGTGGAGAGTGAAAAAGCTGGCTTAAAACTTAACATTCAAAAGACTAAGATCATAGCATCCAGTCCCACCACTTCATGGCAAATAGATGGGGAAGCAATGGCAACAGTGAGAGACTTTATTCTCTTGGGCTCCAAAATCACTGTGGATAGTGACTGCAGCCATGAAATTAAAAGATGCTTGCTCCTTGGAAGAAAAGCTATGATGAACTCAGACAGCACATTATAAAGCAGAGACATTACTTTGCTGACAAAATTCTGTATAGTTGAAGCTATGGTTTTTCCAGTAGTCATGTATGGATGTGAGAGTTGGACCATAAAGAAAGCTGAGCATTGAAGAATTGATGCGTTTGAACTGTGATGTTGAAGAAGACTCTTGAGAGTCCCTTAGACTGCAATATCAAACCAGTCAATCGTAAAGGAAAGAAGTCCTGAATATTCACTGGAAGGACTGATGCTGAAGCTGAAGCTCCAATACTTTGGCTACCTGATGCAAAGAACTGACTCCTTAGAAAAGACCCTGATGCTGAGAAAGACTGAAGGCAGGAGGAGAACAGGATGACTCAGGATGAGATGGTTGGATGGCATCACCGACTCGATGGACGTAAGTTTGAGTAAGCTCTGGGAGTTGGTAATGAACAGGGAAGCCTGGGGTGCTGTAGTCCATTGGGTGGCAGAGAGTCAGACACAACTGAGAGACTGATGAGAATTGATGATCCAGCAATTCCACACCTGGGTATATATCTGAAAAATAAAAAATAAAAACACTAATTTAAAACCATCCATTTACCCAAATTTTCATAGCAGCATATTTACAATTGCCATGTTATGGAAGCAACCGAAATGTCCATCAACAGATGAATGGATAAAGAAGACGTGGTATATCTCATACACACACACGCATGCATGCACACACACACACACACACACACACACACACACACACACACACTACTCAGTCATAAAAAATAATGAAAAATTGCCATTTGAAGCAACATGGGTGGACTTGGAGGGCATTACGCCAGGTAAAGTAAGTCAGATTAATAATGACAAATACTGTATAATATCTCATATATATGGAATCTAAAAATATAACACACCAGTGAATATAACAAATAAGAATCAGACTTACAGATACAGAGGACAAACTAATGGTTACCAGTGGGGAGGGGGGAAGGGGGGACAATACAGGGGTAGGAAAGTAAGAGATACAAACTATTAGGTTTAAAGTAAGCTACAAGAGTATGTTGCTACAAGCTTTTGCACAGAAAAGGAAACCAAAAAACA
Organism: Capra hircus; assembly: GCF_001704415.2. Classification (NCBI taxonomy): domain Eukaryota; kingdom Metazoa; phylum Chordata; class Mammalia; order Artiodactyla; family Bovidae; genus Capra; species Capra hircus. The sequence goes on from NC_030815.1 coordinate 84,815,859, forward strand.
GAATGAAAGGCAACCTACAGAATGGGAGAAAATATTTGCAAAGGAGGGATTGACAAGGGCTTAATTTTGAAAATATACAAAGAGCTCACAAACCTCAACAGCAAAAAACAAACAACCCAACCAAAAGATGGTCATAAAGCCTCAGTAGACATTTCTCCAAAGAATAAATACAGATGGCCACTAGGCACACAAAAAGATGCTCAATATCACTAATTATTAGAGGAATGCAAATCAAAACTACAATGAGGTACCAACTTATGCTGGTCAGAATGGCCATCGTTAACATCTACAAATAAAAAGTGCTGGAGCGGGTGTGGAGCAAAGGGAATGTTCTCACACTCTTTTTGGGGGGTGTAAATTGGTGTAGCCAATGCGGAAAACAGTATGGAGGTTTCTCAGAAGACTAAAAATAGAATTTATCATATGATCCAGCAATCCCACCCCTGGACATATATCCAGACAAAACCATAATTCAGAAAGATGCATGCATCTCTATGTTCATAGCAGCGCTATACACAATAGCCAAGACATGGAAACAACTTAAATGTCTGTTGACAGATGAATGAATAAAGCAGTTGTGGTACATATGTACAGTGGAAGGCTATTTGCAGCATCATGAATCGACCCAGAGATTATCATACTAAATGAAATAAGGCAAAAGGAGAAAAGGCAGATACTATATATGTCACTTGTGTGTGGAATCTAAAGTATGACACAAATTATAGTTCACAAAGTATGAACTATCTGTGAGAAACAGAATCAGGGACATAGAGAAGAGACTGGTGGTTACCAAGGTGGCTGGATACGAGAGGGTTGGATTGGAAATTTGGGATTGAAGTGAAGTGAAGTGAAGTGAAGTGAAGTCGCTCAGTCATGTCCGACTCTTTGTGACCCCGTGGACTACAGCCTACCAGGCTTCTCCATCCATGGGATTCTCCAGGCAAGAATACTGGAGTGGGTTACCATTTCCTTCTCCAGGGGATCTTCCTGACCCAGGGATCGAATATAGCAGACGCTAACTGGTATATATAGAATGGATAAACAACAAAATCCTGCTGCACGAGGGAACTATGTTCAATATCCTGTGATAAACTGTAATGAAAAAAAATATGAAAAAGAATGTATATATATATATATATATAACTGAATCAATTTACTGTATATAAGTACTTAATACAACATTGTAATTCAACTATACTTCAGTAAAAATAAATTTAGAAAAGAGTATATTGTATGACATGGTGAATATAGCAAGCATTTGATTACTACAAATAGAATATAACCTTTAAAAATTGTGAAACACTGTATTATACATCTGTTACATCTATAATATTGTATATCAACTATCCTTGAATTCTTTATAAGCTATCCTTATCAACTATGACAAACTTAGCAGTATATTAAAAAGCAGAGACATTACTTTGCCAACAAAGGTCCACACAGTCAAAGCTATGGTTTTCGCAGCGGTCATGTATGAATATGAGAGTTGAACCATATAGAAGACTGAGTGCCAAAGAATTGACACTTTTGAATGGTGGTGTTGGAGAAGACTCTTGAGAGTCCCTAGGACTGTAAGGCGATCAAACCAGTCAATTGCAACGGAAATCAACCCTGAATATTCATTGGAAGGACTGATGCTGAAGCTGAAGCTCCAATATTTTGGCTGCCTGATGTGAAGAGCCAACTCATTAGAAAAGATCCTGATGCTGGGAAAGATTGAAGGCAGAAGGATAAAGGGACATCAGAGGACCAGATGGTTGGATGGCATCCCTGACTTGATGGACATTAGTTTGAGCAAGCTCCGGGAGATGGTGAAGGATAGGGAAGCCACAGCCCATGGTGTTGCGAAGAGTCAGATATGACTGAGCTACTAAACAACAACAAATCCTTAAATTAAAAAAAAATTAAACAAAAAGCCAGAAAATTTTTGAAGTATCAAATAAGGTAGTTTTTTTATTTTAAAAAATCTCTTTTTAATATAATGTTGTTTATTTATTTACTTTTGGCTGTATTGGGTCTTCTTTGCTGTGAGGGCTTTTCTCTGGTTGTGATGAGCAGGGGGTTACTCTCCAGTTGCGGTGCACGGGCTTCTCATTGCAATGGATTCTTCTGTGGAGCATGGGCTATAGCGCACACAGGCTTCAGTAGTAGTTGCGGCACACGGGCTCAATACTTGAGGCTCCCAGGCCCTAGAGCACAGGCTCAATAGTTGTGGCACACAGGCTTGGTTGTTCTGTTCTGTGGGTTCTTCCCTGATCAGGGGTTGAACCCATGTATCCTGCATTGGCAGGCAGCTATTTTACCACTGAGTCACTAGGGAAGCCCAATGATAGCTCTTTTCTATGGTTCAAAATTCAGAAGGGACAGAAGGGTACACAGGAAAATCTTGCCCCTTGCACTGCAGGTCAACCACCCAATCCTGCCTATTTCCTGCCTACCCCTTTAGAATGTCTTTATGCAGAGACAATGTATTATTTCATTTTTTGTCTAGCTGTGCAAACCTTTGTGCTTTTGTTTTTCCCTTACTGATACATCTTGGAAAAATTCTTCATAAGTGTAAAGAAAGACTCTTTTACTTTCCCTCATCCTCTTCCCATTCTTAACACAGGGTCTTTGGAAGGCAGGGTCAAGGACAGACGCCTTAACAGCCCTATCACTCACCTGAGACCCTTGCAAGAGCATGACTTTCTTGCTGACAGCCCCTTGGGACATTCTGGGAAGACTCAAATCTCTTGAGATGTTGCCCCCACTCTTCCTCATCAGATGAAGCTGAGCATAATAGGGGGAGATGAGGGAGGGAGATAAGGTGGGGAGGTAAGAGCAGTCCAGTCCAACCCCTGACAGGTATTACAGCTTCTGTCCTACTTATAGCAGCCCCACTGTGGGGCTGAGAGTCTACCAAAGGGTGCCTGGGCAAGATCTCCTGTGACCTCCCACAGACACCAGCGGGAAGAAAGGAGGGAATACTCCTGTACCTGGCAGGTAAGGAGATAAGTGTAGGGCTGAACAAGTCCTGGCCCATGTGCTCAAGCCGACAAGTGACTGGCTCCCCTGTAAGAACTATTGAATACACTTCTCTGTTTTCATTTCTCTAAGGAGAACAGTCCAGTTCCTCTGCTGAGCCTGGGCTTTGGGATCAGATGGTCCTTAACTGGGTCCCAACCCCACTCCTAGCCGAGGTGTATCCCTGGGCACATTCCTTGACTTCCTTGGCTGCAGGGTCATACCTGGGATACAATTCTGCAGGTCAGGGCATTGATGGCTCCTGGACAGTGCCTGGTACTATGTTAGGAGGAGCCCCCCACCCACCCTGACTTACACCATTAACAGTATACAGCCATCCAGCTCCTGCCTCTGGCCCATGATCCTTTCCAGAAGGCACAGAGGTCCCCAGCTTGCCCTTCTCAGAATTCTGGTTGCTCTTTCTATGGCTATCTGATAATTTGGTATAGGCGTGTATTCTCAGGTGACTTCAGAATGGATTGATCTCCTCTTCCTTTCCCTGTCTCTTGACTCTTAGTATAGAGTTGGGGTGCTGCCAGACTCAGTTGGAACCACCAGTTTCAGGGAAAAGGAGGCTGTGAGACAGTTCCTTTGAGAAATCTCTAGAAGCCACCCCAATGTGCAAGCAGGGGCAGGAAATGGGATGTGATGACAGGACTGCCTGACACCTTGTCTAGACTTGGATTGCCTGGTCACTGAGTCAGGGGAGTGGGTGGCTGTTTATGTTGCCTCTGTCTTGCCATCTCCTCTTTTCCTTTGAAGGACCATAGCTCTCTCTCCCGGTCCAGGTGGTTTAGGTGGAGCCAAACCTGGGGTCCGGTTCTGGCCAGTCAGACCATGGCATTCTCCTGTGTCATGATAAGCTTAGGGGTAGGCACATGACTGGATCAGGGCTTGGCAGAATGGATACAAAAGTACCGTACAATGTTGTGCTGTTTATAAGAACATCACTTTAAATTCAGTGGTATAGGTAAGATGAAAAAAAAGATTAGAAAAGGCATGTCAAGCAAATATTAACTTTTTAAATGTAAAATTAGCTACATAAATATCAGATAAAGTAGATTTCAAAGAAAAGAAAATTTCTAGAGATAAAGGAGACATTACATAGTGAGAAAAGATCAGTCTACCAGGAAGCTTAATAGTCCTAATCTTCCAAAACAGACCCTCAATATGCATGAGGCAAAAACTGGTAAAACTAAAGGGAGAAACAGACAAATCCACAATTATGTTTAGAGACCTCAACACCCTTATCTGAGTAACTGATAGAGCCACAAAATAGAAAACTAGTGATGACACCCCACTCCAGTACTCTTGCCTGGAAAATCCCATGGGTGGAGGAGCCTGGTGGGCTGCTGTCTATGGGGTTGCGAAGAGTCGGACACGACTGAGTGACTTCACTTAAACTTTTCACTTTCATGCATTGGAGAAGGAAATGGCAACCCACTCCAGTGTTCTTGCCTGGAGAATCCCAGGGACAGGGGAGCCTGGTGGGCTGCCGTCTATGGGGTCGCACAGAGTCAGACATGACTGAAGCAACTTAGCAGCAGCAGCAGCAGCAGCAATGCTTAGAAGAACTGAACAAAACAGTCTACTAACAGAATCTAATTAACACTTGTAGAACACTCCATTTAGCAACAGCAGAACACACATTCTTTTCAAGTGTCCATGTAGCATTCACCAAGATAGACCATATCCTGGGCCAGAAAAAGACCCTCAACAAATTTTTAAAAATAGAAATCATGCAATGTATTCTCTCACTATAATGGCATGAAACTAGAAATCAATAAGAGAAAGATAAGAGGGAAACCTCTAGACACTTGGAAATTAAACAACACACTTCTATGTTATCTATGGGTCAAAGAGGAAGTCTCAAAGGAAAAGATCTGAATATGTGTGATTCAACTCAATGGTGCTGAGAAGATACTTTACAGCACTTAAATGCTTACATTAGAAGGGAAGAAAGGTCTCAAATACATAATCATACGTTTCTACCTCAAGATGTTAAAAAGAAGGGGAAAAATAAGCTGGAAAGAAATAATAAAATGCAGGAAGGAAATTAAGGACTTCCCAGGTGGCACTAGTGGTAAAGAATCTGCCTGCCAGTACAGAAAACATAGAGAAGTGGGTTTGATCCCTGGGTCAGGAAGATCCCCTGGAGGAGAGCATGGCAATTCACTCCAGTATTCTTGCTTGGAGAATACCCATGGACAGAGGAGCCTGGTGCGCTACACTCCATAGGGTCACAAAGAGTCAGATAAAACTGAAGCAACTTAGCACTCACCCACAGGAATAAAATGATAAAAATAAGAGCAGAAGTTAATGAAATTGGAATTATTTTTAAAATTAGAAAATGTCAATAAAACAGAAAACTGGTTTAAAAATAAATTAAACTGAAAGCATGTAGCAAGAATGGCAAAAATAAAAAGAGAGAAAATTCAAGCCCTCAATATCAGGAATGAAATAAGGGATATCACTACAGATCTTACAGCCACTAAAAGGCTAATGAAGGAATACTATGAAGAACTTTGTGCTCATGAGCTCAGCAATTTAGAAGAAATGAATCAATTTCTCAAATACTACAAACTATGAAAACTCAACCAGATTAAAAAGATAATAATAGTCTTGTATCCATCAAAGATTGGCTCAATTGTATCTGACTCTTTATGACCCCATGGACTATATAGTCCATGGAATTCTCCAGGCCAGAATACTGGAGCGGGTAGCCTTTCCCTTCTCCAGGGGATCTTCTCAACCCAGGGATTGAACCCAGGTCTTCCGCATCATAGGCAGATTCTTTACCAGCTGAAAGGTTACCAGTTTTCCCTTTACCCACAAGGGAAGCCCATCTAGTAAAGATATTTAATTTGAATTAAAAAGCTCCCAGGTTAGAAATTTCCAGGCCCACATGGTTTCACTGGAGAATTCTACCAAACATTTAAGTAACACCAATTTTACACAATTTCTTCTGGAAAATAGAAGAGGAGAGAATGCTCCTTAACTCATTTTATGAGGCCTTCCAGAAGTGAATGGTTAAGCATGCTCTAGTACACATACAAGGTATTTGCATGCATGCATGCTAAGTTGCTTCAGTTGTGTCCGATTCTTTGTGACCCTATGGACTGTAGCCCACCAGGCTCCTCTTTCCATGGGATTCTCCAGGCAAGAATACTGGAGTGTATTGCCATGCCCTCCTCCAGGGGATCTTCCCAACCCAGGGATTGAACCCAGGTCTTTTACCTCTTTGGCATTGGCAGGTGAATTCTTTACCACTACCACCACCTGCATACTATGGAATAATACTCAGCAATAAAAGGGAGTGAACTATCTTTTCCTTTCCAGTTTTATTGAGATGTAATTGGCAGGCAGCACTATGTAAGTTTAGTGTGCACAATATAATGCTTTGACTAGCATGTTTGTCCCTTCACTCTTTGCTTGACTCTGGCATTTCCATTATGGCTCATTCTGACATTAAATCAAAATGTAGAACTTTATAACCACTCCATATGTGTAATACTGAGTCTTTTCCCCTGTTTGAATCCTGGCTGATACAGATGTCCACAGTGTAAGCGATTCCAGAGAAGCAGACCTTTATGGATGAGTTCCCTTTTTTGGCTCTGGGTTTCTAGAGCTGGTTCTCTTATTTTCCTAGATTTAAAGGCATTAATAACTCTGCTTCTAGTGGTAAAGAAGACAGTGGAAGGTGTGTCAAGATGTGACCAAAAGTTACTTAGATGATTGCTGTTGGATATTTGTAATTAAACACAGATGGCAAGAGTCTAGGTTGTCACATGTTTGCTATCTTAGAACATTTCCATCAAAATAAGGAGTATAATGGTATTAGGTAGTTGCTCCTAAGTGCGCTAAAGAAAGTGGGGAAAGAAGATGAGCTCAAACTTCAGATTCCCAGCTCAAACTCTACACTGATGACCTGAAGTCTTCTACATCTTTTCTGGAACCTTTAACTCATACAACCACAGGGATGGGACTTCTGTAAACGAAACACAGAATGTCATCTTGTTAATGACTGAATTATAAAGCATATTGAAGCCCCAATTCTGCATGGTGTTTGCTTTTAAATTGAGAGCACTGATTGGGAAGAAATGGGATCCTGAAAGTTGGAAGGAGGATACATGGAAGGGTACCAGTGAAAGTGGGGACATTAAACCTCTAAATTCTGCTGAGTCATTTTGACCCAGAGAAGTTTATCCTGCTTGAGAAGTTTATCCAAAGAAACCTGTAATCTTTTTCTCCTGCCATATATCCTTGCAAGACATGCTGATTTTCCTTAGGTCCTACTCTTACCACCCACCCCGCCCATCACACCTCTTGGCTTCTAGACATGACACGACTAGACAGAAATCCAAACAGACCCCAAAAATGAGGTACAAATTATGACCCATGAGGAATTGCAACCTCCAAAAAACTGACTTTTTTACATTAGAAAAAAAAGGAGTTTTCTAATGTATACAGACAGAAATTTAGGGAATGTGTGGGAATGACTATTAAGAGTAATGAGAGATAATAGCTAAAGAAACATAAAGTTGGATCAGAAGGAGTTTATTGATATGGGAGCACTAAGCAGAGATTCTGGATTTAGCGTTGCAACTTGAGGGGAAAGAAAGGGATCTAAAAGTTTGGTTTTATTTCCTGGCTAAAACGCTGACTAAGTGGTGGCCCATCATAGACAAAGTTGAGATGCCAGAGCTGTCCTGTTTTACCGCAGAGAAAGGAAATAGAAGGCTTAGTGAAACTGGATGTTGGAGTGAGTTTGTCATTTGAGATCTACTCATCACCCTTTCCAGTAGTCATTTACAGATATGAGATTTGGGCCATAAAGAAGCCTGAGCACCAAAGAATTGATGCTTTCAAAATGTGGTGCTAGAGAAGACTGTGGGAGTCCCTTTGACTGCAAGAAGATCAAACCAGTTAATCTTAAAGGAAATAGACCCCAAATGTTCCTTGGATGGATAGATGCTAAAGCTGAAGCTCCTCTACTTTGGCCACCTGATGTGAAGAGCCAGCTCACTGGAAAAGACCCTAATGCTGGGAAAGGTTGAAGGTAAAAGGAGAAAAGGGCAGCAGGTGATGAGATATTTAAATAGCATCACCAACTCAATGACATGCATTTGAGCAAACTCCAGGAAATAGTGGAAGACAGAGGACCCTGGTGTACTGCAGTGCATGGGTTCTCAAAGAGTTGGACATGACTTAGTGACTGAACAAAAACAACGCCACCCTTTGCTCACCAAGAGGAAGGACACACCTTTATCGCAACTGTGAGAAGTCCATTTGTAGCAGAAGTCCCCACATCCTTGAAGAGCTCTGTGATTGCTCTTTGTAGGTCAGAAATTACAGTAAAAACTGCTGTCACTAAATTGAGAAACCTAAAGACAATGGGAATAATTGGATCCTGGGGTAACAGAGGCCAAGTGACAACCCCTAATCACTAGGCACAAAGTGGGCATGGACAGTAGTGTCAAAGGAGTAATCAGAATAGTCTGACTTGCAGAGACCTATGTGTTGACCAATAATCATGGTGTTCTTAGAATTGAAATAGATGGACAGTCTGCTAAATACTTGATGTGTATGAGCAAAAAAGTTCCAGGTTAAGTGAACAAAAGTCTAACCTGAAACATAAAAGCACAGAGTCACACCTCTCAATCAAATTCCAGACTTGAGCCAGTTTACAGTCCCAGAGCCCCTTGAATGAAAGGGAAGACAGCTGCTCTTCAGGGAGGATTCCATTACACTGTGAAAACATTTTACCAGCCTTCTCAAAGATAACAAAATAAAATAAGCTATACACACAAAATTTATTGATTATGCCAAAGCCTTTGACTGTGTGGATCACAATAAACTGTGGAAAATTCTAAAAGAGATGGGAATACCAGACCACCTGACCTGCCTCTTGAGAAACCTATATGCAGGTCAGGAAGCAACAGTTAGAACAGGACATGGAACAACAGACTGGTTTCAAATAGGAAAAGGAGTACGTCAAGGCCATATATTGTCACCCTGCTTATTTAACTTCTATGCAGAGTACATCATGAGAAACGCTGGACTGGAAGAAACACAAGTTGGAATCAAGATTGCCGGGAGAAATATCAATAACCTCAGATATGCAGATGACACCAGCCTTATGGCAGAAAGTGAAGAGGAACTAAAAAGCCTCTTGATGAAAGTAAAAGTGGAGAGTGAAAAAGTTGGCTTAAAGCTCAACATTCAGAAAACGAAGATCATGGCATCCGGTCCCATCTCGTCATGGGAAATAGATGGGGAAACAGTGGAAACAGTGTTGGGCTTTATTTTTTTGGGCTCCAAAATCACTGCAGATGGTGATTGCAGCCATGAAATTAAAAGACGCTTACTCCTTGGAAGGAAAGTTATGACCAACCTAGATAGCATATTAAAAAGCAGAGACATTACTTTGCCGACTAAGGTCCATCTAGTCAAGGCTATTGTTTTTCCAGTGGTCATGTATGGATGTGAGAGTTGGACTGTGAAGAAGGCTGAGCGCCGAAGAATTGATGCTTTTGAAGTGTGGTGTTGGAGAAGACTCTTGAGAGTCCCTTGGACTGCAAGAAGATCCAACCAGTCCATTCTGAAGGAGATCAGCCCTGGGATTTCTTTGGAAGGAATGATGCTAAAGCTGAAACTCCAGTACTTTGGCCACCTCATGCGAAGAGTTGACTCATTGGAAAATATGCTGATGCTGGGAGGGATTGGGGGCAGGAGGAAAAGGGGACGACAGAGTATGAGATGGCTGGATGGCATCACGGACTCAATGGACGTGAGTCTGAGTGACCTCTGGGAGTTGGTGATGGACAGGGAGGCCTGGCGTGCTGCGATTCATGGGGTCGCAAAGAGTCAGACACGACTGAGCGACTGAACTGAACTGACTGATACACACAATAAGCAGTTAAGGGATATACAGAACAAAAAGATGTAAACTATGATGTCAAAAACAGTAACCATGAGGTTGTTGTTCAGTCACTCAGTCATGTCTGACTCTTTTCAACCCCATGGACTGCAGCACGCCAGTCTTCCCTGTCCTTCACCATCTCCTGGAGCTTCCTCAAACTCATGTCTTTTGAGTCAGTGATGCCATCCAACCATCTCGTCCTCTGTAGTCCCCTTCTCCTACTGCCTTCAATTTTTCCCAGCATCAGGGTCTTTTCCAATGAGTTGGCTCTTCGCATCAGGTGTCCAAACTATTGGAACTTTTGGAACTTGGTATGCAGCAAATGCCAGATCCCTGTCCATAAGATTCATCAGAAGCCGATTGCTTTCAGACGGCAAGGCCAGAAATATATCTTTCCTGTCTTGCCTCAGAGGTGTATTTTCCTTCCACAGGACATCCACCAGTCCATTCCATTTATAACACCACATTAACTGAACTTGGTAAGCAAGAAAAAGCCATCACTCTAGACATATTGGTAAGGTATTTGCAAATCAGAGGATGAGAAATAAGCCAAACTAAAATTTAAGGGCCTGCTACATCAGTGAAATTTCTAGGACTTAAGTGGTGTGAAGTATGTCAAGATAGTCCTTCTAAGAAGGAGGATAAGTTGTCATATCTTGCCCCCTTACAACTAAAAGAGAGGCACAGTGCCTCTTTGGGCTTTTTTGGATTTGGAGGACATCTGGATGTGTTACTTTGGCCCTTTTATTGTGTGACCCTCCAACCTGCTAGTTTTGAATAGGATCCAAACCAAGAGAAGGATCTGCAACAGGTCCAGGCTGCCATGTAAGCTGCTCTGGGCCATATAATCCAGCAGATCCAATGGTGTTTGATGTGTTCATGGCAGATAGAGATGCTGTTTGGAGCTTTTGGCAAGCTGTTATAGGTGAATTACAGAGCAGGCCTTTAGCATTTTGGAACATGACTCTATTATCATCCACAGATAACTGCTCTTCTTTTTAGAAACAGTTGTTCATCTGCTACTGATGCTTAGTAGAGACTAAGCACTTAATCATGGGTCACCAAGTTACCATGTGACTTACCCTGCTCATCATTGACTGGGCGTTACCTGACCCACCATGTCATAAAGCAGGGTGTGTACATCATACCATAAAGATGGTATGTACATGATCAGACCCAAGCAAGCCTGAAGGCACAAGTAAATTACACGAAAAAGTGGCCCAAATATCCTTAGTCCCCCCTCCTGCTACATTGCCTTCTGTTTCCCAGCCTTGACCTATGGCCTCATGGGGAGTTCCCTATGATTAGCTGATAGAAGACGAGGTAACTTGGGTCTGATGTACAGATGCTTTTGGTTGGTATTTGGCACCATCTGAAAGTGGACAGTTGCAGCTCCATAGCTTCTT